>NC_052154.1:113256585-113610170 GCF_902713615.1 Scyliorhinus canicula | reverse complement strand
AGCTGTGTCCCAGTGAAGGGAGCTGTGTCCCAGTGAAGGGAGCTGTGTCCCAGTGAAGGGAGCAGTCCCAGTGAAGGGAGCTGTGTCCCAGTGAAGGGAGCCGTGTCCCAGTGAAGGGAGCTGTGTCCCAGTGAAGGGAGCCGTGTCCCAGTGAAGGGAGCCGTGTCTCAGTGAAGGGAGCTGTGTCCCAGTGAAGGGAGCTGTATCCCAGTGAAGGGAGCTGTGTCCCAGTGAAGGGAGCTGTGTCCCAGTGAAGGGAGCTGCGTCCCAGTGAAGGGAGCTGTTTCCCAGTGAAGGGAGCTGCGTCCCAGTGAAGGGAGCTGCGTCCCAGTGAAGGGAGCTGTGTCCCAGTGAAGGGAGCCGTGTTCCAGTGAAGGGAGCTGTGTCCCAGTGAAGGGAGCCGTATCCCAGTGAAGGGAGCGGTGTCCCAGTGAAGGGAACTGTCTCCCAGTGAAGGGAGCTGTGTCCCAGTGAAGGGAGCCGTGTTCCAGTGAAGGGAGCTGTGTCCCAGTGAAGGCAGCAGGCTCCCAGTGAAGGCAGCAGGCCCCCAGTAAAGGGAGCTGTGTACCAGTGAAGGGAGCTGTGTACCAGTGAAGGGAGCTGTGTACCAGTGAAGGGAGCCGTGTCCCAGTGAAGAGAGCGAAGACACAGTGAAGGGAGCCGTGTCCCAGTGAAGGGAGCTGTGTCCCAGTGAAAGGAGCTGTGTCCCAGTGAAGGGAGCTGTGTCCCAGTGGAGGGAGCTGTATCCCAGTGAAGGGAGCTCTGTCCCAGTGAAGGGAGCTGTGTCCCAGGGAAGGGAGCCGTGTTCCAGTGAAGAGAGCGAAGACCCAGTGCAGGGAGCCGTGTTCCAGTGAAGGGAGCTGCGTCCCAGTGAAGGGAGCTGTGTCCCAGTGAAGGCAGCAGGCCCCCAGTGAAGGGAGCTGTATCCCAGTGAAGGGAGCTGTGTCCCAGTGAAGGGAGCTGTGTCCCAGTGAAGAGAGCGAAGACCCAGTGAAGGGAGCTGTGTCCCAGTGAAGGGAGCTGTGTCTCAGTGAAGGGAGCTGTGTCCCAGTGAAGGGAGCTGTATCCCAGTGAAGGGAGCTTTGTCCCAGTGAAGGGAGCTGTGTCCCAGTGAAGGGAGCTGCGTCCCAGTGAAGGGAGCTGTTTCCCAGTGAAGGGAGCTGCGTCCCAGTGAAGGTAGCTGTGTCCCAGTGAAGGCAGCAGGCTCCCAGTGAAGAGAGCGCAGACCCAGTGAAGGGAGCTGTGTCCCAGTGAAGGGAGTTGTGTCCCAGTGAAGGCAGCAGGCTCCCAGTGAAGAGAGCGCAGACCCAGTGAAGGGAGCTGTGTCCCAGGGAAGGGAGCCGTGTCCCAGTGAAGGCAGCAGGGTCCCAGTGAAGAGAGCGAAGACCCAGTGAAGGTAGCTGTGTCCCAGGGAAGGGAGCCGTGTCCCAGTGAAGGGAGCTGTGTCCTAGTGAAGGGAGCTTGTCCCAGTGAAGGGAGCCGTGTCCTAGTGAAGGGAGTTGTGTCCCAGTGAAGGGAGCCGTGTCCCAGTGAAGGGAGCCGTGTCCCAGTGAAGGGAGCTGTGTCCCAGTGAAGAGAGCTGTGTCCCAGTGAAGGGAGCTGTGTCCCAGTGAATAGAGCTGTGTCCCAGTGAAGGGAGCCGTGTCCCAGTGAAGGGAGCCGTGTCCCAGTGAAGGGAGCTGTGCCCCAGTGAAGGGAGCTGTGTCCCAGTGAAGGGAGCTGTGTCCCAGTGAAGGGAGCTGTGTCCCAGTGAAGGGAGCCGTGTCCCAGTGAAGGGAGGCGTGTCCCAGTGAAGGGAGCTGTGTCCCAGTGAAGGGAGCTGTGTCCCAGTGAAGGGAGCCGTGTGCCAGTGAAGGGAGCCGTGTCCCAGTGAAGGGAGCCGTGTCCCAGTGGAGGGAGCCGTGTCCCAGTGAAGGGAGCCGTGTCCCAGTGGAGGGAGCCGTGTCCCAGTGAAGGGAGCTGTGTCCCAGTGAAGGGAGCCGTGTCCCAGTGAAGGGAGCTGTGTCCCAGTGAAGGGAGCTGTGTCCCAGTGAAGGGAGCTGTGTCCCAGTGAAGAGAGCGAAGACCCAGTGAAGGGAGCCGTGTCCCAGGGAAGGGAGCCGTGTCCCAGTGAAGGGAGCTGTGTCCCAGTGAAGGGAGCCGTGTCCCAGTGAAGAGAGCTGTGTCCCAGTGAAGGGAGCTGTGTCCCAGTGAAGGGAGCTGTGTCCCAGTGAAGGGAGCCGTGTCCCAGTGAAGGGAGCCGTGTCCCAGTGAAGGGAGCTGTGTCCCAGTGAAGGGAGCTGTGTCCCAGTGAAGGGAGCTGTATCCCAGTGAAGGGAGCTGTGTCCCAGTGAAGGGAGCTGTGTCCCAGTGAAGAGAGCGAAGACACAGTGAAGGGAGCCGTGTCCCAGGGAAGGGAGCCGTATCCCAGTGAAGGGAGCTGTTTCCCAGTGAAGGGAGCTGTTTCCCAGTGAAGGGAGTTGTGTCCCAGTGAAGGGAGCCGTGTTCCAGTGAAGGGAGCAGAGTTATACTGGAGGGGCAAGCTTTTCTGTAAAGGGGTACCATACGCGTATGAATAAATTGATTGAATGATGGCTTAATATAAATAGTTTCTTATTTATCATGCTACATTGGTATGAAACTTGCACTTAACCCCATAGTTCTGGATTAGTAAGAGAGCTGAAATTGGATAAAAGAGCAGCACAATTATATCAGCTATTTGCTGCAGGTTTGGACAAAATGACCCAAGCATCCAATGAAATATATTTTTTCTGCTTTCAAGATTGTTGCTGACGTGCTGGTGTCAATTAGTGGCTCTATTTTCTGTGGTTTCAATTTGTTTTAATAAATTCAGTCTAGTCTGCATGTTATCTTTAAACTTCTGCAGTTGAACTGTGGGAACCTATCAACTGTTTTCAGCTTGCTGGCTACACATACTTGTGCGGTTTGAGGATGTGTGACTTAGTCAGCATTCCGTTCAGTTCAGAGCCGTATTGTGAGCACAGATGTGCAACGTTCTGTGTGGACATCTGTCATATTGTGTTACTCTGGGTATAGTCACAAAATATTTACTCTGTGAACTAACTGTGAAATTCCCACAGTCTTGTGATTGTGCCAGCAGACTGGAGGATATTGTGGAGCATGGAATGTACTCCAGGAGTGAGAAAACCAGGAATTCACCCGTCAACATCTCACCAAGGGTTTGAAATTGTGCTCTACAGATCCCTGTTAAATGTTGTTTTTGCTCCATCTCTCTGCCCCTTCTCTACCTCGACCTCTATCCCAACCAACTCTCTCCATCGCTCTCATTCTCTCTCTCACACATATATATATATATATTTACATGCATGTATGTATGTACTTGTATGTATGTATATATATATTTGTGTGTATATATGTGTCTTTATGTATATTTTTTAATATATTAAACTAATGATACAACATCATGGTTATCAAACTGCCAGAAATCAAATCATACACTAAGGAAGACGATAAAGTAAGGAGGAGAAAGAAATGCCAGAGATATTGTGCAGAGTCGGAGAATTAGATCAACTGGTTTGCTCCTCGAAAGAGCTTGCATCGTCCTGATGGGCTGAGTGGCCACCTTCTGTGCTGTACTATGGTACTAAGAATCATATAATACAGATCACTTTGCATTATAGCATTGTGTGCCAGGAATTTAAAACTGAATTTTAAACTGTAAAATAAGCAATGACTGGTTTATCTCAATGGGCTAGACAGCTGGTTTATGATGCAGAACAAGGCCAGCAGCGCAGGTTCAATTCCAGTGCCAGCTTACCCAAACAGGTGCCGGAATGTGGCAACTAGGGGCATTTCACAGTAACTTCATACTTGTGACAATAAAAGGTTGTTATTATTATTATTATGATACACCCAACCTGTTAAGAAAAAGCTGATTGTCACATTTCTTGTCAGCTTTTTTTACATTATGACTTTCAATGTCCACGTTTATAATGGAAACTGCCTATGTAAACATGTGATAGTGTAATAGCCACTCATTAATGAGATTTAAGTCAAAGAGAGTCTCTGTGTGAAGGGACCGTGTCTCTGTGTGAAGGGACCGTGTCTCTGTGTGAAGGGACGATGTCTCTGTGTGAAGGGACCGTGTCTCTGTGTGAAGGGACCGTGTCTCTGTGTGAAGGGACCGTGTCTCTGTGTGAAGGGACCGTGTCTCTGTGTGAAGGAGCCGTGTCTCTGTGTGAAGGAGCCGTGTCTCTGTGTGAAGGGACCGTGTCTCTGTGTGAAGGGACCGTGTCTCTGTGTGAAGGGACCGTGTCTCTGTGTGAAGGGAGCCGTGTCTCTGTGTGAAGGGACCGTGTCTCTGTGTGAAGGGACCGTGTCTCTGTGTGAAGGGACCGTGTCTCTGTGTGAAGGGACCGTGTCTCTGTGTGAAGGGACCGTGTCTCTGTGTGAAGGGAGCCGATGTCACTGTGTGAAGGGAGCCGTGTCTCTGTGTGAAGGGACCGTGTGTCTCTGTGTGAAGGGACCGTGTCTCTGTGTGAAAGGGACCGTGTCTCTGTGTGAAGGGACCGTGTCTCTGTGTGAAGGAGCCGTGTCTCTGTGTGAAGGGACCGTGTCTCTGTGTGAAGGGACCGTGTCTCTGTGTGAAGGGACCGTGTCTCTGTGTGAAGGGACCGTGTCTCTGTGTGAAGGGACCGTGTCTCTGTGTGAAGGGACCGTGTCTCTGTGTGAAGGGACCGTGTCTCTGTGTGAAGGGACCGTGTCTCTGTGTGAAGGGACGTGTCTCTGTGTGAAGGGACCGTGTCTCTGTATGAAGGGAGCCGTGTCTCTGTGGAAGGGACCGTGTCTCTGTGTGAAGGGACCGTGTCTCTGTGTGAAGGACCGTGTCTCTGTGTGAAGGAGCCATGTCTCTGTGTGAAGGGACCGTGTCTCTGTGTGAAGGGACCGTGTCTCTGTGTGAAGGGACCTCTGTGTGAAGGACCGTGTCTCTGTGTGAAGGAGCCATGTCTCTGTGTGAAGGGACCGTGTCTCTGTGTGAAGGGACCCTGTCTCTAGTGTGAAGGGACCGTGTATCTGTGTGAAGGGACCGTGTTTCTGTGTGAAGGGACCGTGTCTCTGTGTGAAGGGACCGTGTCTCTGTGTGAAGGGACCGTGTTCTCTGTGTGAAGGAGTCGTGTCTCTGTGTGAAGGAGCCGTGTCTCTGTGTGAAGGGACCGTGTCTCTGTGTGAAGGGAGCCGTGTCTCTGTGTGAAGGGACCGTGTCTCTGTGTGAAGGGACCGTGTCTCTGTGTGAAGGGACCGTGTCTCTGTGTGAAGGGACCGTGTCTCTGTGTGAAGGGAGCCGGTGTCTCTGTGTGAAGGGAGCCGTGTCTCTGTGTGAAGGGACCGTGTCTCTGTGTGAAGGGACCGTGTCTCTGTGTGAAGGGACCGTGTCTCTGTGTGAAGGGACCGTGTCTCTGTGTGAAGGAGCCGTGTCTCTGTGTGAAGGGACCGTGTCTCTGTGTGAAGGAGCCGTGTCTCTGTGTGAAGGGACCGTGTCTCTGTGTGAAGGGACCGTGTCTCTGTGTGAAGGGACCGTGTCTCTGTGTGAAGGGGCCGTGTCTCTGTGTGAAGGGACCGTGTCTCTGTGTGAAGGAGCCGTGTCTCTGTGTGAAGGGACCGTGTCTCTGTGTGAAGGGGCCGTGTCTCTGTGTGAAGGGACCGTGTCTCTGTGTGAAGGGACCGTGTCTCTGTGTGAAGGGACCGTGTCTCTGTGTGAAGGAGCCGTGTCTCTGTGTGAAGGGACCGTGTCTCTGTGTGAAGGGACCGTGTCTCTGTGTGAAGGAGCCGTGTCTCTGTGTGAAGGGACCGTGTCTCTGTGTGAAGGGACCGTGTCTCTGTGTGAAGGGAGCCGTGTCTCTGTGTGAAGGGACCGTGTCTCTGTGTGAAGGGAGCCGTGTCTCTGTGTGAAGGAGCCGTGTCTCTGTGTGAAGGGACCGTGTCTCTGTGTGAAGGAGCCGTGTCTCTGTGTGAAGGGACCGTGTCTCTGTGTGAAGGGACCGTGTCTCTGTGTGAAGGGACCGTGTCTCTGTGTGAAGGGACCGTGTCTCTGTGTGAAGGAGCCGTGTCTCTGTGTGAAGGGACCGTGTCTCTGTGTGAAGGGACCGTGTCTCTGTGTGAAGGGACGATATCTCTGTGTGAAGGGACCGTGTCTCTGTGTGAAGGGAGCCGTGTCTCTGTGTGAAGGGACCGTGTCTCTGTGTGAAGGAGCCGTGTCTCTGTGTGAAGGGACGATATCTCTGTGTGAAGGGACCGTGTCTCTGTGTGAAGGGACCGTGTCTCTGTGTGAAGGAGCCGTGTCTCTGTGTGAAGGGACCGTGTCTCTGTGTGAAGGGACCGTGTCTCTGTGTGAAGGAGCCGTGTCTCTGTGTGAAGGGACCGTGTCTCTGTGTGAAGGGACCGTGTCTCTGTGTGAAGGGACCGTGTCTCTGTGTGAAGGGACCGTGTCTCTGTGTGAAGGAGCCGTGTCTCTGTGTGAAGGGACCGTGTCTCTGTGTGAAGGGACCGTGTCTCTGTGTGAAGGGACCGTGTCTCTGTGTGAAGGGACCGTGTCTCTGTGTGAAGGGAGCCGTGTCTCTGTGTGAAGGGACCGTGTCTCTGTGTGAAGGGACCGTGTCTCTGTGTGAAGGGACCGTGTCTCTGTGTGAAGGGACCGTGTCTCTGTGTGAAGGGACCGTGTCTCTGTGTGAAGGGACCGTGTCTCTGTGTGAAGGGAGCCGTGTCTCTGTGTGAAGGGACCGTGTCTCTGTGTGAAGGGAGCCGTGTCTCTGTGTGAAGGGACCGTGTCTCTGTGTGAAGGGACCGTGTCTCTGTGTGAAGGGACCGTGTCTCTGTGTGAAGGAGCCGTGTCTCTGTGTGAAGGGACCGTGTCTCTGTGTGAAGGGACCGTGTCTCTGTGTGAAGGGACCGTGTCTCTGTGTGAAGGACCGTGTCTCTGTGTGAAGGGACCGTGTCTCTGTGTGAAGGGACCGTGTCTCTGTGTGAAGGGCCGTGTCTCTGTGTGAAGGGACCGTGTCTCTGTGTGAAGGGACCGTGTCTCTGTGTGAAGGGACCGTGTCTCTGTGTGAAGGGACCGTGTCTCTGTGTGAAGGGACCGTGTCTCTGTGTGAAGGGACCGTGTCTCTGTGTGAAGGGACCGTGTCTCTGTGTGAAGGGACCGTGTCTCTGTGTGAAGGGACCGTGTCTCTGTGTGAAGGGACCGTGTCTCTGTGTGAAGGGACCGTGTCTCTGTGTGAAGGACCGTGTCTCTGTGTGAAGGGACCGTGTCTCTGTGTGAAGGGACCGTGTCTCTGTGTGAAGGGACCGTGTCTCTGTGTGAAGGGACCGTGTCTCTGTGTGAAGGGACCGTGTCTCTGTGTGAAGGGACCGTGTCTCTGTGTGAAGGGACCGTGTCTCTGTGTGAAGGGAGCCGTGTCTCTGTGTGAAGGGAGCCGTGTCCCTGTGTGAAGGGACGTGTCCTCTGTGTGAAGGGACCGTGTTCTGTGTGAAGGTGACCGTGTCTCTGTGTGAAGGGAGCCGTGTCTCTGTGTGAAGGGAGCTGTGTCTCTGTGTGAAGGGACCGTGTCTCTGTGTGAAGGGACCGTGTCTCTGTGTGAAGGAGCCGTGTCTCTGTGTGAAGGGACCGTGTCTCTGTGTGAAGGGACCGTGTCTCTGTGTGAAGGGACCGTGTCTCTGTGTGAAGGGACCGTGTCTCTGTGTGAAGGGACGATATCTCTGTGTGAAGGGACCGTGTCTCTGTGTGAAGGACCAGTGTCTCTGTGTGAAGGGACCGTGTCTCTGTGTGAAGGGAGCCCGGGTCTCTGTGTGAAGGGACCGTGTCTCTGTGTGAAAGGACCGTGTCTCTGTGTGAAGGGGACCAGTGTCCTCTGTGTGAAGGAAATCAGGCTGAGGATAGGGGAGACTAGCAACAGCCCAAGGTGTATTGGTGTCATTGGACCTTCCATGAGCTGACAGACAGCATATGCCCCAGAAGACTCTCTCGACAGGGAGCCAGTGCGGCACCTCTGCCATGTTAAAAAGTATTTTTATTAAGGTTTTGCAGAATTTTTCCTAATAAAACAGTAGTAACCATAATAACAAAACAAACTAGAGTGAACATTAACATAGTGCAAAAAGAGAATATACAATAACAATTAAATAGACATTAACCCACGCGACCCAGTCTTCCCACACCATTTATTTTCTCGAGGCTGAGAAACCCAGCCATGTCGGTAACCCAAGTCTCTACACTCGGGGGCTTCAAGTCCCTCCACGTTAATAAATCCGTCTCCGGGCTACCAGGGAGGCAAAGGCCAAGACGTCGGCCTCTCTCACCTCCTGAACTCCTGGGTCTTCTGACACTCCAAAGATCGCTATCTCTGGACTCGGCACCACCCGTGTGTTAAGCACCTTGGACATTGCCCTCGCGAACCCTTGCCAGAACACTCTAAGCTCCGTGCATGCCCAAAACATGTGGACAGGGTTTGCAGGGCTGCCCTTGCACCTCATACAACTGTCTTCTACCCCAAAAAACTTGCTAATTCTTGCTGCCGTCATGTGTGCCCGGTGGACCACCTTAATTGAATTAGATTGAGCCTGGCACATGATGAGGAGGAATTAACCCTGCCCAACTCTGCCCACAGACCCGCTTCCAACTCCTCACCTAGCTCCTCCTCCCACTTGCCCTTGAGCTCCTCCACCGGGGTTTCCTCCGCCTCCTGTAGTTCCTGGTAGATATCCGACATCCTCCCCTCCCCCACCCCACCTCTGCTATGTTTTTTTTTAATAATTTTTATTGAAAAATTTTGAATTTATACAACAATAACGCACCTTAGTAAAATACCAAAAATAACAATAATATTAACAATCATAAGCATTCGCCCCACCTCTGTGAACAACACAGCATTTTAACAACAATGCAAATTAACACCATATAAAGTTACAGAATAGACACTACAAGAAGGAACACCCCCCCCCCCCCCCCCCCCCCCCCCCCCGCCGCCCCCTCCCCGGGTTGCTGCTGCTATTGACCAAGATACCTATCTTTGAGCCAGGAAGTCCAGAAAAGGCTGCCATCGTTTATAGAACCTTTGTATTGATCCTCTCAGGGCAAATTTGACCCTTTCCAGTTTTATAAATCCGGCCATGTCACTGATCCAGGTCTCCACACTTGGGGGCCTTGCATCCTTCCACTGTAGCAGAATCCTTCGACGGGCTACTAGGGACGCAAAGGCCAGGACACCGGCCTCTTTCGCCTCCTGCACTCCCGGCTCTACCGCAACTCCAGAAATCGCGAGTCCCCACCCTGATTTGACCCTGGATCCAACCACCCTCGACACCGTCCCCACCACCCCCTTCCAGAATTCTTCCAGTGCTGGGCATGCCCAGAACATATGGGCGTGGTTCGCTGGACTCCCCGAACATCTGGTGCACCTATCCTCACCCCCAAAGAACCTACTCATCCTAGTCCCGGACATGTGGGTCCGGTGCAGCACCTTAAATTGGATGAGACTAAGCCTTGCACATGAGGAGGAAGAGTTGACTCTCTCCAAGGCCTCCGCCCAAGTCCCGTCCTCTATCTGCTCCCCGAGTTCCTTCTCCCATTTAGCCTTCAGCTCCTCCACTGACGACTCCTCCACCTCCTGAATTACCTTATAGATGTCAGACACCTTCCCCTCTCCGACCCACACCCCCGAAAGCACTCTGTCCATCGTCCCCAGCGAGGGCAGCAAAGGGAATCCCTCTACCTGTCGCCTAGCAAACGCCTTTACTTGCAGGTATCTGAACATGTTCCCTTGGGGAAGGCCAAATTTATCTTCCAGTTCCCCCAGGCCCGCAAACCTCCCGCCAATAAACAGGTCCCTCAATTTGCTGATGCCCGCCCTTTGCCACCCCCTAAATCCCCCATCCTTGTTGCCCGGGATGAACCGATGGTTGCCACCCAGTGGAGCCTCCATCGAGCCCCCTGTTTCCCCCCTATGCCGCTTCCACTGTCCCCAGATTCGTAGGGTCGCCGCCACCACCGGGCTTGTGGTAAACCTCTTAGGGGAGAGCGGCAACGGCGCCGTTACCGTGGCACCCAGGCTCGTACCTCTACATGACGCCATCTCCATTCTTTTCCACGCCGCCCCTCCCCCCTCCATCACCCATTTACGCACCATTGACACATTGGCCGCCCAATAGTACCCCAGAAGGTTGGGCAGCGCCAGCCCGCCTCTATCCCTCCCTCGCTCCAGGAACACCCTCTTCACTCTCGGAGTCCCATGCGCCCACACAAAGCTCAAAATACTGCTAGTCACTCTCCTAAAGGCCCTGGGGATAAAGATGGGTAGGCACTGAAAGAGGAACAAGAACCTCGGAAGCACCGTCATTTTGACGGACTGTATCCTCCCCGCCAACGATAATGGCAGCATGTCCCATCTCTTGAACTCCTCCTCCATCTGATCTACAAGTCTGGTGAAATTATGCTTGTGAAGAGTCTCCCAGTCCCTGGCCACCTGCACCCCCAGGTACCTAAAGCTCTCCCCTGCCCGCCTAAGCGGGAGCCTACCAATTCCTTCCTCCTGGTCTCCAGGGTGCACCATTGCCTAAATTTAATTTATAACCTGAAAAGGTCCCAAACTCAGCTAGCAGCTCCATCACCCCCGGCATCCCTCCCACCGGGTCCGCCACATACAGTAACAGGTCATCGGCATACAACGACACCCTATGTTCCTCTCCACCTCGCACCAAGCCTCTCCATCTCTCTGAATCCCTCAACGCCATCGCCAGCGGCTCGATTGCCAGTGCAAACAACAAGGGGGACCTGCCTGGTCCCTCGGTAAAGCCGGAAGTACTCCGACCTCCTCCTATTCGTGGCCACGCACGCCATCGGGGCCTCATATAGCAGCCTTACCCATCTAATGAACCCTTCACCAAATCCAAACCTCCCCAACACCTCCCATAGGTACCCACACTCCACTCTATCGAAGGCCTTCTCCGCATCCAGCGCCACCACTATCTCTGCCTCCCTCTCAATCGCCGGCATCATGATGACATTCAACAATCTCCGCACATTCGTGTTCAGCTGCCTTCCCTTCACAAAACCTGTCTGGTCCTCATGCACAGCCCCTGGCACACAGTCCTCTATCCTGGTGGCCAGGATTTTTGCCAGCACCTTAGCATCCACGTTGAGGAGAGATATGGGCCTATATGAACCACACAGCTGGGGGTCCTTGTCCCTCTTTAAAATTAACGAGATCAGCGCCCACGACATCGTCGGGGGCAAAGTCCCCCCTTCCCACACTTCGTTGAGTGTCCGCACCAGCAAGGGGCCCACTAGGTCCACAAACTGTTTATAAAATTCCACCGGGAACCCATCCGGCCCCGGTGCCTTCCCTGACTGCATCTGCCCGATCCCCTTAACTAGCTCCTCCAGGTCAATCGGCGCACCCAGCCCCTCCACCTTCTCCTCCTGCACCTTCGGGAAAGAAAGCCCATCAAGGAACCTCTCCATTCCCCTCCTCTCCCCCGTTGGCTCCGACCGGTACAGTTCCCCGTAAAAGTCCTTGAAGACCTCATTCACCTCTACCCCCTTCCGCACCACATTCCCACTCTTATCTCTCACTCCAGCAATTTCCTTAGCCGCATCCCGCTTACGCAGCTGATGAGCCAGCATCCTACTTGCCTTTTCACCATGTTCGTACACTGCCCCTTGTGCCTTCCTCCACTGTGCCTCCGCTTTTCTAGTGGTCAGCAAATCAAATTTAGCCTGTAGGCTGCGCCTCTCCCCCAACAGTCCCTCCTCTGGTGCCTCTGCATACCTCCTGTCCACCATCTTTCCCACCAGTCTATCCCTCTCACTCCTCTCGCTCCTCTCCCTGTGTGCCCGGATGGATATCAGCTCCCCACGAATCACTGCCTTCAGGGCTTCCCAGACCATCCCCACCTGAACCTCCCCCGTATCATTCACCTCGAGGTACCCCTCCATACTTGCCCGGACCCTCCTACATACCTCCTCCTCCGCCAACAACCCCACATCCAACCGCCACAACGGGCGCTGGTCCCGCACCTCCCCCATCTCCACCTCCATCCAATGCGGAGCGCTGTCGGAGATTGCAATGGCCGAATACTCGGCCTCCTCCACTCTCGGAATCAGTCCCCTACTCACCACGAAGAAATCTATCCGAGAGTAGGCCCTATGTACGTGGGAGAAGAAAGAGTACTCGCGTGCCCTCGGCCTCACAAACCTCCATGGATCCACCCCACCCATCTGGTCCATAAACCCTCTCAGTACCTTGGCCGCCGCCGGCCTCCTACCCGTCCTAGAGCTGGACTGATCCAGTGAAGGATCCAACACCGTATTAAAGTCCCCCCCCCCCCATGATCAGACCTCCCGCCTCCAGATCCGGGATCCGTCCCAACATACGCCTCATAAAGCCCGCATCGTCCCAATTTGGGGCATACACACTAGCCAGTACCACCTTCTCTCCTTGTAGCCTGCCCCTAACCATAACATACCTACCCCACTTATCCGCCACCACCTCCGATGCCTCAAACAACACATTTTTCCCCACCAGAATCGCCACTCCCCAGTTCTTCACATCCAACCCAGAGTGGAAAACCTGCCCCACCCATCCCTTCCTCAGGCGGACCTGGTCCGCCACCTTCAGGTGGGTCTCCTGAAGCATTGCCACATCTGCCTTTAGCCCCTTCAGATGAGCCAGTACCTCGACCGCTTCACCGGCCCATTCAACCCTCTCGCATTCCAGGTGACCAACCAGATCAGAGGGCTCCCGCCCCCCTCCCCCGTCGACTAGCTATAGCCCGTCGACTGCCCGCCCCAGGTCAGCACCCCCCGCCCGACCCAGTCCCCACAGCGACAAAACCTCACCTCTGTCCCCCCAGTCCCCACCAGCTCCTTCTTGACCCTACCAGCAGCAACCCGGTATTCCCCTTTCCCTTCCCCCCCAGGCTAGGAACCCTCCCAGCCGCGAACCGTCCTCCATTGTACTTCCGTGGGTCAGCTAACTTCTGCTGACCCCGGAAACTCCCGCCAATAACCCGACCCCTCCCAAAGTGGGATCATCCCCCAATCTATCCCTCCTCCAGGCACCGCTCCAGCGCGGGGAAGAACCAGTTAAGGCCCCGCCTCCCCCCATCACCGTCTCCGCCCCCCAGCCCCGCAGCGCGGGAAACCAGAGGAAAGCCCGCGCTTTCGCACTGCCCCACCACACCCTTCTGACGCAGCTCCCAAATACCAGCCCCACTCCATACCCCCAACCCGACATAGAATACAACAAACCCCCCCGACCCTCCCCGCAAGATACACAACTCAAACAATGCCCCACAGCAAAAAAAAACATAGCAGAACAACACCCCCGTAAATAACCATATCAAAATTGCAAAAGTACAAAAAAAAGAGAACACAGCAACAGCAGAATCCAGCACTAAAATATTACAACCGACCCCGCAACCCCAAACCCCTAGTTCAAGTCCAGTTTCTCCGTCCGCACGAAGGCCCACGCCTCCTCCGGGGAATCGAAATAATAATGCCGGTCCGAATAAGTTACCCACAGGCGCGCGGGCTGCAACATTCCGAACTTTATCTTTTGCCTGTAAAGCACCTCTTTCGTCCGATTAAATCCGGACCGCCGCTTAGCCACCTCCGCACTCCAATCCTGGTAGATCCATACTACCCCATTCTCCCACTTGCTGCTCCTCACCCTCTTGGCCCAGCGCAGCACACACTCCCGATCACTGAACCGGTGGAACCTCACCAGCACCGCACGCGGGGGCTCATTCTCCTTAGGCCTCCTGGCCAGCACCCTGTGCGCTCCCTCCAGCTCCAAGGGCAGATGGAAAGACCCGGCCCCCACTAGCGAGTTCAGCATTACAGCCACATAGGTTGTCAGGTCCGACCCCTCCAGCCCCTCCGCAAGGCCCAAGATCCGCAGGTTTTTCCACCTCATGCGGTGATCAAGCTCCTCGAAGCGTTCCTGCCACTTCTTGTGGAGTGCCTCGTGCCCCACCACCTTACACACGAGGACCACGGCCTCCTCCTCTCGTTCAGTGGCCTGCGTCTGCAACTCCTTGATGGCAGCACCCTGGGTGGACTGAATCTCCAACAGCCTTCTGTTTGTTTCCTGCAGAGAGCTCAGTACCTCAGCCTTGAAGTCTGTGAAGCAGCGCAGGAGAGCAGCTTGTTGCTCCTGGGCCCACAGCCTCCACTCCTCTGGAGCTCCTCCGGCTGCCATCATGGATTCCTTCCCCCGTTTTTTCTGGGGAGCTGCTGCCATTTTTTTCCCCCTTTCCACTCCGAGTTCGAGTCATGGACTGCGGAAAAGTCGTTCAGCACACCTTCCCCCACCGGGAGACGTCGAAAAATTTCCGTTTTGGGCTCTAAAAAGAACCGAAAAGTCCATTTAAAACGGGAGCTCCCAAATGTGTGGCTTCCTACGTCATTGCAGCCACCGGAAGTCGCACCTCTGCCATGTTGTTGCGCACATGGCACCCCGTGGAGGAGGAGGAGGACACAAGCTCCAAGTGGCCCTGAAGATCACTGCAGCTCTAAACCTCTATGCCACCAGATCATTCCAGGATTCAAGCGGGGACCTGTGTGGCAATTTGCAGGCACCCATGTGGTAACTTACCCTTGCAGCTTATTGGAAGTCGTTTGTCCTTCCCCAACATTGGATGGCAGTCCTCATGCCCGCACTCACCGTAGCTGCCACTGCCTCCCAGGGAACATTGCTGACCCCATTGCTGACCTCAGCCACTGTGTCGAGAAGCTTGTTCAGGTCGGCATTGCCAAAGCGAGGGGCAGGTCCGCGCGCTGTTGACTGGGAGTGAGTGATGAATGAACGTTTAAAAGCAGCCCCCCCCCCCCCCCCTCGTTAGCGGCAAGCTGCTGAGGCATGAGTCTGGCAAATCAGATGGCGAGGGGACTAGGAATGGCGAAATTCATGTGGGGGTTCATTCTTGCGACCAAGAGCGGTTGTATACTGTCTTGCCAACACCACCGCCGAGAAACATCTCACCAAACGTGTCCAAATGCGGACTTTGACTTTTTTCTGTTGCAGCGTGCCCTTTTCCACTGAAAAGCGCCCAAAATATTTGCGCAAAGAAAAACAAAATGTGCTTGAACTGGAGATTGTGTGGCATTCTCCAGTCCAATAATCTCCCTCTAATCCTGTTTCAATAGAAGGGAACAGTTACCCGCCGGTGTGGAAAACCTCTCATAACATTGATCATGAGACGCAGAGGGCATCTCATTCTATGCCTGCCTTAAACCTTCTCCACGCCACAGGTGCTGGTCACTCCAGTAAGTGGTCTGAATTGTCCATTAATTCTGCAAGAGTGGAACCCCAGAGTATGACATCCTTGCAATCCGAACTGGATCTTGTACCATTCATATTGAACTTTACATGTGTTGCTCCAGGTCATTTGATTAGATATGGATTGTTAAGCTGTTTTGATTTCCCAGACAGTGGATGAATGTACAGAATAACAGTTAAAACCAATTCCACTTCACTGAATCTCACTTTTCTCCTCAAGAAAGGCAAAAGGTATTGAGCCTTTTTCCTTTCATGGGCTGTCTTACTTTAAAAAATGAAAGGAGAGCCTTAATCTAGAACATAGAACAGTACAGCACAGAACAGGCCCTTCGGCCCTCGATGTTGTGCCGAACAATGATCACCCTACTTTAAACCCACGTAACCCGTAACCCAACAATCCCCCCATTAACCTTACACTACGGGCAATTTAGCATGGCCAATCCACCTAACCCGCACATCTTTGGACTGTGGGAGGAAACCGGAGCACCCGGAGGAAACCCACGCACACACAGGGAGGACGTGCAGACTCCACACAGACAGTGACCCAGCCGGGAATCGAACCTGGGACCCTGGAGCTGTGAAGCATTGATGCTAACCACCATGCTACCGTGAGGCCCCAAATCAACCATGATTGAATGGTGGAGTGGACTCGATGGGCCGAATGGCCTTACTTCCGCTCCTATGTCTTATGGTCTTATGGTCTTATTGCTTAATGATGGTGAGAATATGGATTCCAGTTGCAACAATTGTAAAATTTGCAGCACTTGCCCATCGTGTGTACTATAAATTCTGGCATCCAACAGACATGACAAGGCTTATGATAACCTTTATGAACTTTATAAAGTCATCTGCACACTATCAGTTACTCAAGTCCAATGTGAGAGGACATTTTAAAAGCTAAAGATCATAAAGACAAGGTTAAGAAATTCGCTGTCTGAGGAGAATTTGGAATCATACATGTTTCTATCCATTGAAAAGGAATTGTTAGATGAATTGGATGTAGAAGCAATTATTGGCAGATTCGCACAATCATCTAGCGAACACAAACGATTGCTCTTAATATAGTGGACTGCATGCAATGCTCTATTGTGCTTTTGAACTATCTGTTAATGTGTAAATTGTGCAGTAAACTATTTTTAAAATCAACCAATTACTTAAAATTAATCTAGCATCATTCACAGCAACTAAACGTCACAAAGCACTTTACACTCAACTAAGTACATTTGAAGTGTGCTTACTGTTATGATGTTATTATGGGCCAGGGTTTAGAGAACCCCAAAGTGTATCATGGAGTTCACTGCAGCTGCCAGCTCAAAAACGAAAGTAAAAGCACAAAGACAGCCCAGCTCCACCACACTCTGACATCACTGCAGCTATTTGATAAACACCCATTTCCTAAAGGTACATCCACTACAGCTATTTGATGAACACCCGTTTTTTAAAGGTACTCTCACATGACAATGTAGATGATACTGCGCTAATGACCAGATAATCTGTTTGTTGTGATAATGATTCATATTTTTGGTCGAAAATACAAGCAAAATACTGCGGATGCTGGAAATCTAAAATAAAAATAGAAAATGTTGGAAAAATGGCAGGGGTTGCAGTAGATCAAGAAGGCAGCTCATCGTCTTAAGGGTAATTAGGGATAGGCAATAAATGCTGGCCTATCCACTGTTCCCCACATTCCATAAGTCAATCAGAACGAATTTCGGCACGTCTGGCGGCATCAAATCCGCAGGACCTAATGTCCTACATCCTGGGGTTCTGAACGAGTAGCTGCAGAGATCGTGAATGCACGAGCTATGAATTTTCAACATTGCCCAGATTCTAGAATGGGCTCAGTGAATTTGAATGAGCAAATGTAGCTTCAATAATCAGGAAAAGAAGGAGAGAGAAAGGAAATAGAAATATAGGCAAAACAGCCTGACATCAGTTACCAGGAATATCGTGGAAAGTGCTCCTGGCATTGACACATGGAGCTGAGTAATACATTAGCGTGGATAGCAGATTGGTTCATAGCAGGAAACAGAGTAGGGGTAAATGGGGCATTTTCAAGTTGACAGGATGTAAATAATGGATTGCAGGTGCAGACTCTTCTTTTTAAAATATTTTTATTAAGGTATCTGAAATGTTTTATAATAATAACAATAACAGTGACATAAACATGGTATAATAAACATTTCCACCCCCATCCCAATCTTCACACACCCCAACCATAAAACAACAATCCGGCCCTCTCCATGCACACACACACACACACCCCCCCCCCCCCCCCCCCCCCCACCCCCCACCACCACCCCTTGGAATACTGCATCTACTGACATTTTAATTTTCCCCGAGATAGTCAACGAACAGCTGCCACCTCCGGGTGAACCCGACCATTGACCCTCTTAAGGCGAACTTTATCTTCTTGAGACTGAGAAACCCAGCCATGTCACTAACCCAGGTCTCTACACTCAGGGGCTTCGAATCCCTCCACATTAATAAGATCCGTCTCCGCGCTACCAGGGAGGCAAAGGCCAAGACGTCAGCCTCTTTCACCCCCTGAACTCCCGGCTCTTCCGACTCTCCAAAGATCCCTGCCTCCGGACTCAGCACCACCCGTGTTTTTAGTACCGCGGACATTGCCTTAGCAAAACCCTCCAAGCTTCGGGCATGCCCAAAACATGTGGACATGATTTTCTGGGCTTCCCACACACTTCGCACACCTGACCTCTACCCTGAAAAACCTGCTCATCCTAGCCACTGTTACGTGTGCCCGGTGGACTACCTTAAATTGTATCAGGCTAAGCCTGGCACATGATGAGGAGGTATTAACCTTGCTTAGGGCATCCGTCCATAGACCCGCCTCTATCTCTCCTCCTAGCTCGTCCTCCCACTTACCCTTAAGCTCCTCCACAGAGTTTACTCCGCCTCTGAAAGCTCCTGGTAAATATTTGAAACCTTCCCCTCCCCCACCCAGGTACTGGATACTACTCTATCCTGTTTCCCCCATGGCGGCAGCAGCGGAAAGGCCGGAACCTGTTTTCTCAGGAAGTCTCGCACCTGAAAATACCTGAACCCATTCCCTGCTGGCAATTCAAATTTATCCTCCAAGGCTTTCAAGCTGGGGAAGCTCCCGTGTATAAATAGATTCCCCATCTTTCTCATTCCTGCCCTTTGCCATCTCCGGAACCCATCATCCAGCCTACCCGGTACAAACCGATGATCATTATAAATCGAGGTCCAAACCCATGCTCCCTCCACTCTCTTATATATCCTCCATTGCCCCCAGATTCTCAGAGCCGCCACCACCACCGGACTTGTGAACTATCGGACCGGCGAGAACGGAAGAGGTGCTCCAAACTTGTGTCTTTGCATGACGCCGCCTCCATCCGCTCCCACACCGACTCCTCCCCACTACTCACTTCCTAATCATGGCTATATTAGCCGCCTAGTAGTAATTGCAAAAGTTCGACAGCGGCAACCCACCCTCGCCCTGACTGTGCTCCAGTAACACTTTCTTCACTCGCGGGGTTTTACCTGCCCACACAAATCTCGAAATAACTTCATTCACCCGCTTGAAAAAGGCCTTTGAGATGAAGATGGGGAGGCACTGAAAGACAAACAGAAATCTGTGGAGGACCGACATTTTCATGGTCTGTACCCTCCCCGCCAGTGATAGCGGGAGCATGTCCCATCCCTTAAAGTCCCCTTCCATTTGTTCTACCAACCGGAATAGGTTTAACTTGTGTAGTACTCCCATTCCCGGGCCACCTGGATTCCCAGATACCGAAAGCTCCTTCCCACCATTCTAAGTGGCAGCTCTCCCAGTCTCTTCTCCTGTCCTCTTGCCTAGATCGCCAACATCTCACTTTTCCCCATGTTCAATTTATACCCCGAAAAATTGCCAAATTCCCCCAGGATTCGCATTACTTCCCCCATTCCCTCCAACGGGTCTGAAATATACAAGAGCAGGTCATCTGCGTAAAACGAGACCTGGTGCTCCACCCACCACTGCGCCCCCCCCCCCCCCCCCCCCCCCCCCGAACCAGCCCTTTCCAGTTCCTAAAGGCTCTTAACGCCATGGCCAATGGCCAGAGCAAACAGTAACGAGGACAGGCCCTCACCCCTCGGTGTAGTTTAAAATACCCCGGCCTCAACCAGTTCATATGCACACTCGCTACTGGTGTCTGATAGAGCAACCGCACCCAGTCAATAAAGCCCTCACCAAACCCAAACCTTCCCAGCGCCTCCCACAGGTAATTCCATTCCACCCGATCAAAAGCCTTCTCCGCATCCATCGCTACCACCACATCCACCTCCTCTCCTTCTCAGGGCATCGTAATAACATTCAAAAGCCTTTGAACATTGGCCTTGAGTTGCCTGCCCTTTCCAAATCCCGTCTGGTCTTCCCCTATCACCCCCGGGACACTGTCCTCTATCCTTGTGGCCAGTATCTTAGCCAGCAATTTGGCATCCACATTCAGTAGAGAAATCGGCCTGTATGACCCGCATTGCTCTGGATCCTTCTCCCGTTTCAGGATCAATGAAAAGGAGGTCTGCGACATTGTCGGGGGGAGGTCTCCCTTCTCTCTTGCTTCATTAAATGTCCTTACCAGCTGTGGGCTCAATATCTCTGAACATTTCTTATAGAATTCCACCGGGTATCCGTCAGGCCCCGGGGCCATGCCCGACTGCACGCCCTCCAGCCCTTCAATTATTTCTTCAATTTCACAGCTCCCTTCACACTGTTCCACCACTTTCCCTGTGGTCAACAGCCCAAACTCTGCCTGTCACCCTTTTTAGGCCAGCCTCAAGCTCACTCCCTCCGCTTCCTCGAGCCCCCCCTCAGGCATTCACCGTTCCCGACCTCCCATTTGTCCCCTAGTAACAGTTCCTCCCCTGTCAGCAAAGCAGCTCCCCCCCCGTCCCTCTCCTCCTCAGCAACAATGCTAGAAACCCAACCCCCCAAGTTAAGCTCCAGCTTAACACCTGTTCGCCCCCCCCCCCCCCCCCCCCCCACACTGAGCTTCCGAGAGTTAGGTGACCCATGCTGACTTGATAGCGCCCGTCTCTGGCACCAAGCAGTCTGTCTCCCCATTGTTCTCTCCCCTCTCCCCCCACTTGGACAAACATAATAAAAGCATCACATTCCCCAGTAAACAAATATCAGAAAAAACAGTGAAGAAACAGCCAATTTAGAAAAAAAAACCACCCAAAAACAGAACCAGCCCCAAAGACCATCCCTCTCTAACCAGCTCCCTGCAAGACAAAGTTACCTTTAGCCATCCAAACAGCCCCTTATTACACATAGCACTACTTATACTTACACAGCCCAGCACAACAAATCGCCACCACAGTACTCTCCAAGGCTTCAGTGCATTTTAGTTCGCCTCCAGCCTCTTTTTTTTAATGAAAGTCCATACTTCGTCTGGTGTTTCGAAGTAGAAGTCCTGTTCCTCATGTGTGACCCACAGACGGGCTGGGTACAACATCCCAAACTTCACCCCCTTCTTAAAGAGGGCCGTTTTTGCCCGATTAAACCCAGCTCACCTCTTGGCCAAATCCGCGCCCAGGTCCTGATAAATGTGCAGCTCACAATTCTCCCACTTGCTGCTCCGTTCCATCTTGGCCTTCCGCAGAACGTGTTCCTTGTCCAGGAATCGGTGAAAGCGAACCGCCATCGTCCTCGGCGGACCGTTCGCTCGGGGCTTCTTTACGAGTGCTCTGTGCGCTCTATCCACTTCCAGGGGCCAAGGGAATGCCTCAGCCCCATCAACTTCTCCAGAATGTCCATCACATTAGCCCTCGCATAAGATCCGTCACAGCCTTCAGGGAGCCCGACAATTCTAAGATTCTGCCTCCTGGACCTGTTATGTATTCCTCGTGCTCGGAGACCTTTTTCTCCTCCTCCTGGATCGCTCTTCCGTGGGTATCTTGATTCTGCACTACTTGATCAATTGAAGCCTTAATCGGGTCCAGCGTGTCCTTCTTCAGCTTGGTGAAGCAATCTTCGAAAATCTCCACTAGCTGATCCGTCGACCACTGTGCCGTCTCCCCTTGCTCTCCACCATGCTTTCCCACGTTACCAGCTCTACTCGCGTCTTCCTTATTGGACTTTGTCTTCTCACACGGCCACTTCTGGTCTAATTCTCCATACACCGGAGGGGGATTTCTCCTCAATGCCTCACCAATTTATCCCATAAAATCCGGAAAAAAACGGGGGGGAAAGGTCCAAAAGTCCGTCACAGGCGGAAGCTATCAAATGTGCGACCTACTCCTCCATGGCCGCCACCAGAAGATGCCGGTGCAGACTCGATGGGCAAGAATGGCTTCCTCCTGCACTGTAGGGATTCTATGATTGGTGTGTCCAAGTTTCTGACAATACATAGCAATGTGGGAATGTAAGCTGTGAGGTGAACACAGAGGCAGCAAAGAGAGCAGTTAAGCGATTGTACAACAGGGTGGCTGATGGAATATAATATTGAGCAGTGTGTGGCTATTCACTTTGGTAATAGGCAGAATTTGTTTAAATGCCTGAAACTTTGAAATGCTGATGTTCAGAAAGATTTGAGTTCACCCATTAAAGAAATGTATTCAGAGTTTTCTGCTTTGGTTTACCTCTTTCTTGTCTGGAAAGGTTCTGAGCCCTCAAGTGGTTTACAGAAACTGAATCACTTTTTGAAGTGGAGTTACTGTTGTACTGTTTTTCTCTGCGTATATTGTTTTATTCCATTCATTCCTTGAAATAATTTGCCCTCCTTCTGCCCTGACCCAGTGAATTGCAGAATCCTTCCATTGCTGCCCTATTAGTTAACTCAGCAGTGAGTGGGACTCCGCCACATGTGACTTGCCATACCGTACCATGCTATTGAGCGATCAGGGAAGATAAAATCATTGTCCTTCCTCCTCCTACCTCTGCATCCTCTGATTGATTTACCAGGCACAGTCCCATGGGCAAGAGCTGCACACTTGAAACATTTGTGTGTGTGATCCAAGCTAGTGACTACTCAGCCATGAGGAGGCGCACAGTTGACGCTGCTCTTGACCTCACTAAACATTCACGCATCAGCGTAACACTTTCCAGCAATCGGAGAACAATTAGAAATCAGGAATGCGAACCCTCGGCCTGAATTTTTTATTCTTTAGTTTGATGACTACTGTAACAACCAAAATGACCAAACTCGTAGCATGATTCAAGCAGGGGACTCTCTCGGTTTGAATGACCCAGTGCGAATCATGCTCTACATGAAATCATCAGAGGAACCATTTGAAAGCATTCTATAGTCGGTTGGTAGGGAGTCAAGAGTTGAGAGGTCATCATCGTCAGACGCATCGGAACCTGGCCACTCAGTTACAAACTGAAATAGTAGCCGGAGTAGGCCATTCGGGCCCTCGAGCCTTCTCTGCTATTCGATAAGATCGTGGCTGACCTGTTTGCATTTCTAATTCCACATTACCATCTATCCCAGATAACCTTTGATTCCCATGTCTAACAAGAATCTATCTATCTCCACTTAAAAAATATTCAATGACACTGCCTCCACCGCCTTCTGAGGCAGTGAGTTACAAAATCGCACCATCCTCTGAGAGAAAATATTTCTTATCTCTGTCCTAAAAGGGCAACCCCTAATTTTAAAACAATGCCCCCTTGTTCAGGACTCACGCACAAGAGGCTTTCCTTTCCACATCCTCCTTGTCAAGACCATTCAGGATCTTATAGACTTCAATCAAGTCACCCCTCACTCTTCTAATCTCCAGTGGAAACAAGCCCAGTCTATCCATCCTTCCCTCATGAGACAACCCGTTCATCCAACCCTCAAATACATTCTCATCCTTCCTTCACTAAGGAGACCAAAACTGCCCACAGCATTCCAGATGTGGCCTTCCAGATGTTGAAATTGGGAAATGTGATTGGGCGGAGAATCGGTTCAGACGCCGTAATCGCGACAGGCGCCGATTTGATGCCAAATCACAATTCTCCGTCGCCTTGAAAGCAGCGTCAATGCATCCCGGAACGCACGTACAGTAAACACCGTTTCCATATCATTCATGGGCCCAACCCAGTATTCTCCGGGCCTCCGAGATTCTCCGACTCCGAAAGGCCGAATTCCCAACGGCGCGGTTCACTTGTGCTTTTAAAAATCATGAAACTGGCGTTGTGGCTGATGAGGGAGAGAGAGAGGAGGTAGGACACGGAGAGGTGGGACCGTGGGCTGCCGGGCCAGACGCCCAGGAGGAAGCGCCCTGGGGTTGGGGTGACCTCCCACGGGATATGGGCATTGTCCAGGCATGGACCGACATTACCGCAGCCTGCAAGGCAGCCATTTTGCTGCGCACCCCACTGACCATCCAGTTTGGACACTGGTTGTACAGAGTGACACCGGCTCAAACACCACCCTCCACCATCCAACCGGCCACCACACACCAGGGGGGCATCAGGCGGCACCCACAGTAGCCAGGGGCGCATGGCGTGGGTCGCAGAGTATATTGCTTGCAAGGGCAGTGCCAGCCGACGATATCCCTGGCTGCAGGGATGGACACCAGGGCCAGAGGCCCCCATAGTGCTGGGCACCAACGAGGCCAGGGGTGCGGAGATGGGTGGGGGCATGCGGGGGCAGTGTCAGCAGTGACAACCAGGGCCACCGTGTAACCCGGTGGACCTGGCTGGGCACAGGGGTATGCACCATGCTAACATGTCGATCTTTCATCCTCTGCAGACAATGGATATTTGAATTCAACCAGCAATGGTGGCCTTCCTGCTCATCGCCGCAGCCCTGGGGAATGCCCTGCAGCTGTACGAGCTGGCGCTGCTCGGAGAGGAGGAAGCCGCAGCAGTGGAGCCTGCCCCAGAGGAACAGGAGGCAGCCTCCCAGGAAGGACAGTCAGCTGCCCAATGGGCCGAGAAGGAGGAGGTGCAAAGGAGGTGTCTCATGAGGCTTTGTGTGTACTGGCAGCGCCTGTCATTCGAGGACCTGCCGGACCGGGCATGCCATTGAAGACACCGGCTGAGCAGAGAGACTGTGCGACATATCTGCCAGCTCAGGGCACACCTGGCAATGCAGGGGAATGAGGGAGGACACCCGCTCCTGGTGACTGTCAAGGTGACGGCCGCCCTGAATGTTTATGCCCCCGAGAACAAAACCCAAAGCTAGAGAAGAACCCAAGGTGATAATCGCCAAAATGCACCGGTATCAAGACTGGGAAAAGTACCTGCTCTGGGCAAGGCAAATGGAAATCTGTAACTGGGAAGGTCACCAGATTAGGATCCAGCAGGACATGGGGCTGACCTGGCCAATCACGGGGCGAAGTTCAACAAGGCGAAAGCAGTCCTGTACAAGAGCGGCGTAAAATTTGGGATGTTGTACCTGGCCAAACTCTGGGTCACATTACAAGGCAGGGAGCACTTCTTCAGAGCCCCTGTGGGCGCGAACAAATTCGTCCTGGAGAACGGGCTGGAGAAATGGCAGCAGAAATGATGATGTACCATCAATGACCACGAGACAAAAATGGTGAAACTATTGAGGTTTTATTGCACAAGATGTTGTGCCTCCTGCAGCTGGAACCAGAATGGGAGCAGCGCAGGAGAGCATACACTTTTATACACCGCCTGCTGGGAGGAGCCAGCAGGCTGGGACCTGTAGTACAGTGTTACCTGTAGTACAGTGTTACCTGTGTTACCTGTAGTACAGTGTTACCTGTGTTATCTGTAGTACAGTGTTACCTGTGTTACCTGTAGTACAGTGGCAGTACCGTAATACGCATAGTGTGTTACCAGTGGTGTTTACCACATTCACCCCGTTTAAAACAAAGTCCAGCGGGGGTGAAAAACAACGTTACAGGATGAGTCTGTCGCGGGCTTTGACCCTCCGCCGCGATCGCCTCAGGCCTGGTGGTGCTGTGGGCGCCGATGTGGTCACCTGCGACTCTGGGAGCCTGTTGTCCTCTCCTTCTTCACCCAGTAGTGGATCCGGTGGGGGGACGGATGCTGCAGGGGTGGAGGCCGCGATGAGGTTCGCTGGTGGGAGGGTCGGCACGTAGGGACGAGGGAGGCAACCGGAGGGGGAGGGGATGGTACCAGGTCGGGATTAGTGACGGTTGTGGTGGGTGGAGACCCAGCGGGTGCCAGGTCCCGGAGGGAGACTGTGTCCTGTCGCCCGTCGGGGTGTGCCACGTAGGCGTACTGTGGGTTTGCATGGAGGAGGACTTTCTCGACCAGGGGATCCGATTTAGGACTCCTCACATGCTTCCGGAGGAGGACGGGCCCAGGTACTGTCAACCAGGTTGGGAGCGAGACCCCGGAGGTGGACTGCCTAGGGAAGGCAAACACACATTCGTGAGGGATCTCATTAGTAGTTGTGCACAGAAGCAACCGGATGGAGTGGAGCACATCGGGGAGGACCTCCTGCCAGCGGGAGGTCGGGAGATTCCTGGACCGAAGGGCCAGCAGGACGGCCTTCCAGACCGTCCCGTTCTCCCTCTCCACCTGCCCGTTTCCCCGGGGGTTGTAGCTGGTCGTCCTGCTCGAGGCGATGCCCTTGCTGAGCAGGAACTGACGCAGCTCCTCGTTCATGAAAGAGGATCCCCGATCGCTATGGATGTAGGTGGGGAAACCGAACAGGGTGAAGATGCTGTGCAGGGCCTTGATGACCGTGGCAGAAGTCATGTCGGGGCATGGGATGGCGAATGGGAAACGGGAGTACTCATCAGTAACATTGAGAAAGTATACGTTGCAGTCAGTGGAGGGGAGGGGCCCTTTGAAGTCCATGTTGAGGCGCTCAAAGGGGCAGGAGGCCTTCACCAGGTGCGCTGTATTTGGCCGGTAGAAGTGCGGCTTGCACTCCGCGCAGACTGGGCAGACCCCGGTCACGGTCCTGACCTCCTCGATGGAGTAGGGCAGGTTACGGGCCTTGATAAAATGGAAGAACCGGGTGACCCCCGGGTGGCAGAGGTCATTGTGGAGAGCCCGGAGTTGGTCCACTTGTGCGCTGGCACATGTACCGCGGGATCAGGCATCTGGGGGCTCATTGAGCTTCCCCGGGCGATACAAGATCTCATAGTTATAGGTGGAGAGCACGATCCTCCACCTCAAGATCTTGTCATTCTTGATCTTGCCCCGTTGTGTATTGCTGAACATGAAGGCAACCGACCGTTGGTCAGTGAGGAGAGTGAATCTCCTGCCAGCCAGGTAATGCCGCCAATGTCGCACAGCTTTCACAATGGCTTGGGCCTCCTTTTCGACAGAGGAGTGCCGAATATCGGAGGCATGAAGGGTGCGGGAAAAGAAAGCCACGGGCCTTCCCGCCTGGTTAAGTGTGACGACTTAGAACACAAAGGCACCACTGTGGAGGTCAACAAGACATTTGAGACTTTCTACTAGGGCCTGTACACCTCCGAGCCCCCAGCAGGGGACTGAAAGGTGAAACAGTTCCTCGATGGACTGGAGATGCCAGATGTGGGGGGAAGACAGAAAACAGGGTCTGGAAGCACCATTAGAACTGGGAGAGATCATGGAGAGTATAAATTCCAAGAGTCGCATCTGAGGGAGAAGGACTGACTGCGCGCAGGTAAGAAAGGACTGGGAGGGACAGACTTACCATTCCTGCTACGGGACGAGAGTTGAGGGTAGTCATACTGTTAAATAAGAGGACGATGATGAATCCAGGGGGACTGTACATCATGGTCAGCAGTGTCCTGGACGTAGTCCTGGTCAACATGTACACTCCAAATGGGATGACACAGAGTTTATGAAGAAGGCCAAGGCGGAAATCCCCAACATCGACATGCACCGATTTATCATGGCGGGGGGGGGAACGAACTTTAACTGTGTACAGGATCCACGGACAGACAGGTACCCCAAAACAGGGAAGACCTCCAACATGGCAAAAGAACTCGGCATGTTCAAGGAACAGATGGGATAGTGGATCCATTTTCATCCACCCAGGGGAGGAGTTCTTCTCCCAGGTACACAATGTATCTACACAGACCGACTACTTTGTCGTGGTGAAATCGGTGCTTCCAGGCCAAGTAAGAGCGGAATATTCCTCGATAGTAATCTCCGACCACGCTCCACATTATATGGATGTGAGGTTGGAGACGGGCTGTACCCAACGTCCCCCATGGAGGCTGTCATGGCAGCTTTGACAAAGGGTCATCTGGACTCAAAACGTTAGCTCTTTTCTCTCCCTACTGATGCTGCCAGACCTGCTGAGATTTTCCAGCATTTTCTCTTTGGTTGTCTGCAAGAAAATGTCACGGCATATTACTAATAACTGGAATGGGGAGGTCTCATCCTGCACGTTTTGGGAGGTGCCGAAAGCTGTGATCAGGGTGAAATTATTGCCTACAAGGCACGATGAAATGGGGAAGAGAGGATGGCTAGGCAACAGATAGTCGACTCCAAACTGGGAGTAGACCGGTGATACTCCGAGGCCCCAACCATAGAGTTCTTGGCGGAGAGGAAAAAGCTAAAAATGGACTTTGCCCTGCTCTCCCGAGGAAAGCAGAGAACCAACTCCTCCAGACACGAGGGTGGGGGGACCCTGTACGAGCACGTAGGCAAGGTCAACCGCCTGCTGGCTCACCAGCTAAGAAAGCAGGCAACTGTGTTGTTCCTCGAGTCTTAATAAAGCTCGTAGTCTCAAATGTGGAGAAGATGCTTTATTGTGAATTCGTTCTCTCTTCAGAGCTTAACCTACGGCTACCTCAAATGCTACTAGCTGGTGTGTCTGTGTCCTGCTACCAGTTCTGCCTTCCGTGAAGTGCGTCCTCACTTCCTGTCCCGGTGTATTTGTATGGCTCTCCCGTGCTCCCTCTAGTGTTTGCTCAGTTGTATTGCATCTAGTTAACTTGTGATCACCACATCCCCCTTTTTCTCTTTACATATTTTCTGTACATCGTTAAAGAAAATTGTACAAAACAGCTACTTATGATATGCGTATCTATACAAGTGATGGTGCTATCGCATATTTTACAAAGCCAATGTATTTATGTGTCCAATCTTAATAAAAACATTTATGAGTCCAAACTTGATGAATTTGTTCAGAGCTTTTTTCTTTTTTTTGTTGTTGTTGATGACGTGGTGATATTGATATTGCAGCTCCGTTGTGAATGTTGTTGGTGTTCCTTGTTATTTTAAGTACCCAATGCGTCATCCCGAGGTGTTTGCATGGTCACATCACTGATGTTGACTGGCATGGAATTTTTTCTGTGCTTGTGGTATTGATTTATTATCTCATCCGCCTTGGATGCTGGTGTGCTTGCTTGTTCTGGAGCAGATGTGAGTTTGTGCGATTCGTTGTCATCCCATGACATGTTTGTAGTCTTGTCATCGTTTTGCAGTGTGCTGTGGCATTGTCCTTCATTTGCCGAGTAGTACCATTGTGTACAAGTCGTTGTTTCATTGCTGTTGTTTCTGTCGTTCCTGTCTTTGTAGTTTTCGTTGCCGTACTTGTTGCTGTTTTTGTCGTTTCTGTCTTTGGTGTTGTCGCCGTCGTTGTTCCTGACTTTGTTGTTTTCGTTGCCGTTCTTGTTGCTGTTCTTGTCGTTTCTGTCTTTGGTGTTGTCGCTATCTTTGTTCCTGACTTTGTTGTTTGTCTTGTCGCGCTTCATGTTGCTTTTGTTCTTGCTGTTGTTGTTCTCGTTTCTGCTGTGCTTCTTGCTATTGTTGTTGGTCTTGTCGCGCTTCATGTTGCTTTTGTTCTTGCTGTTGTTGTTCTCGTTTCTGCTGTGCTTCTTTTGACTTTTGTTTTTCTTGTTATACTGTATGAGTGTCCCGTGTGGATAATTTGAGTCATTGAGCATTTCGTCTCGAGAGTGGTGCGAATGATCTGATGTTGCATCGGTGCTGGTGACATCAATCATTTGTGGAGGATTTGATTCCTCATCTTTGCTTTCTTGGTGCTCCTCTTCTGGAGTCAAATTCTTCTTGATTTCATTTGACGCGGTGTCTCTGGATTCTTGGCGCTCCTCTTCTGGAGTCAAAAACTTCATGATTACAATTGACATGGTGTCTCTGGACTCTTGGCGCTCCTCTTCTGGAGTCCAAATCTGCATGTTTTCACTTGACGTGGTCTCTCTGGACTCTTGGTGCTCCGCTTCTGGAGTTAAAATCTTCATGATTTCTGTTGATGTTGTCTCTCTGGACGCCAGATGCTCCTCTTCTGGAGTCAAAATCTGCATGTTTTCTTTCGGCGTTGTCTCTCTGGACTGTTGGGTGGCCCAACTCTGTGCTTCTGTACAGACAAACTGAGAACTGTCAGTCTCGCTGTGATCCTGTACGTCGAGTGTGATCACCTTGTCACTGTTTTCGCTCTGTGCTTCTGTACAGACAAGCTGAGAACTGTCAGTCTCGCTGTGATCCTGTACGTCGAGTGTGATCACCTTGTCACTGTTTTCGCATGCAGTGGGTAGAGGTACATTGTCTTCTTCTTGTTCATGTGAGCTTGTTAGACTTTCATAGTCTGCTTGTGGTTGCTCAGATACGGCGGGTTGACCTTCATGGTCTTGTTCATGCATGGTGTCAGTGGTTAGATGTACGTTGTCTTCTTCTTGTTCATGTGAGCTTGGTAGACTTTCATAGTCTGCTTGCGGTTGCTCAGATACAGCGGGTTTACCTTCATGGTCTTGTTCATGCATGGTGTTCGCCAGGGAGTGTTTGCTTGCATCCCTTTTGGAGTCTTTCATCACTCGCACTGTGGAGCCTGTCATCGCTCGCTCTGTGGAGTCTTTCTGTGCTCTCTGTGTGGCGTCGTCTTCGTCTTGGGTATTGCTGTCATCCAATGTATCGACGAGCTGCCATGGCATCATGGTGTTGGATTCATCTACCATGAGTAGATTCGTGTTGAGCTTTGCAACCGTGTCGCTGATGCTGTGATCAGCATATCCAAATAACTCAGCCATGTCTGAGTAGTATTCTTTGAAACCCAAATCATTTTGGTTGGCTTCTTCTACCACGAGTTGATTAGTGTTGAACTTTGCGACCGTGTCGCTGATGCTGTGATTAGCATATCCGACTGACTCAGCCATGTCTGAGTAGTATTCTTTGAAAACCAAATCATCTTGGTTGGATTCATCTACCACGAGTTGATTCGTGTTGGACTTTGCGACCGTGTCGCTGATGCTGTGATTAGCATATCCGACTGACTCAGCCATGTCTGAGAGGTAATCTTCGAAAAACAAATCCTCTTTTGTTGTTTCGGAATTCTTTTTGTTCTCTTCACTTTGGATGGTGCCGACTGCTTTTTTCAGGGTGTTGTGCAAGTTGTGTTTAACTGATGGTTTAAGTTCAGGCGTTTTTCTGTGTTCTGAGGCAAGAAAATTTGCTTTTACCACTTTAAGTGTCTTATTTTCAATTTTCGGGCATTTCCCTTTTAAGTAGGCGTGGTCGGGATGCTCAGACGTCATGACGTCACGCGTAGGAATGAATTGCGCACGCGCAAATCGGCCTTCCTCCTTCACTGTGCGGTTTTGTGTCCATTGTGCATGCGCGGCTTGCGCATGCGCATAACGATCCGCGACCAAAACGTTTTGAGACTGCGCATTCGCGGCTTTCGCATGCGCATAACGATCGGCACCGCGACCTTTTTTAAACTGCGCATGCGCGGCTTCCGGTTCCGGCGCATGCGCAGACGCAATTTGTAGTTTTTTGCTTGCCCGAGACTGCAAAATGTGCTCCGACGCCATTTTATCACGGATTTCAGCGTTTTTTCTTTCTAAAAGTTGTAAGTTACCTTTTCTTTCCGATCTGGACTGGATTTCAGCGTTTTGGCTTTGTGAAAAATTCATGTTATTTCTTCTTTTTGATCTGTACTTTTCATTCGCGATTTCTTGTTCTTTTCATGATTTTTTAGGTTTTGCATCACTCAGTCTCTGTGCAGTTTGGCCTCTGAGCATGCCTTGCTGTTCAAATTCCTTACAGTACACTTCAAATTTGTTTAGTATTGTTTGTAAGCTGTTTCTGTCTTCACCTTTTGAGTATTTAAATCCATTATAAACTTTCCTAGCTTCATGTCCTTCGATGAGCATTGCTATTTTAATTTCGTCTGAGGCTGCTGCTGCATCATTTGCTATGATACCGAAATCGAACCATTGTTTAAACCTTTTCCAGACACTTCTTACATTTCCAGTCGTGTCCAGCTGAAGTGGGAATCCAAGGCACATCCTCCCATCAGCGATGTCTTCCCAAGTCGAATGTCCAGTAGGAGATTTCCATGCCATTTTGTTCTTTCTGTGTCTGCCACTGAGTTGTCCTGTAGTAAGCGTCTGAAGCCACTGCTGGTACCATGTGTTGTTCCTCGAGTCTTAATAAAGCTCGTAGTCTCAAATGTGGAGAAGATGCTTTATTGTGAATTCATTCTCTCTTCAGATCTTAACCTACGGCTACCTCAAATGCTACTAGCTGGTGTGTCTGTGTCCTGCTACCAGTTCTGCCTTCCGTGAAGTGTGTCCTCACTTCCTGTCCCGGTGTATTTGTATGGCTCTCCCATGCTCCCTCTAGTGTTTGCTCAGTTGTATTGCATCTAGTTAACTTGTGATCACCACAGCAACCACATGGGAAATAGCACAGATTAGAGACAAGAGCAAACTAGTAGCGGAGCTGGAAAAGGTGAACAAGACATTTGAAACCTTCTACAAGGGCTGTACACCTCCAAGCCCCCAGAAGGGGACTGAAGGGTAAACCGGTTCCTCGATAGACTGGACATGCCAGTCTTGGGGAAGACAGGAAACAGGGACTAGAAGCACCATTAGAACTGGGAGAAGTCATGGAGAGTATAAATTCCATACAGGCGGGGAAGGCACTGGGACCAGATGGATTCCGGGCGGACTTCTACAAAACATTTGTGATGGCATTGGCCCCACACCTGCAGATGTGTACAGACTCGCTGGCGAGGGACACCCTGCCACCTATGCCAGCATAAGCCTTAATCTCGCTGATACCCAAGAAAGGCAAAGATCCAACAGAATGCAGGTCTGACAGACCCATTTCAGTGCTAAACGTGGATGTGAAAATACTGGTCAAGATCCCATCCAGGAGACTGGAGAACTGCGTATCAGATGTGGTAGCAGAAACCAAACGGGCTTTGTCAAGGGTAGACAGCTAACATCGAACATCAGGTGCCTGCTGAACGTGATCATGACCACATCCAGGGAGAGAACACCTAAGTGATCATCTCCCTGGACGCAGAAAAGGTCTTCGAATGGAATTACCTTATGGAGGTACTGGAGCGCAGTAGGGGGGGGGTTGGCTTTGCCGAACCTGCTACATTACTATTGGGCGGTGAACGTGGCGGCGAGGCAATGGTGGGATCGAGATGGGGTGGAATGGGTCAGGATGGAGGAGGAATCCTGTTGGGGTCCAGCTTAAGGGCTATGGCGACGGTGGCGTTGCCAATGGCGCCAAACAGATACTCGGAGAGCCCTGTGGTGAAGGTCTGGAACCAGCTGAGGATGAACTTTAGGTTAATGGGGATGTGGGTGTTAACACGTTGTGCGAAAACCAGGGATTTGAGCCTGGGGGAATAGATGGCATGTATAGGAAATGGAGAGAAGTGCAGCTGGTTAAGGTGAGGGATTTGTATCTGGAAAAAGAGTTTGCCAGTATAGAGGAGCTGAAGGAGAGAGTAGAGCTCCCGAGAGGAGTGAGTTTAGGTACCTGCAGGTAAGGGACTTCGCACAGAAGGTTTGGAAAGAGTTCCCCAGGTTGCTGAGGTACACCCTGCTGGAGCGACTGCCGCTTCCTGATGTGGAAGGGGAGTGCAGGATCGGAGACCTATACAGGTGGCTGGGTGAGCAGGGAAGTAAGGAGGTGATGAAGATTAAGGAGAAGTGGCAAGGGGAGCTGGGATGGGAGATAAACTGGAGAGTACGGCGTGAGGCGCTACGAAGGGCAAATGCGACCTCCTTGTACACAAGAATGAGACTGATACAGTTCAAGGTCGTACACAGGGTTCATATGACGTGGGCGAAGAATGAGTGGGTTCTTTCAGGGGTGGCAGACAAGTATGAGAAGTGTGGACAGGAACCAGTGAATCACGCACATATGTTCTGGGGCTGCAAAAAGTTGGAGAAATTCTGGGCGAGAGTGTTTGCGGCTCTAGCAAGGATTGTGGGGGAGGAGGTTGAGCCAGACCATTTGGTGGCGATATTTGTTATATTGGAGAAGCTGGAGCTGATGGAGGGGAGGAAGGCCGATGTGGCCTTAGCCTCTCTGATTGCCCAGCAACAGATTTTATTGGAGTGGCGGTCAGCAATGCCACCGGGGTTGGCGGCCTGGCTGGGGGATTTATCTGACTTTCTTCAGCTGGAAAAGATCAAATACGAGTTAAGGGGTTCAGCGGACTGTTTTGAGGCGAGGTGGGGAATGTTCATGACCGTGTTTCAGGAGTTGTTTGTCGTGGGGGGGGGGGGGGGGGGGGGGGGGGGGGGGCAAAAATGGGGAAAATTTGTACAAACTGGTTGTGTGTTGAGAAGTTTGTTTCCCGAATTGTTTATGCATTGTAACTTTTTAGATACGTTTGGAACAAAATACATTAAAAAGAATAGAGGTACTGGAGCTGCTTGGGCTTGAAGCATGGTTCACCACCTGGGTGAAACTCTAGTACAGCGCCCCCACAGTGATCATATGGACAAATACCACCAGCTTGAGGTAATTCCATCTGCACAGAGGCACAAGACAAGGGATGCCCGATGTCCCCGCAGCTGTTCACCCTAACGATCGAAGCACTAGCGATTGTGCTCAAGGCAGCAAAGAATTGGAAGGGACTTTGGTTAGTCCAAAGTGCTGTGGTAGTTGGTTCCACGGCTAGAGTGTTGCCATCACCACTGAGCTCGTTAAGTGTTTGTTCAGTGGGGATGGGAGCGCAGCTGTGGCCAGGGCCGGGAGGGAGGTCCCTCTGCAGGAGCCTTTCTCCATTTGCACCCACTCGGCTTCTGGCAGAGAGCACAGCGTCTCGCTGTAGTCCCAAAAATGTGCTGCAGAGAACGAGAGCCATGGGGAGGGACTAGCACTCTAAACCTGCATTACCACTGGGCAGCAACTGCGTAAAGGGATGGATAAAGCACCCAGAGTGGGTGAGAATGGAGGAGGGCTCCTGAAGGAGGACCTCCCTGTGGGCCCTGGCCATGGCAGCATTCCCATTGTCGCCGGCCAAACACTCAATGAGCCCAGTGGTGATGGCAACACTCTGGTCGTGGAACCAACTGCGACAGCACTTTGGATTAACCAAAATATCCGTAAGGCCTCCACCTGCAATAACCACAGGTTCGTGCCCACTACAAATCAAAAGGTGGAGACAGGATGGGGGGGGGGGGGGGGGGGGGGGGACACTGACAGTTAGGGACTTCTACGCAGACAACAGACTGACAACACTTTTGGAACTAACAGAGAAGTTCCAGTTGACGGGAGAAGCGAGCAGAGATATATGCAGGTCAAAAACTTCTCACATAGGGAAACAAGGACATACGCATGACCACCGCAGCAATCATTGTTAGAGGTCCGATTAAAGGCGGACATCTTAGGGAGTGGGAACTGTGGTGACCTGTATGGTCAGCTGCTGGGAAGGGCACACAGACCACTGGATGAAACAAGGGAAAAATGGAAGGAGGAGAGGACCGAGGGTTGGAAATAGGGTAGGGTCTCTGTAGCAAAGCATTGCACAGGGTCAACTCCATCTCTACTTGTGCAAGGCTAAGGATAATGCAGATGGAAATGGTACACAGATCTCACTTAACTAGAAACCGAATGAGCAGATTCTTCCCAGAGGTGGAGGACAAATACGAACAGTGCCAAGGAGGCCAAGCCAATCATGCCCACATATTCTGGTATTCCCCAGACACTGTCAGGTTCTGGACAGCCTTTCTGTGGCAATGTCCAAGGTGGTAGGAATGAGGGTGGAGCCTTGCACAAAAGTGGCGGTCTTCAGGGTATCAGAACAGCCAGATCTCTTCATGTAGAGGAGAACCAACGCCCTTGCCTTTGCCCGCCTGGAGAATCCTGCTCGGCTGCTGATCAGCAGCACCACCAAAAGCTGCTGACTGACTGTCCGACCTGTGGGAATTTTTCCAGATGGAGAAAATTAAATTTGCCTTCGAGGGATCGGAAGGAGGCTTCCACAAAACATGGGAGTCACTCACCCAGTTGTTCCAAGACCTGTTTGCAGTAAACAGCCAGAAGGCCAGAGGGAGTTGGAAGCCATGGCAGAACAACAAATGCAAATAAAAGGAGGGGGGGGGGGTAGAGAGAGAGAAATAAAGCAGCATGGCAAGCAGCAGGAAGCCCAACTACGCTCAGAAAATAACAAAAACACACAGCGTCAGGCCAACCAAACAGGAACAAAATATAAGAGCTGAAGATGGAAGAGGGCATGCTAGACGACTAAAAGAGAGGTGGATCAGGAAGAAAAAGGGGAGTGGAAGGTTGGGGTCCGGCTAGAAGTGAGGGCCTACTTGGAGAACACAAAACAAGAAACTGCAACCATTGTAAATAACAAAAGAAAACCAATGTATAAATATTTTTGTTTTTGATCTACGTTGCCAACTACCTTTGTTCTGTATGACATAAAAAATCCTTAGTAAAAACATTTTTAAAAACACTTTTGAGGATTTGCAGTGCTGCCGCCTGCAAACAAGTCAATAGGAAGCCAGCAAGCCCTGCCCAACCTGACTCTCCAAACAAACATCAAAAAGCCTTGTTGGATTACGAGGGAGACTGAATTTGGGTGAGAACCCCCTATCTAACGGCAGTGGGCACACCTACACCACATCAATGTTCCCTCTAAGTTAGGCAATTGTGCAAGTTGTGAAAAGCACCAGACAAGCTGCACACAACCAAAGTTCCGTTCAAGATGCATGTGCGTGCGGCTGCACAGCAATTGTAAAGGGACTATGCAGTAGAACAAACAGGTTGTGCACATAAACAAAAACTAAACGGACCATTAACCGCTCAGTTTTCAGCGACTCAAGAAGGTTCCCCATCATCTTCTCAAGAGTAATTAGGGATGGGCATTAAATGTTGCATTCTTTGTGCTCGCTTCTGTTGGTCGTTCTGGGTGAGTGTGCTTAACACTCGCTTTGGCTCTGTTTCTCGTTCTAAGCTCTGGAGTCGCCAGGTGCCGTAAAGACACCGCCACAGGTTTCAAGGTGAAGTTCAAAGCAATAAAGCTGTACACCAATTAGTAAGTCCAAAACAATTAGAGTTTATTATAACACAATTATAATAACACTCATGCACACGCTAAAGATTAAACTTACTTCTACCACTAAACAACTAATACTTAGCCAAGAAGGAACTGCGAGGTCAGGGAACAAGGCCTTTGTTCTGTTCTGGTCTGCAGGCTTCGGATCGCTATCAGTTGGCAAGGGTGTCAGTAATGCCGGTTTCAGGTAGCGGTCGTCGTTTAGGCACTTACTTGTTGGTGGCTGCTGCTCAACGGCTGGTGTAGAAGACAGGGGTCTGGAGGCTGGAGCCGGAGGCCGGAGACAGGAGACTGAACCATGTGTGGAACCTTTCTTTTATAGGTCCCAGGGGGTCCGCGCCCATTTGGGCGGACTCCCTTACCTGCTTGGGATCGATTGGGCCTCTTCCCAATCGATATGTTTTGAACCCCCCAATCATAAGGGCCGTTCCTTGGTTGCTGGGGCGGTTCTTAGGACTTATTGTCCTGGGCTTCTCTGGCGCCACTGGGTCTGGTCTCCTATAGAATGTATCGATTGATACTTAATTTGTGTCCATTGTATCTGGGACTTGCCCGGTATCACCTCATTAGTATGCTAACGACTTCTCTTTCACAGCGCTGCCTGGTCTCTGCAGCAGTCAGAAACCGGTTTCTGCAGTTGTCCCAATACATAATTGCTCTGCAAGCTGTTTGCTCTTTAACATGTCCGTTTTCCCTGCACACTTTGCAGTCTTCCATTTTGTGTTCGTTAGTGGCCATCTCAGGTGGCTACACCTCGACAGCACATATACTAAAATTTGAATGATACTGAGAAGGTTAGCATGATCCCTGCGCAAGGGTGACATGCAAATTCGTGAAGCGTTCCATGTTTTTAGGGCATCAAGGTAGCACAAGTGGATAGCACTGTGGTTTCACAGCGCCAGGGTCCCAGGTTTGATTCCCTGCTGGGTCACTGTCTGTGCAGAGTCTGCACGTTCTCCCCGTGCGTTTCCTCCGGGTGCTCCGGTTTCCTCCCACAGTCCAAAGATGTGCAGATTAGGTGGATTGGCCATGCTAAATTGCCCTTAGTGTCCAAAAAGGTTAGGAGGGGTTATTGGGTTACGGGGATAGGGTGGAAGTGAGGGCTTAAGTGGGTCGGTGCAGACTCGATGGGCCGAATGGCCTCCTTCTGCACTGTATGTTCTATGTTGTACGTTCTATTCTCCAGCAATTCCTGCATTCAGGAATAAATAAAGGAAGGGAATGGGCAATAAATACTCAGCTTTTGAGAATTGGCTTTAGAAAGAAAATGGCTTTCAAGGAGGGCAGATTGGAGGTCAGCTCCAATACCTGTGGTGGTCAATTAATCTGCGAACAATCAAGTTAAATCACACTCATGAAGAATGATCACTGGGGGAATGAAAGTGCGGGAGAAAGTGCCAGGCCTTTAAACAGAGAAGAATAGGGTGGAAAATCTACAAAAGAAAAGTAAATATTTTGAATAATTTGCTTCCAATCCCCATTGTGTGGAAAATAAAGTATATATAAGTATGTTGATAATATCAAACCTTAGACCCATTTAAATAGTGAATCCAAGAGCCCAAATCAGTGCAAAGGAAAATAAAGAATATTTTCAAACAATTCAAGGAAGCATGGAAAGAAATAGATTAGAAAATACAGAAATGCAAAACATAAAAAAAACAAAATAAGAGATTCCAAAGAAGATAAGAGGTCAAGACAAAATTTTGGGAAAGCAAACAGTAACTGAGAGGAAAGAAAGAAAGACATCATTTGAGTTACTTTATGTGAGTTGAAGTATGAAAGATAAATAGGTTCCTTAAAAAGGGAGTTTTATTTTTTATTTAAAGTGGAAAGGGATTCTTGTCTACTTTCCAAAGCACCCCTCTTTAGTATCCAAGGCCATGATATCTTATCGAAAATATAATTTCAAAATAAAAAGTAAAATCAGCTTCCTTGCCATTATGAAGACAGTTGAAGTAGTGGATTTCCCTCACATAGCCAACTACTGGAAACCAACCTATTCATCCCATAAATTTACATAAACTGTATAGAGTTAATGACCGGTTTATAAACATTATTTTTATTCTCCTTTTTCACATTTTCTCCCAAATTTACACCCAACAATGAACAATAATCAGTAACGAATGCAATGTCAATCCCCATATCAATAATAACAATCCCATCTTCCCACCAACCCCCAAACATTAGCCCGCGTGTTAACATAAACAAATAACAAAAAGGAATCAGAATTACTCATAGTCACCATTAACACACACAGCCCCCTCCCCCAACTCTCCCAAATGTTCGATGTAATCCAATTCTCGAAAGTGCATAATGAATAATGCCCATGAATTGTAGAACCCCTCCATCCTTCCCCTCAGTTCAAATTTGACCTTCTCAAGAGTCAAGAATTCCAGCAGGTCCCCCCGCCACGCCAGGGCACAGGGAGGAGAGGTTGCTCTCCACCCCAACAGGATCCGCCTTCGGGCAACCAACGAGGCGAAGGCTACAACATCTGGCTCCGCACCGTTTCCAACCCCAGCTGGTCCGAAACTCTGAACATGGCCTCCCGAGGGCCCAGCTCCAGTTTCACGTGCACCACTTTAGAGATTACCCTAAAAACCTCCTTCTAGTAATCCTCCAGCTTTGTACAGGACCAAAATATCCCCCCCGCCAGCCCCCCCAATGTTCACACGCATCCTCTACCCCCTCAAAGAGCCGGCTCATCCTCACCCTTGTTCGGTGTGCTGTGTATACCGCCTTCAGCTGTATCACCCCAACCTCGCACATGAGGTGGAGGCGTTCACCCTCCGGAGCACCTCACACCAGAACCCCTCCTCCATTCCCTCTCCCAACTCTTCCTCCCACTTTGCCTTGATCCCTTCCAGTGATGCCTTCTCCTCTTCTGAACTAGCCCCGTAGACTACCGACACTACCCCCTTCTCCGGTCCCCGTGTCGTCAGCACCTCCTCCAGCAATGTGGAAGCCGGCTCTACCGGGAAGCTCTGTATCTCCTTTCTGGCAAAGCCTTGAACCTGCATGTATCTAAACATTTCCTGTTGCTCCAGCCCATACTTCGCTCCCAGCTCCTTCAATCCTGCAAACCGACCCCCAAGAAACAAATCTTTTGGTGCCCTAATTCCTTTCTCCTCACATCTCCAAAAATTTCAATCCCACTTCCCTGGCTCAAATCTATGGTTTCCCCGAATCGGCATTTCCCTTGACCCCGCCCCCAACCCAAAGTGCTGGGGAAACAGCCTCCAAATTCTCAACTAAGCTATTATTACCGGACTCCCTGAGTATTTCCCCGGGGCCTTCGGGAGTGGCGCTGTTGCTAGTGCCTTCAATCCCGACCCCCTGCACAAACTCTCCTCCATTCTGACCCACTGGGAGTCAACCCCTCTGACACACATTTCCATACCTTCTCCACATTCGCCACCCAGTAATAATACATCAGGTTCGGAAGACCCAAACCCCCTGCCTGCGTTCCTCTCTGTAGCAGCACCTTTCTAATTCTGGCCACCTTCCCTCCCCATATGAACGAGGTAATCATCCCTTCAATCTTTCTAAATATGCTTTTGGCAGGAAAAACGGCAGGCATTGGAAAACAAACAGAAATCGTGGCAACAGATTAATTTTAACCGTCTGTACCCGACCCGCGAGTGACAGAGGAAGGCCATCCCGCCTTGCCTGATCAGCTTTCACCCTCCCCACCAAACTAGAAATGCTATGAGTTAATGACACGGTTGAAGACAACCCAGGAGACGGTGCTAATCCTCTGGGGACACGGGTTCAAATCCCACCATGACAGCTGGTGAAATTTAAATTCGATGAATAACCTGGAAGCCAGTCTCAGTAATGATAACCATGAAATCATTGAAGGTTATCGGAAAACCCATGTGGTTCATTCATGTCCTTTCGGGAAGGAAATCTGCAGTCCTTACCCGGTCTGGCCTACATGTGACTCCAGACCGAAAGCAATGTGGTTGATTCTTAACTGCCCTCCTCTGAAATGACTGAACAAGGGCAATTATGGATAGGAGATAGGGCAACAAATGCTGGTTAGGGACATAGAACATCGAACATAGAGAAATACAGCACAGAACAGGCCCTTCGGCCCACGATGTTGTGCCGAACTTTTGTCCTAGTTTAATGATAGTGTCCAAAATTCTATGATAATCTAAGGGCAATTTATCATGGCCAATCCACCCAACCTGGACCAATTACATTTTGTTTCAAGTAGGTAAAGGTTGAGATTCAGGACACATGTTTTTGGAATAAAGCCACAAGAACCCAAAGAGAAAATGCCGGAAAATCTCAGCAGGTCTGGCAACATCTATAGGGAGAGAAAAGAGCTAATGTTTCGAGTCCAGATGACCCGTTGTCAAAGCGATAAGACAGAGAAAGTGGGGAATATTTATACTGTGGAGTGAGAATGAAAGGTGAGTTATAGCCACAGAAACCCAGGGAAACGGGCTGCTAATAGCCACAGAAACCAAGGGGAAAGAGTGCTAATGGCAGTCTCCAGAGAGAACAAAAGGTGTGAAAGACCAAACAGCAGAGAAACTAACATCAGAGGGTAAACTGTGACAACTTTGGATGTGGGGGGGGGGGGGGGGGGGGGGAGATGGGGGGGGGGGGGGGGATGGGGGGGGGGAGGAAGGGGGAAGCAAAGGGGAGAAAGGGTAAGGAAAGGTGGATAAGGTGGGGGGGATTAAATATATATGAAGAAAGTCAAGAAAGAAAGAAATAGTAAAAAGCAGTTAAAATGAAATGGGATGAAAACAAATGGGTCGAAGTGGGGTAGGGCTAATCATCTGAAGTTGTTGCATTCGATGTTGAGACCGGAAGGCTGAAGCGTGCCCAACCGGAAGGTGAGATGTTGTTCCTCCAGTTTGCATTGAGCTTCACTGAAACATTGCAGCAGGCCAAGGACAGACATGTGGGCATAGAAACAGGGTTGTTTGTTAGAATGGCAAGCAACGGGAAGGTCAGGGTCTTGACTGCGCACAGACCGAAGCCACAAGAAAGCAGTGCTGCCTCACAGCTCCAGGGACCTGGATTCAATTCCAGCCTTGGGTGACTGTGTGGGTAGAGTTTGCATATTCTCCCAGTGGGTTTCCTCCGGGTGCTCCGGTTTCCTCCCACAGTCCAAAGATGTGCAGGTTAGGTGGACTGGCTGTGCTAAATTATCCCTAGTGTCCAGGGATGTGTTGGTTAAGTGGAGTTACAGAGTTGCAGGGATAGGGCGGGAGCCTGGTTAGGGTGCTCTTTCAGAGAGTCGGTGCAGGCTTGATGGGCTGAATGGCCTCCTTCTGCACTGTAGGGATTTTATGATAAAAACAAGTTCAGAATGATTAGACAATTTATAAATCTGTCTTATACTTACCCTGATTGTCAGAGTGTGAGTACATATGAATTAACAGACAAACTGATTGGATGGTTGGACACACTACACTGCAGAGTAAATGACAGATACAACCGAAAACAGATTCCTCAACAAATCACCCGATGTTAGTCCATCCATGAGTTAACAAATCTCACTGATACGTCTTCTTTCTCATGAGGATCTTCAATCTCCACCTTTGAAGATCGTTCCTTAGAACTCTCTCCAAAACTTGTTTTAACTTTGTCTACCTCTGACTGGTCAATTCCCAGGGGTTTTAATCCTGCCTCTCCTAGATTTGCATTTCTGCACTTTAGCCTCTACTTCCTGGCGTAATTAGATCTCTTTGCTGGACAGCTAGCTTTACTTAGCTGACACAGTACCCAAGTTTTTCTGAATGCCTGTTTCCTGGCTGGGTGCAGCTATACACAACTCCTAAGGCTTCCTTTCAGCCCTCTTTGATTACCAGGACTTCCCAGAGCTCTCTCTGATTAACAGGCTCCACCATGCCCTTTGATTACAGCCCCATGTTCCTGACTCTCCTGAAACTGATTGACTGCCAACTGTTGTTCACTGACCCTTGAATTGATCTGGAGACCTGGCAAAACACTCCAAGAGGATCCTACCCTTATTACTCAGCAGCAACCAACGTAACAAGTATTGGAACATCCTGTACCTTAAATTATGCAATCGCCACTGACTGTTGGAGTCCCCAGGGACACAGAGATCAAAGATTTCATGACAAGGTACAGCAAGTAATTAGGAAAGCTAATACTGTAGAATGTATTATTACAAGGGGAATTGAATACAAAAGTAGGGAGATTATACTTCAGCTATACAGGGCATTGGTGAGACCACATTTGGAGTACTGTGTACAGTAATAGTCTCTTTATTTAAGGAAGAATGTAAATGCATTAGAAGCAATCAGAGAAGGTTTGCTAGACTGATACCAGGAATGGGTTAAGTTGCCTTAAACGGAAATGTTGAACAGGCTAGGCTGATATCAAGGTGCCACTGGAGCTTAGTAGAGTAAGAGGTGCCTTGATTGAAACATATAAGTGATGTGTTAGGCAGGTTGGTTCGACGTTGACTGCAACTGGATGCAGGGAAGCTAGAAACAAATGTCTGGCACAGGAGATGATCCAACACGCTTTTATTTAACTATGGACTGCTGTACATGTTCAGCTGTGGGATGACACTCTACTAATCCAACTGATGACCTCTTACTGGCTTGACCAGACTTACTAGCTACCGCAAGTTAGTGCTCACTAACTTGTGCACTCTGACTGTCTCAGTAGCTGGGTCCTGAGAGAGGGAGAAACTTAATGCCCTGTGGGCTTTATAGTGGTGGCATCCTGTCTGGTGATTGTTTGTTCTGTGTTGTGTGTTCATTGGTCATCCTGTGTGTCAATCAATGCCTGTCTGCATCTCATTATATACATGAGTGGATATTATGACACCTTCCCTTTTTTAAAAAATAGGTTTTGGAACGTGGAGGTATATACATGCCTGTATGTACAAGTGGTGAGTTAACGAACACATGTACATGTGAAGATGTCTATCGTGCAGATACAGAGCAAACTGAACAAAATTCACAAGAGTAAAGTCTATAGATTCAGTCTTTGAGGGGGGCAACGAATTCTTGTTGATCGACGCAGAGGTGGAGCAGGAGACGCCGGCACTTGGACAGGCGGGATTGCTGCTATTGCGGTGGTCTCGTGGACAGGCGGGATTGCTGCTATTGCGGTGGTCTCGTGGACAGGTGGGATTGCTGCCATTGCGGTGGTCTCGTGGACAGGTGGGATTGCTGCTATTGCGGTGGTCTCGTGGACAGGTGGGATTGCTGCTATTGCGGTGGTCTCGTGGACAGGTGGGATTGCTGCTATTGCGGTGGTCTCGTGGACAGGTGGGATTGCTGCTATTGCGGTGGTCTCGTGGACAGGTGGGATTGCTGCTATTGCGGTGGTCTCGTGGACAGGTGGGATTGCTGCTATTGCGGTGGTCTCGTGGACAGGTGGGATTGCTGCTATTGCGGTGGTCTCGTGGACAGGTGGGATTGCTGCTATTGCGGTGGTCTCGTGGACAGGTGGGATTGCTGCTATTGCGGTGGCCTCGTGGACAGGTGGGATTGCTGCTATTGCGGTGGTCTCGTGGACAGGCGGGATTGCTGCCATTGCGGTGGTCTCATGGACAGGTGGGATTGCTGCTATTGCGGTGGTCTCGTGGACAGGTGGGATTGCTGCTATTGCGGTGGTCTCGTGGACAGGTGGGATTGCTGCTATTGCGGTGGTCTCGTGGACAGGCGGGATCACTGGTAGATCGGTGGCCTCATGGCAGGAGACGTCCAGAGGAAGCATGATAACTGACGGAGCAATGCGGTCAGGTGGTGGGCGGGGAACTCTCCGCAGCGCCTTCCTGTTGCACCGGAGAATGGAGCTGTCAGCCATTTGAACAATGAAAGACCTTGGGGCGACCTTCCTGACAACAACAGCTGGGGCTGACCAACCTCCCTCAGGCAACTGGACGCGAACAACATCTGCTGGAGCCAGCGCAGGCAGATCAGTGGCATGAGCATCATACGTGATCTTCTGCTGGTCCCTGGATCGATGCACTTTTTGCAGCACCGTGAGGTGGTCAAGGTCCGGAATGTGAATGGCTGGAACAGTCGTCCTCAGGTTGCGGTTCATGAGAATCTGCGCTGGAGACGAACCAGCGACAGAGGGACTGCCCAGTAAGCCAGCAGCGCCAAGTTGAAATTGGAGGCTGAGTCTGCGGCCTTGCACAACAACCGCTTGACGATATGGACCTCTTTCTCGGCCTTCGGGTAATGGGGACTAGAGATGATGTGACTGAAGTTGTAGGATCGTGCAAAGTCGGACCACTCCTGGCTGTAGAAACATGGACCGTTGTCACTCATTGCTGTAAGTGGTATCCCGTGCCTGGCAAATGTCTCTTTGCAGGCTTTGATGATGGACCTAGACGTGAGGTCCGACAATTTCACCACTTCCGGGTAACTGGAGAAGTAGTCGACCAAGAGCACGTATTCACGCCCATTGGCGTGAAAGAGGTCTACCCCTACTTTAGACCACGGACAGGTCACAATCTCGTGCTGTTGCAGTGTTTCCTTGGGCTGAGCCGGTAGAAACTTCTGGCAGGTTGTGCAGTTGAGGACCGTGTCGGCAATGTCCTGGTTGATGCCCGGCCAATAAACCGCCTCCCAAGCTCTGCATCGACATTTTTCGATCCCAAGGTGACCCTCATGGATCTGTCCGAGCACCATAGCTCGCATACTTTTAGGAATGACGATCCTATCCAGTTTAAGAATGATTCCCTCAATGACCGTTAGCTCATCCTTAACGTTAAAGAACTGGGGACATTGCCCCTTTTGCCAGCCATGGCAAGGTGTTGCATCACATGCTGCAGTAGAGGATCCTTGGCAGTTTCTTCACATATTTGGACCACACGTTCATCAGTGGCTGGTAGGTTGCTGGCACACAACTGCACTTGTGCCTCCATGTGGCAGATGAAGTCGCTCTGTTCACATGGTGTGGTGATGGATCGGGATAGGGCATCCGCAATGATCAGCTCCTTACCCGGTGTGTAGACGAGTTCTAAGTCATTTCGGCGGAGACGAAGAAGAATTCGCTGTAGCCAAGGTGTCATATCATTTAACTCCTTCTGGATTATGTGGACCAAAGGCCTATAGTCTGTTTCCACCGTGAACTTCGGCAGGCCGTATACGTAGTCATGAAACTTGACTATTCCTGTCAGGAGACCCAAGCACTCCTTTTCGATCTGGGCATACTGTTGCTCGGTCGGCGTCATGGCCCTGGAGGTATATGCCATTAGAGCCCAGGACAAGGAGTCGTCTCGCTGGAGGAGCACCACCCTAATGCCGTCCTGGCTTGCGTCAGTAGATATCTTGGTGTCCCTGGTTGGGTCAAAGAATGCCAGTACTGGGGCTGTGGTGAGCTTCGCCTTTAGCTCGAGCCACTCCTTTTCATGTGCAGGCAGCCACTGGAACACTGTTGACTTCTTTACGAGATGCGGGAGGCTCCCAAATTGGGAATGAATTTCCCGAGAAAATTTACCATCCCGAGGAAGCGGAGGACCGCCTTCTTGTCCTCCGGGGTCTTCATGGTGTTGATCGCCAGCATCTCGTCGGCGTCAGGTTGCACACCCTGCTGTGAAATGTGGTCACACAGAAACTTGATAGCGGATTGACCAAACGAGCATTTGGCCCTGTTGAGCCGGAGGCCATTTTCATGAATCCTCTGGAAGATCTGTCTGAGGTGGGCAATGTGATCCTCGGGCGTTGTGGACCAGATGATCACGTCGTCCACATATACTCGCACCCCCTCGATGCCCTCCATCATTTGCTCCATTATGCGATGAAATACTTCGGAAGCTGATATGATACCGAAAGGCATGCGGTTGTAGCAATAGCGGCCGAATGGAGTGTTAAACATGCACAGCTTCTGACTGGACACGTCCAGCTGTATTTACCAGAAGCCATGGTAGGCGTCCAGCTTGGTGAAGAATTTGGCATGAGCCATCTCACTGGCTCTCTCGGGTAGCGCTCTCACATGATGTTGCGGTTCAGGTCTTTGGGATCAATGCAAATGCGGAGTTCACCAGAGGGTTTTTTTACGCAGACCATGGAGCTGACCCAGTCTGTTGGTTACGTGACCTTTGAGATGATGCCCTGGTCTTGGAGGTCTTGCAGCTGCTTTTTCAGACGATCCTTGAGAGGAGATGGCACCCAGCGTGGTGCATGGATCACTGTGGTGGCGTTCGGCTTGAGCAAAAGTTTGTAGCGATATGGGAGCGTGCCCATTCCATCAAACACGTTGTGGTATTGTGTGAGAATGTTGTCTATCTCGGCCTGGAGATTCACATCGGGCGAGGCAATCACCGGTGTCAAGGACATGGTGCGGACTCGCTGGACCAGATTCAGGAGCTTGCAGGCGCGAGCACCGAGCAGAGATGCCCTGTCAGGTCGGACTATCTCGAATCGTAATGTTGCCTTGATTGCCTTGTGAGATACACCTAGCTGACACGATCCACTGGCAGCTATGGCATTGCCATTGTAATCAAGGAGTTGACAGGCTAGTGGAAGAATGCTTGGTTGGTCACGGATGCTGTCGAGATCTGACTGTGATATGAGGTTCGCAGACTCGCCGGTGTCCAGTTTAAATCGGATGCGAGCCTGGTTGACTGTGAGGATAGCACACCACTCATCATTGAGATCCACACTGAGGATCGAAGGGCGGGTTGCAGTGGAGACCAGCTCATATGTGGTTATGATGCCCACCCGATATGGAGACTCGAGACAGTCAGCACCGGGGTCCGTTGGGCTGTCGGGATCAGGATCCTGCATGTCTTGTTGTACCGAGTGGACACTTCTGCGCCGTATCTGGGAGCGCTGGCTGATAATTGGTGGAGCGGACCTGCAGAAGGTCGCATAATGGTCAGGCTTCCCACACTGTAGACATCGGTGTCCTTTGGCTGGAGATTGCCTCTTTAAATGGGCAGAGCCACAATTCGGACACGTCATAACGCTGATGTCAGCGTGTTCCGTGCGCCAACGCGCATGCGCAGTGCGGTCGGCCGACGTACACACCTGCGCATTAGGGTTTTCGGCCTTGCCGTCGACCCGGTCGTGGCGCGCATGCGTAGGGACCCAGGAAAACTGTGCGAAACGGCCACTCTCCTCGATACTCAGGCCTTGCATTTTTGCAATGGCCTGCACCTTTCTGCCTCGTGGGAGGCCAGTTTTGCAGTTTCTGCCGCCCTGATGTGAGAGTAACAATTCTTGGCATGCTTATGGACTACGCACGTCTCGATAGCGACGGAGAGGGTCAGCTGTTTGATTTTGAGGAGCTGCTGCCGCAGGGAATTGGAGTGGACCCCGAAAACGATCTGATCCCGGATCATGGAATCAGCCGTCGAGCCATAATTACATGACTGCGCCAGGATGCGAAGATGGGTCAGGAAGGACTGAAAAGGTTCATCCTTACCCTGAAGCCTCTGTTGGAAGATGTACCATTCAAAGCTCTCATTCACTTCAATGTCGCAGTGGCTGTTGAATTTTAGCAGAATTGTTTTGAACTTCGTCTTGTCTTCGCCATCGGCAAACATAAGCGAGTTGTAGAAATGGATGGCGTGATCCCCGCAGTCGAGAGAAATAACGCGATCTTCCTGGCATCCGAAGCTGCCTCGAGACTGGAGGCCTCGATATACAGGAGGAACTTTTGCTTGAAGATTTTCCAATTGGCGGTGAGGTTGCCGGAGATGCGGAGCTGTGGAGGAGGCTGGATGTTTTCCATTTCACTGGATGGCCGCTTGCTGGTTGTTACAGATTCATTCGAGGTAGGTTCGGCAGGATTACTAGCACTCTGGCACCATGATGTGTTAGGCAGATTGGTTTCGACGTTGACTGCAACTGGATGCAGGGAAGCTAGAAACAAACATCTGGCACAGGAGATGATCCAACACTGTTTTATTTAACTATGGGCTGCTGTACATGTTCAGCTGTGGGTTGACACTCTACTAATCCAACTGAAGACCTCTTACTGGCTTGACCAGACTTACTAGCTACCGCATGGTAATAGTGCTCACTAACTTGTGCACTCTGACTGTCTCAGTAGCTGGGTCCTGAGAGAGGGAGAATCTTAATGCCCTTGGGCTTTATAGTGATCGTGTCCTGTCTGGTGATTGGTTGTTCTGTGTTGTGTGTTCATTGGTCATCTTGTGTGTCAATCACTGCCTGTCTGCATCTCATTACATACATGAGTGGATATTATGACAAACCTGAAGGGTTTTGACAGGTTGGATGCAGAAAGGATGTTTTTTCTTGTTAGAGAATCTAGAACTAAGGGGTAACTTTTTAAAAAATCACAAGTCGCCTATTTAAGACAGAGACGAGGAGAAATGTTTTTGCTCAGGTTGGGTCACTGGAACTCTCCTTTAAAAGGCAGTGGGAGCTGAGTCTTTGAATATTTTTAAGGCAGAGCTAGATAGATTCTTGATTAACAAGGGGGTGAAACGTTGTCGGGGTAGGTGGGAATTTGGAGTTGAGGTGACAATCAGATCAGCCATGATCTGACTGAATGGTAGAGCAGGCTGGAGAAGCCGAGTGGCCTACTCCTGCTCCTAGTACACATGACCATATTGCCCCGGGGTCTTAAACCTCGGCAATATGCAGCAAAAGTCCTCTGAATTGGGGAGACTTCCGGTGTGCATCATGAAGTGAGTGAGCACACAGAGGCAGCTCCTGCCTAAGGTTGCAGAAAAGAGCTCTTTTTTGGGCAGCACGGGTTAGAATTTCGATGAAAAGGTGTGGGTGAATGTTCAAGGAGTATTTTCCCCCAGGAATAGGATGTTTCTTGGTTATCAGACCCTCAGAAACAGTGCAAGATTTGTCTGAACAGCAACAAACAAAAGCCTCTGCAAGCATGCTAGCAGGGGAAGGGCCAGCTTATAGGTCTCAAGCTGACCTGAGGGCCTTTATGAAAGTTGAATTCTAGCAGCAGAGGGAAGAACTGTGAAAAGATCTCACCAAGGCCATTGAAGAAGCGGAGACGGACTTCCGGTAGCGGTGATGCGGAGCTAAGCCGCACGTTCAGTGGCTCCCACTATTTTCGGACTTTGGGGCTCTTTTAAGGGCTCGTAGTGGTGCTGTTTGGAATTTTCCCCGTGTGGGAACACTCCTTCTCAGATTCTCCACCGGTGGATGGCCTGGACTAGGAATGGAGCGGTCAGAAAACCGGCTTTGCAGTTGCGGCTAAGCCGCACCGCAGCTCCCGCTACTTAAGGACTTTTGGGCCGATTTGAGGGCCCCAAACGGCGCTGTCGCGACGAGTCCCGGTGGGGGAAGGTGTCTAGAGGAGCATTCCCCATAATTTATGGTGCTCACCCGGGGTGGGGCAAAGGAAAAGGCTGCAGCAGCTCCACAAGAAAAGCGGGGGAAGAAGGACAAAATGGCGGCCGGCGGAACACCTGAGGACTGGTGGAAGTGGGCGCAGGAGCAGCAAGATGCTCTTCTGCGCTGTTTTACGGAGCTGAAGGCTGAGTTGCTGGACTCACTTAATGCGACTACCAGCAAGCTGCTTGGAGCTCAGGCGGCCCAGGAGGTGCCTATCCGGGAGTTGCACCCGTTGAGCGGGAGGAGGAGGCCGTGGTCCTCATGGGGAAAGTGGAGTTGCACGAGGCACTTCACAAAAAGTGGCAAGACCGCTTGGAGGAGCTGGACGTTCGCACGAGGCGAAAGAATTTGAGGATCCTGGGCCTGGCGGAGGGGCTGGAGGGGTCGGATCTCCCGTGGTACGTGACCACGATGTTGAGCTCGTTGATGGGAGCGGGGTCCTTCCATTTGCCCCTGGAGCTTGAGGGAGCTCACAGAGTGCTGGCCAGGAGGCCTAAGGCAAATGAACCCCCGCGGGCGGTGCTGGTGCGGTTCCATCGATTTAGTGACCGGGAGCGTGTGCTGCACTGGGCCAAGAAAGAGAGGAACAGCAAGTGGGAGAATTCGGTAGTACGAATCTACCAGGACTGGAGTGCGGAGGTGGCAAAGCGGAGGGCCGGGTTCAACCGGACGAAGGCGGTGCTGCATGCCAAGCAGGTCATATTTGGAATGCTGCAGACTGCGCGTCTGTGGGTGACATATAAGGACCGGCACCACTACTTCGAGTCCCCGGAGGAGGCGTGGGCCTTTGTACAGGCGGAGAAACTGGACTCGAACTAGGATCTGGGGACACACTATGGCCGTTGCTGTTTTCGCTGTTGCTGTTCTTCAATTTTGACACGTGTTTTTTTTATGCTGCTTTTCTTTTTGCTCTGTTTCCAGGTGGGTTTGTCTGTTGGGTATGGGTGTGGGGTATGTGGGGAACGTTGGGGGTATGTGCTTTATATGTTCTCTTCTGTACGGGGCCGGGGGTTGGGGTGAAACTGGATTTTGAGGAGCTGCGTCGGAAGGGTGGGGTGTGGCAGTGTGAAAGCGCGGGCTTTCCTCTGGTTGTCCGCGCTGCGGGGCGGGGGGGGCGGAGCTGGAGGTGGGGGCGTGGCCTCTACTGGTTTTCTTTCCCGCGCTGAAGCGGTGCCAAGGAGGTGGGGCAAGAGGGGGATGACCCCATGCCGGGAGGAGATGGGTTTTGGCAGGAGCTGCCGGGTCAGCAGAAGTCAGCTGACTCACGGAAGTACCATGGAGGGTGCGTTGCGGCTAGGTGGGGTCCTAGCCTGGGGGGGTGGGGGGGGATACCGGGTTGCTGCTGAAATGGCCAGGAAGGAGCTGGCGTGGGCCGGGGGGGGTAGAGGAGAGGCGTTATCGCCATGGGGAACGGGTCAGGCGGGGCAAGCTGGCCTGGGGCGAGCAGTCGATAAGCTATGGCTAGCCGGCGGGGGAGAGGGGCAGGTTGCTCTCTGATCCGGCTGATTACCTGGAACGTGAGGGGGCTGAATGGGCCGGTTAAGAGAACCAGGGTATTTTCTCATCTGAAGGGGCTGAAGGCGGACGTGGCTATGCTCCAGGAGAACCACTTGAAGGTGGCGGACCAGGTTCGTCTGTGGAAGGGGTGGGTGGGGCAGGTTTTTCACTCAGGATTGGACGCGAAGAACCGGGGGGTGGCGATCCTGGTGGGGAAGAGGGTGGCGTTCGAGGCGGCTGAGGTGGTGTCGGACAAGGAGGGCAGATATATTATGGTGAAGGGTAGGCTGCAGGGAGAGAAGGTGGTGCTGGTTAATGTATATGCCCCGAATTGGGATGATGCCGGCTTCATGAGGCGCTTGTTGGGCCGCATTCCGGACCTGGAGGCAGGGGGCCTGATCATGGGGGGAGACTTTAACACAGTGCTGGATCCCCCACTGGACCGGTCCAGTTCAAGGACGGGTAGGAGACCGGCGGCGGCCAGAGTGCTGAGGGGTTTATGGACCAGATGGGAGGGGTGGATCCCTGGAGGTTTGGGAGGCCGAGAGCGCGGGAGTATTCCTTTTTCTCCCATGTCCATAGGGTATATTCCCGAATAGATTTTTTCATCCTGAGCAGGGGATTGATCCCGAAGGTGCAGGATGCAGAGTATTCGGCCATAGCGATCTCAGACCATGCTCCGCACTGGGTTGATCTGGAGATGGGGGAGGTGCGGGACCAGCGCCCGCTCTGGCGCCTGGATGTGGGGCTGCTGGCTGATGAGGAGGTGTGTAGGAGGGTCCGGGGAAGTATTGAGGGGTATCTTGATACCAATGATACGGGGGAGGTCCGGGTGGGGATGGTCTGGGAGGCTCTGAAAGCAGTGATCCGGGGAGAGTTGATCTCCATCCGGGCCCATAGGGAAAGAAGGGAGAGGAAGGAGAGGGAGAGACTGGTGGGAGAGCTCCTGGATGTGGACAGGAGATACGCGGAGGCACCGGAGGAGGGGTTGCTGGGGGAACGGCGCAGTTTGCAGGCCAAATTTGACTTGTTGACCACCAGAAAGGCGGAGACACAGTGGAGGAGGTCGCAGGGCACGGTATATGAGTATGGGGAGAAGGCGAGCAGGATGTTTGCGCATCAGCTCCGCAGGCGAGATGCGGCTAGGGAAATTGGTGGAGTGACGGATAGGGGTGGGAATTTAGTGCAGAAGGGGACAGAAGTAAATGGGGTCTTTAGGGACTTCTACGAGGAACTGTACCGGTCAGAACCTCCGATGGGGAGAGGGGGGATGGAGAGCTTCATGAACAGGCTACGGTTCCCAAGGGTTCAAGAGGAGCTGGTAGAGGGGCTGGGGGCGCCGATAGAGTTGGAGGAGCTAGTCAGGGGGATTGGACAAATGCAGTCAGGTAAGGCGCCGGGGCCGGACGGGTTCCCGGTGGAATTTTATAAAAAGTATGCGGATCTGGTGGGCCCCCTGTTGGTGCGAGCTTTCAATGAGGCATGGGAGGGGGGGGGGGGCTTTGCCCCCGACGATGTCGCGGGCACTGATCTCTCTGATCCTAAAGCGGGATAAGGACCCCTTGCAGTGTGGATCATACAGGCCTATCTCGCTCCTCAATGTTGACGCTAAGTTGCTGGCGAAGATCCTGGCCACCGGGGGCCTCACGGTAGCATGGTGGTTAGCATCAATGCTTCACAGCTCCAGGGTCCCAGGTTCGATTCCCGGCTGGGTCACTGTCTGTGTGGAGTCTGCACGTCCTCCCCGTGTGTGCGTGGGTTTCCTCCGGGTCTCCGGTTTCCTCCCACAGTCCAAAGATGTGCGGGTTAGGTGGATTGGCCATGCTAAAATTGCCCGTAGTGTAAGGTTAATGGGGGGATTGTTGGGTTACGGGTATACGGGTTACGTGGGTTTAAGTAGGGTGATCATTGCTCGGCACAACATCGAGGGCCGAAGGGCCTGTTCTGTGCTGTACTGTTCTATGTTCTATGATAGAGGACTGTGTGCCAGGGGTGATACATGAGGATCAGACAGGATTTGTCAAGGGACGGCAGCTCAACACGAATGTGCGGAGACTGCTAAATGTTATTATGATGCCGGCAGTGGAGGGGGAGGCGGAGATAGTGGTGGCGCTGGATGCGGAGAAAGCGTTTGATAGAGTTGAGTGGGGGTACCTGTGGGAGGTGCTGGAGCAGTTCGGATTCGGGGAGGGATTCCTCAAATGGGTGAGGCTGCTCTACGCGGCTCCGATGGCGAGTGTAGTTACAAATGGAAGGAGATCGGAGTACTTTAGGCTCTACCGTGGGACCAGGCAGGGGTGCCCCCTGTCCCCCTTGCTCTTTGCACTGGCGATTGAACCTTTGGCTATGGCGTTGAGGGAGTCAGGGAGATGGAGGGGTCTGATGCGGGGTGGGGAGGAACATCGTGTATCGCTGTATGCGGACGACCTGCTGTTGTATGTGGCGGATCCAGAAGGGGGAATGCCGGGGGTGATGGAGCTGTTAGCGGAATTTGGGGGCTTCTCGGGCTATAAGTTAAATTTAGGCAAGAGTGAGGTATTTGTAGTACACCCGGGTGATCAGGAGGAGGGAATTGGGAGACTCCCATTTAAGAGGGCAGTGAAGAGTTTCAGATACCTGGGGGTGCAGGTGGCCAGGAGTTGGGGAACTGTCCATAAGCTTAATTTTACCAGTCTGGTGGAGCAGATGGAAGAGGAATTTAAAAGGTGGGACATGGTGCCGCTATCGTTGGCGGGTAGAGTGCAGTCCGTCAAAATGACGGTTCTCCCGAGGTTCTTGTTCCTTTTTCAGTGTTTGCCCATCTTTATCCCTAGGGCCTTTTTTAGAAGGGTTACGAGCAGCATCATGAGCTTTGTTTGGGCGCATGGGACCCCGAGGGTGAAGAGGGTCTTCTTGGAGCGGGGTAGAGATGGGGGGGGGGCTGGCGTTACCCAATCTCTCGGGGTATTATTGGGCGGCCAATGTGTCGATGGTGCGCAAGTGGGTAATGGAGGGGGAGGGGGCAGCATGGAAACGGATGGAGAGGGCGTCCTGTGGAGATACAAGCCTGGGGGCCCTGGTAACAGCGCCGTGGCCGCTCCCTCCTACAAGGTACACCATGAGTCCGGTGGTGGCGGCTACCCTCAAGATTTGGGGGCAGTGGAGGCGACATAGGGGAGAAGTGGGGGGCTCGATGGAGGCTCCGTTAAGGGGGAACCATAGGTTCGTCCCCGGGAACATTGATGGGGGATTTCAGGGTTGGTACAGAGCGGGCATCAGACAGCTGAGGGACCTGTTTATTGATGGGAGGTTTGCGAGCCTGGGGGAGTTGGAGGAGAAATTTGGGCTCCCCCCGGGGAACATGTTCAGGTATCTGCAGGTAAAGGCATTTGCTAGGCGGCAGGTGGAGGGATTCCCTTCGCTTCCCGCAAGGGGGGTGAGCGACGGGGTGCTTTCGGGGGTCTGGGTCGGAGAGGGGAAGATATCTGATATCTACAAGGTTATGCAGGAGGCGGAGGAGGCGTCAGTAGAGGAGCTGAAAGCTAAGTGGGAGGGGGAACTGGGGGAACAGATCGAAGACGGGACATGGGCTGATGCCCTGGAGAGGGTTAATTCTTCCTCCTCGTGTGCGCGGCTTAGCCTCATCCAATTCAAGGTGCTGCACCGGGCCCACATGACTGGGACAAGGATGAGTAGGCTCTTTGGGGGTGAAGACAGGTGTGTCAGGTGCTCGGGGAGTCCAGCGAACCATGCCCATATGTTCTGGGCATGCCCGGCGCTGGAGGAGTTCTGGAAGGGGGTGGCGAGGACAGTGTCGAGGGTGGTGGGATCCAGGGTCAAGCCAGGATGGGGACTCGCGATTTTTGGGGTTGGGGTGGAGCCGGGAGTGCAGGAGGCGAAAGAGGCCGGTGTGCTGGCCTTTGCGTCCCTAGTAGCCCGGCGAAGGATTTTGCTACAATGAAAGGATGCGAGGCCCCCAAGCGTGGAGTCCTGGATCAATGACATGGCGGGCTTCATTAAGCTAGAGAAGGTCAAATTCGCCCTGAGAGGGTCGGTACAAGGGTTCTTTAGGCGGTGGCAACCTTTCCTCGACTTTCTGGCTCAACGATAGGGTACGGGGGACAGTAGCAGCAGCAACCCGGGGGGGGGGGGGGGGGGGGGGAGTGGGAGGGAAAAGGTGGGGGGGGGGTCGGATGATGACTATGTTTGTTTATTTAATTTAAATTTATTTTGAAGTTCTTTTGTTGTTCATTGGGGTTGGGGGGGTGGGGGGATGTGATACATGCGTCGATACGGTCTGGGGGTGGTACGGTTATTATGGGTTATTTTGTTGCATTGTTTGTCGTTATGTTTTATATTTTCTGTAAAAAATTCCAATAAAAATTATATTTTTAAAAAAAGTCCTCTGAATTTAGGTAAATGGAGTGTGTATGTATAGTGTTCATTTAGGATCATACTGTTGTGAATCCCAGATGTTTAGTTTAAATTCTCGCAACTGTATTGGAATTCAGTTTGAAAGACCTTGGTTTATTCAGTCCATAATCATGAATGTAAACTCAATCTCCAATCCTCTCATATAAACTTCTGTTACACTGCCACCATTTTAATTCAAATTCCCAGGAGATCACTCTCTGCGATCAAATGTCCGGTAATTAATTGGGTAAAGTTGGCTCCCTCATCCAGCAGAGTTGGATAAGTACTTCAATCGGTCAAAAACTCTGCTACCTAGCAGAAAAGGTTATCAGTTTTCCTAGTTTTCTTTTAAATGGATTTGCTAATTGTTAGGCGAGCCGGCTTTTAATTGGCTCTCTTTTCTAGATTAAACTTCAGTTTATCCTTCTCAAATGATCTGTAGCTTCAACCTTGTCTCCCGTCATTTAACTACAGACTTCACTCAAAGTCAGAGGAAGAAAAAACCAAACCTAAGACTCTTCTGTTATTTAAAGCAAATAACTTTTTTCCCTTTTTGTAGCATCTAATGCTGCAATGTAAGAGAAACCAGACAACATACAATCCAAGGAAACAGCCGCAACCAGCAATTCAAATGGGAATCCTATAATCCAGAGGGCAGCCCAGTAATTTCAAAGGCATCCCAGCTCCACACATGGCGGCAAATAAAAGACCTCCATTACCAAATGCAAGTCAGTGCCCCCGGGGGAGAGATTGGCTAAGAACACAGGAGGAAAGATCCTGCAAACCACGACACGCTAACATTTCCAATGTTCATATCATCAATGAATGAGTCACGGGATGCCAAACTATGAATGCATATAGCCTTGCAACAATGAGGCAGGATAGGGAATGGAAAATAATTCTGGTAAGATGATAGTGGACCTTTTCCTGTAACCCCCGCAGTTCTCGTGCTGATGGTGCTCCCATAATGGTGTTAAGTTGGGAATTCTAAGATCTTAACTCCGTGACAATGAAGTAATTCTAGTGCATATCCAAATCAGAATGGTATAGGACACGGGGCGCATGAGAGTAAATGATGGGAAGGTGGCAGCTACGCCATAATGGTTCTGCTTTGTCTTTTTCTGTGGTAGAGATTGCTGGGCTGGGAGCTGCCATCTCGATACTTCTGAATTCAACTACTATGCAAATGTTTGCAATGTGTTGTCTTATATGGCTGTGATCCAATTGCAAAATGTATTAATAGGCTATAATAAAATAGTATGGGCGGCATGGTGGCACAGTGGTTAGCACTGTTGCTTCACAGCACCAGGGTCCCAGGTTCGATTCTCAGCTTGGGTCACTGAAGGTGCACAATCTGCACATTCTCCCTGTGTCTGCGTGGGTGTCCTCCGGGTGCTCTGGTTTCCTCCCACAAGTCCCGAAAGATGTGCTGTTAGGTAATTTGGACATTGTGAATTCTCCCTCAGTCTACCCGAACAAGCGCCGGAATGTGGCGACTAGGGGCTTTTCACGCTAACTTCATTGCAGTGTTAATGTAAGCCTACTTGTGACAATAAAGAGTCTTATTTAATTTAAAATGTGATGACAATAGTAAAATTCTTAATACTAGGTTAACTTTTCAAAGTCTGTGATAGCAAGAATTTCATTTGGAGGACCAGCATTCTGAGGCTGCAGGGAGATTACAGAAATGAGACGGAGCTTTTAAAACAATTTATTTAAATAATAATAATCTTTATTATCACAAGTAGGCTTACATTAACACTGCAATTAAGTTAGTTCTCAGGGGAGTGTTCTCGGCCCAACCATCTTTAGCTGCTTCATCAATGAGCTCCCTTCCGCCATAAGGTCAGAAGTGGGGATGTTTGCGGATGGCACAATGATCAGCACCATTCACAACTCATGAGATAATGAAGCAGTCCATGTCCAAATGCAGTAAGACCTGGACAATATCAGTCTTGGGCTGACAAATGGCAAGTAACATTCGTGCCACACAAGTGCCAGGCAATGACCATCTCTAATAAGAGAGAATCTAACTATTTTCTCTTGGCACTCAAGGACATTACGATTATCGAATCACCCACTATCAACATTCTGGGGTTACCACTGATAAGAAACTGAACTGGATCAGCCATATAAATACTGTGGCTCCAGAGGAGGTCAGAGGCTACGAATCCTTCATCAAGTAACTCACCTCGTGCCTCCCAAAACCCGTCACCATCCACAAGGAACAAGTCATAAATGTAATGGAATAATCTCTACTTGCCTGGATGAGTGTAGTTCCAACAACACTCAAGAAGCTCGATACCATTCAGGAAACAGCAGTCCGCTTGGTTGGCATCCCTTCCACAAAGATCCACTCCTTCCACCCCTGAGACACTGTAGCAGCAGTCTGTACCATCTGCAGGAACTCACCAAGACTCCTTAGACAGCAGTTGTCAAACCCACCACCGCCATCATCTAGAATGTGTTTTTCAAACTTTTTTGCCTGGGACCCATTTTTACCAACTGGTCATCCTTCAGGACCCATGCCGGTCCACCTTCGCAACCCACCATTTTTTCTTACCTTTAATGCAAGAGGTGAGCCTGGGTTTATATTCTATTGTCTTGAGTAGCGAAGAATGAGAAATAACCTCATTGAAACAGACATTAATCTGAAAGGTGGTGTGGCTATGGTGAAAGGTCACACATTTTGCAGCTCCCGCTCTTGGTGGTCTTTTTGTGGCTTTTAAGCTGGATTTCCATAGGAATTTTCCAGAACAATGGTATGAAAGCGAAAGGAGAAGGAGGTGACCCCTGGATTATGGGTCTGCCCCCTAGGAAAAATCGAAAAAGGAGAAATCAAAAGTTGGCTGGAAGTGAGGACCAGAGTTTGAAGGAGGCAACGGCGGGGAAGCAGGGTTCGACCTCGCCAGCTCAATGGTCGATGGACCAGTTGGTGGACTTCTTGACTGAGAAGTTCACTCAACATAACAAGGAATGTGCGGAGGACCTGGACTCAATCAGGGCGGTGGTTGACCATGTGGAGGAGAGATTGACGACCCAGGGAGAGGCGATCCAGAAGTTGGAGGAGCTGGCGGTGGAACAAGAGGAGCAGCCCTCTGCGATGGCAATGGGGGTCGGATTTGCTACAGGACCAACAGAAACGGCTGCTGGAGAAGGTGAAGGACCTGGAGAACTGTTCTCGGAGCCAGAATATCCGTCGTCAGTCTGCCAGAGGGGAAGGAAGGATCGGATGCTGGTGTGTATGTGGGGAAGATGCTAGAGAAGCTGATAGGGGAAGGTTCGTTCCCCAAGCCGTTGGAGGTGGACCGGGCCCACAGGCGCTTATGCCAAAGCCCCAGGGGAGTGAGCCCTCGAAGGCAATGGTGGTACGACTGCATCGGTTCCTAGATATGGAACGCATCATGAGGTGAGCCAGGCAGATGAAACGGTGCATGTAGGAAGATTCTGAGATCCGGGTGTACCAGGACTTGGGAGCAAAACTCACAAGGAGGAGGGAGAGTTTTAATAAAGTCAATGTGGCTCTGTACGAGAAGCAAATAAAGTTTGGTCTGCTTTACCCAGCCCGTCTTTGGGTGACCTATGGGGGTCGGGAGCTGTACTTTGGCTCACCGGAGGACGTGGCGGACTTCATGATGGACAATAATCTGGTCAACAAACAAGGATCTTAGACCTTGACTGAGGAGAACGGAGTTGGAAGTTATGCGTTACCTTTTTAAAAACTTTAGTCTGTTAACTCTAATTTAAGTTGCGATGTTTGAAAAGCTGTTTTGAGTTTTCCCATGTATAATCCCTTTTTCTTTGTCCAGTCTTTTCTATTAGGTCCTGCTTGAAGGTGTTGGTGTGAGAATAGATAAGATTTTGTTAAGGGAGGAGGGGTGGGCCTCTATGCTTGGACCTTGGGAGGGATTTTTGTTTGTTTTTTGTGCTTTGTGCCATTGTTTTGGGAACTTATACTAAGAGTGTGGAGGTGGGGGGGTGGGGGTGGCTGCTGACGAGGAGGGGACTTTTAGGAGTTTGGAGGAGAGTAGGTGATGGTAGCTGCCGAGGGGCGGGCCAGGTGAGGTGCAGGGCTCAAGGACTGGCCTGGGAAAGGTCACGGCTAATCGAGAGGGAAGGGGCAGATTTGTGGATTGGGTCCAGATGCTATACCAGGCTCTGGAGGCGAAAGTAAGAACCAACCAAGTCCAATCAGACTATATTAGTCTCTGTAGGGGAACAAGACAGGGTGACCGCTCTCCTCACTACTGTTTGCCCTGGCCACATAGCCCCTGGCAATGGCCCTTAGGTCATCGAATGTTTGGCGGGGGATAGTGATTGGGGGGTGGAGCATAGGGTCTCCCTCCATGCGGACTATTTAATGCTTTATATTACACGTTGGGGGGATGGCTGGAATTAAGGAGACACAGGAAGAATTTAGGCGGTTTTCAGGCGACAAGTTAAACATGGGAAAGAGCGAGGTGTTTGCGATTCAGGCACGGGGGCAGGAAAGGAGACTGAGGGAGTTACCGTTTAAGGTGGTGGGGAGGAGCTTTAGGTATCTGGGGATCTAGGTGACTAAGGATTGGGGACAGCTCCACAAGTTAAATCTGAGCAAAGCAGTCGATCAGATGAAAAGGGATTTCCGCAGGTGGGACATGCTCCCGCTGACACTGACAGGGAGGGTGCAGATGGTGAAGGTGTCAATCCTCCCGAGACTGCTGTTGTTTTTTCAATGTCTCCAGATTTTTGTCCTGTAGGCCTTTTTTAGGAAAATTAATGTGGCGATCTCGGGTTTTCTGTGGGCTGGTAAAACCCCGAGGGTGAAGGCGGCACTCCTGGAACGGGGCCACGGGGAGGGTGGCTTGGCCCTCCCGAGATTTATGAATTATTACTGGACGGCCAACGTATCGATGGTCAGGAAGTGGGTAGTGGGGGAGGGGTCAGTTTGGGAGCGAGTAGAGGCGGCATCCTGTAAGGGTACGAGTTTGGAGGCTTTATTGATGGCGCCTCTGCTGTTCTCGCCGGATCAGTACTCCTCAAGCCCAGTGGTAGTGGCAGCCCTAAGGGTGTGGGGACAATGGAGACAACACGAGATCACTGATCTGTGACAATCACCGTTTTGTTCCGGGTGGGGGGCTGGATGGGAGCTTTAGGAAGTGGCAGTGATTGAGAGATTTGGGAATCCCTTCATTCAGGAGGGTTCCCCGAGCCTGGAGGCATTAGAGGAGGAGTTTGAGTTGCCAGGTGGGAAAGGATTTTGGTACAGGTACGGGACTTTGTCCGGAGGTAGGTTCCAAGCTTTCCTCGCCTCCCCCTGAGGGGACTACAGGATAAGGGAATGTCTAAATGTCTAATGTTTGTGATGTTGGGCTTGAGTTAGGCTGGTATACAGAGAATGGTGAAATTAGTAGAAATAGTAGAAACTAATTTCACCATTCTCAATATACCAGCCTAACTCAAGCCCGACATCACAAACCCTCAGGTGAAATGGCCACGTACAATACATGATAACATCTACCTCCAGTCTTTAGCACCAGGTATGGCTTTTCTATGTTGTCTCCTACTGTTTCAAGAACTATGCCTATTCCCATCCCTAGCCCCAGCGCTCCCTTTACGACTCCTTCCATGACACTGAGCTAGAGGAAGCAGAGCTTTCAGTGCCCACAATCATTCTAATTGATAGACAATTCCCTCTAAACCAGTATAAGAACTCATTGAGAACAACACATACAAACCACCACATATTCCAAATGAGTAATGCTCACCAGAGGTGAAGAGGTATTTTTAAAAATTAAATCTCCTCTACTCTGGAGGACTCGAGAATTGGATCACATCAAATTGAGAATTGGATCACATCGAACATTGTGTGGGGGGGGTGAGAGTTGGGAGGGTTGGGCGGGAGAGGGACTGTGTGTATTATTGGTGACTTTGGGTGATTACAGGTTCCTTTTTGTCATTTGATTATGTTTACAGGCTAATGTCTGGGGTTTGGTGGGAGTATGGGATTGTTGTTATTGATATGGGTATTGACATTACATTCGTTACTGATTATTGTTTATGGTTGGGTATAAATTTGGGAGAAGACTTCCGGTGGTGGCCATGGAGTGAACGGTCGCACATTTAGCAACTCTCGCCTCTAGTGGTCTTTCAACGGCTTTTCGCGGGAATTTCTCAACATAACTTGATAAAAGTGAGAGGAGAAGGAGGCAACCCCCAATTTATGGAACCGCGCCCAAAAAATAGTCGGAAAAGAAGAAATCAAAGGATGGATGGAAACAAAACTCAGAAAGCAGCGGGTTTAATGACAACGATGCAAAGTTCAGTTGCATCTGCCCAATGGACGATGGACCAGTTGGTCGAATACTTGGATCGGAAGTTCGCCCAGCATTGCAAGGAGTGTGCTGAGGACCTGATCCAGGCGGTGGCCACGTTTAAGGGGTGGTCGACAGGGTGGAGGAGAAAGTGAAGACTCTGGGACAGGAGATTCAAAAGTTGCAGGAGCAGGCGACGGAACGAGAGGAGGTGTCCACAGCAATGGCAATGGAAATTGGCATTCTACAAGGCAGAAACGGCTGTTGGAGAAGGTGGAAGACCTAGAGAATCGTTCTCGCAGGCAGAATATCCGGATCGTCGGTCTGCCAGAGGGAAAGGAGGGATCAGATGCAGGTGTGCATGTGGGGAAGATGCTGGAGAAACTGATGGGGGAAGGTTCATTCCCCAAGCCGTTGGAGGTGGACCGGGCCCATGGGGCTCTTATGCGTAAACCCAGGGTCGTGGGCCCTCAAGGGCGATTGTTTGTTTCTTTTCTGTGTTGGATGTTATTGTTGAGAACGTACGTTAAGGGGAGGGAGGAGGAGATCCGGCAGGTTGTAGAATGTTAGGCGCCATGGGTGAGAGCTGCAAGGCCAGCTGGATAGCTATTAACGGGAGCAAAGTGGGGGGAGAGCTGAGGAGAGATGGAGTAGGAGGAGTTGGAGGGGACTGCTGATGAGTAAGGGACTTTCGGGGGATTGGAGATGGAGATCAGAGGGCATTGCTGCCAAGGGGCGGACCAAGGGAGGTGCAGGGCATGGGCTAAAGGCTGGCCTAGGAAAGGTCATGGCTGATTGACAGGGGGGGGGGGGGGGGGGGGCTAGAGCTCCTGAGGGAGCATCAGCGACTCCAAATGGAATTTGGGCTCCTTTCCACAGATAAGGTGGAGGGACAACTGAGGGGGCAAAAGGGGCAGTGTACGAATATGGGGAGAAAGCTAGCAGGATGCTGGTACATCAGCTGAGGAAGCAGGAGGCGGCGAGAGAAATAGGGAAAATAAAGGACACGAGAGGGAAGGTAGTGGTAGACCCGGGTGTGGTTAATGACGTGTTCCGTGAATATTATAGTCGGTTATATGAGTCGGAGCCTCCAGCCGGGTAAGAGAGTATGAATCAATTCCTGGAAAGGCTTGAGTTGCCGAAGGTAGATGAGGAGCTGGTGGAAGACCTGGGGGCCCAATTTGGCTCGGGGAGGTGATAGATGGGTTGGGGACGATGCAATTGGGTAAGGCCCCGGGACCTGATGGATTCCCAGTGGAATTTTCTGAAAGTTCTTTGGGTTACTGGGGTCGTTCCTGGTTAAGGCTTTTAACGAGTCTAGGGAGCGGGGAGTACTCCCCCAACGCTATCACAGGCATCAATTTCTCTCATTCTGAAGCGAGAGAAGGATCCAGAGAACTGTGGATCATACAGGCCAATTTCCCTGCTGATCGTTGATGCTAAATTGCTGGCAAAGATCTTGGCCACTCGAATAGAGGATTGTGTCCCGGAGGTAATCGGGGATGATCAGACGGGATTTGTGAAGGGCAGGCTCCTGACGTCCACTATTAGACGGCTTTTTAATGTCATAATGATGCCAGCGGAGGGGCGTAATGTTGAGGTGGTAGTAGCCATGGACGCAGAGAAGGCTTTCGACCGGGTGCAGTGGAAGTACCTATGGGACATTTAAGGCAGGTTTGGGTTCGGACAGGGATTTGTGGATTGGGTCCGGCTGTTATATCAGGCTCCGGTGGCAAATGTAAGAACCAACCGAGTCCGGTCAGAGTATTGTAGCGGGACAAGACAGGGATGTCCGCTCTCCCCATTACTGTTTGCCCTGGTCATAGAGCCCTTGGCAATGGGCCTTTGATCATCAAATGCCTGGCGGGATATAGTGAGGGGGGGGGGGGAGGAGAGTTGGAGCACAGAGTCTCTCTATATGCGGATGATTTGTTGATCTGTGTCATAGACCTGGTGGGGGGATGGCCAAAATCATGGAGGTACTAGGCGAATTTGGGAGATTTTCAGGTTACAAGTTAAATATGGGAAAGAGCGAGATGTTAATTATCCAGGCACGGGAGCAGGAAAGGAGGCTGAAGGAGTTGCCTTTAGAGTGGTTGAGAGGAGTTTTAGATATCTAGGGATTCAAGTGGCTAAGGATTGGGGGCAGCTTCATCAGTTAAATCTGGGCAAAGCAGTGGATAAAAATGAAAAGGGATTTTCGCAGATGGGGCATGCTCCCGCTGACGGGGAGGGTCCGGTCAGTAAAGATGAAGGTCCTACCGAGACTGTTCTTCTTTTTTCAATGTCTTCCGATTTTTATCCCATTGGCTTTTTTCAGGAAAATGAACACGGCAATAATCGGGTTTTGTGTGGGCGGGTAAAAATCCGAAAGTAAAGGCGGCACTCCTGGGACGGGGTCGCGGAGAGGGGGGCTTGGCCCGCCCGAACTTTATTAACTATTACTGGGCGGCCAACAAATCGATGGTCAGGAAGTGGGTAGTGGGGGAGGGGTTGGCGTGGGAGCGAGTGGAAGTGGCATCCTGCAAGGTTTAGAGTCCTTACTGACGGCCCCCCTGCCGTTTTCGCCGGCTCGGTACTCTACAAGTCCTATGGTGGTGGCAGCCCTTAGGGTGTGGGGGCAATAGAGGCAGCAGATAAGATTGGATAGTGTGGTCACTGATTTGTAGCAATCACCGGTTTGCCCCAGGAGTAATGGCGGGGGTGGGGAGGGGGTGGCGCTGGAGGCGGATTGGGATTGAGAAATTTGGGGACCTATTTGTTCAGGAGGGTTTCCGTATCTTGGAGCATTAGAGGAGGGGTTTCAGTTGCCAGGCGGGAATGGGTTTCAATACCTCCAGGTACGGGATTTTGTCTGGAGGCAGGTTCCTGGAATCCCTCGCCTCCCTCTGAGGGGGTTACAAGATAAGATGATGTCAAAAACAGAGGGTGGAGAAGGGAGGGTCCTGGAGATATACCAGGAGTTGATGGAGTGGGAAGGGGCCCCTATCAGGGAGGTGACGAGGAAGTGGGAAGATGAGCTGGGTGAGGAGATAGAATTTGAGCTGTGGGAAAAAGCCCTGAAGAGTCAATTCATCCTCGTCGTGTGCCAGACTTAGCTTGATCCAGTTCAAGGTGGTCCACAGAGCACATATGACGGGAGCCCGAATGAGCGGGGGGGGGGAGGCCGATATTCTGGCCTTCTCCTCCCTGGTGGTCCGGAGATGGATTTTGCTGGGATGGAGGGACTCGGAGCCCCCAAAGTCAGGAGTGTGGGTCAGTAATTTGGCAGGGTTTTTCAATCTGGAGAAAATTTAAATCGCTTTCAGAGGATCAATTCAGGGGTTCGCCCAGGGATGACAATCGTTCATTGACTTCTTCAAAGAAAATTGAACGTCAGCATTAAGGGAGGAAAGCAGGAGGCATGGCAATGTTACAACAGGACACAGAACACAGTTTACGGGAAGCTAGGGAATAGAGCGGGGGGAGTAGTGGGTGTTGTCTGTACGTTTTTTTTCTTTTATTACGTGTGTCGACCCCACAGTTAAGAGATGTGAATGTGTTCAACTGTTAAAAATTACAAATGCTTCAATAAAATATTTTCTAAAAAAAAATTGGGGAGAAAATGTGAAAAAGGAGAATAAAAATATATTTTTTTTATTTACTCTGGTGAACACTACTTCTCTCTGAATGCAGTTTAAGCAGTACTAGTGTACTCTGAGCAATCAAGGCCCCATGACATCATGCAAGCACAAAAAAACATTACCGGGGTCACATGATATGAGCGCAGGTACAGCTAGGTTTTACATGACCTCCGGTTCTGCTGATTTTTTCATCCTCGTGCACATTTCATATTTGGCTTTTCTTAAGTGTACATGGCTTGTGCCATGTCCCGAGAAGTGCTTGGCCGGTGTCTCTACACGGAAGAGTCAAGATAAAATGCTTAAATCCATATTTGTTCATGACGACAGGAGTGGGTCACTGCTTTCAGTGGTATAGTTGCTATTGAGCAGGCTCCGGTATTGGCAATGCTGTGGATGTAAATGGCTGATGGAATGTGTCACTGCGTCAGTGGGGGGGGGGGGGGGGGGTTGGTGGTAAGGAGCTTAGATGGGCTCGCTTTGGCCCCGAAGTAGCTGCAGATTTGGGGATGGGCTGAATGTTATGCCCAGTAGATATCCCTATTCCCTGGGGTAGGAGTGATGTTCCCTTGATGTTTGAATGACTGGCTTTTTTTGATGATACATGTTGGGCCATTGCTCAGGAAGTTGGGGATCTGAGTTGATTGTTAATTTCCTGACATTCATGCCTGATGGTTCTAGTTCTTTCTTATTTTTCTCTCCTGAGACGATTCTTCCATTGCGTCGGTCATCTTGCACTTGCCTTTCTCCCAGGTTACTGGAAGGAGGTGAAGGCATATGTGGTAGGTGGTTGGGTCTTGGTGCCTTGGTGATTAGCAGCAGGTCCACCTTGAGCGTTTCTTTTGTGGTGGTGCTGTTTTTTTTCCTGGGTGGCCCTGGTTGCTGGGATGGTCCCCTGGCACCAGGGGGAGGTGGGTCAGCTCCCCCTCCCAGGACGCCCCTTTCCGGGGAAGTCTTTCATAGAATTTACAGTGCAGAAGGAGGCCGTTCGGCCCATCGAGTCTGCACCGGCTCTTGGAAAGAGCACCCTACCAAAGGTTCACACCTCCACTCTATCCCCATAACCCAGTAACCCCACCCAACACTAAGGGCAATTTTTGGACACTAAGGGCAATTTATCATCGCCAATCCACCTAACCTGCACATCTTTGTGACTGTGAGAGGAAACCGGAGCACCCGGAGGAAACCCACGCACACACGGGGAGGACGTGCAGACTCCGCACAGTGACCCAAGCCGGAATCGAACCTGGGACCCTGGAGCTGTGAAGCAATTGTGCTATCCACAATGCTATCGTGCTGCCCTGCAAGGTTAAGACATAGGCTTCTTTCTGCCCAGTGTGGTGCTCTCCCTTTTGACTGGGACTGAGGTCATCCTTAATTAAATTTCTGGCCTCATTGTTATCCTGTCATTCCCCTTGGGCATATTATCTGCTTGGTGGTCGTGCAGCTTATTCCCTATTTGTTGTTGGGCACTTCACGGGTGCATTGGACATAGGATCAGTTCTGGTATTTACTTTTTTCTTCTTCATTCATTGGTGACCCTGGGTCTGAGAATAACTTTCATTCATTGGTGACCCTGGGTCAGAGAATAACTTGGATCTGTCATTCTGGTCCTCTCTTCATAATTTTGTAGTCATATGATTATTGACTGTTCTGCCCTGGGCCTGGATGTGGGTTGGATTGTGTTGTGGGGTACAAATAATTCCCACTTAGTGCTGGGGGACCTATGAAGTTTCTTTTCACATGATGTTTATTTTTTTAGAAATGGCTATGATGTATCTCTGTGCTGTTAACTATATTCTGCATTGATGACTTTTGGTTTTTTTTCTTTTGTTTTGTTTGATATTTGTAAAAATGTAAAAATCGAATAAGAATATTTTAAAAACTAGATTGACACAAATACTTATCAGGAACAGCCCAAGAATCACCATACGCACTATAACTGTAAAAAGAGGTGAAGTACTTAATGTTGTATCATAGCCATCTTGATTAATAAGCAGGTGATATTTGAGGTGGGTAGAATAGTTTCGGAAGTGGGGGGGTTGATATATTATGGTTAGTGGTAAACTGGCGGGAATGAAGGTAGTGCTGGTTAATTGGGATGATGTGGAATTTATAAAGAGGATGTTGGGAAAGATACCAGACCTGGACTCACACAAGCTGGTCATGGGAGGGGGCTTTAAAAATTATTGATCCTGGCCTGGATCGGTCATGCTCGAAAACAGGCAGGATGCTAGCAATGGCAAAGGAGCTGAAAGGGTTCATGGAGCAGATGGAGCGGGGGGGGGGGGGGGGGGGGGGGGGTCCATGGAGATTTAGGCAGCCGAGGGTGAAGATCGCCTTCTACCCCCACGTGCATAAGGTATACTCTCGGATCAATTTCTTTGTTTTGGGTAGGGCCTTGAAGGCAGATGTGGTGGACATGGGGTACTCGGCGATCACAATCTCAAACCATGCTCCACACTGGGTTGACCTGTAGGTTAGTTAAGATAGCAATCAGCGCACGCAATGGAGGTTAGATGTCGGGCTATTGGCGGATGAAGCAGTGTGCGAGAGGTTGAGGAAATGCATAATAAATTACCTGCAAGTAAATGATACGGGGAAGGTCTCAGCTGCGGTGGTCTGGGAAGCACTGAAGGCAGTGGTGAGAAGAGAGCTGATCTCGATCCGGGCTCACAGGGACAGGACAGATAGGGCAGAGACGGACCGACTGGTAAAAGACATTCTACAAGTAAACAGGAGGTATACGGAGACCCCAGAGGCAGGGTTTTTAAGGGAACGGCGGAGACTACAGGCGGATGTCGGCTTGTTAACCACAGGGAGGACAGTGGAACAGCTCAGAAAGGCGATATACGAGCATGGTGAGAAGGCTGGCAGGATGCTTGCACAGCAGTTCAGAAAGACTGAGGCAGCTAGAGAAATAGGGAAAGTTATTGATGGGGATGGGAACTTAGTTGAGGATTTGGCACGGGTAAGGCGTTTGGGGATTTCAACAGCAGGCTGTACAGGTCGGAACCCCCTGAGGGGATGAAGCACTTCCTGGAGGGGCTGGCTTTCCCGAAGATGGACGGGGAGCTGGTAGAAAGGCTGGGGGCCCCGATCGGGTTGGAGGAGATAATGGAGATTCTGAAGGCTATGCAGTTGGGTAAGGCCCCGGGACCGGATGGGCACCCAGCTGAGTTCTACAAAAAGTTCTCCGGGATATTGGGACTGGTGCTGATGAAGGTGTTTAATGAGGCTAAGAAAAGAGTTCTGCCCCAGACCACAATTTAACTTATCCTGAAACGGGACAAGAACCCAGAGCTATGTGGGTCTTACAGGCCGATTTCCCTGTTGAACATAGATGCCAAACTGCTGGCCAAGATTTTGGTCTCCAGGATTGAGGATTGTGTACCGAACATCATCGTGGAGGATCAGACGGGGTTCGTTAAGGGCAGGCAACTGGTGGCCAATGTAAGAAGGCTGTTAAACGTGATCATGATGCTCCCAGAAAGTAGGGAGGTGGAGGTAGTGGTCGCGATGGATGCGGAAAATACTTTTGATCAAGTTGAGTGAGATTATTTATTGCAGGTTCTGGGGCGATTCGGATTTGGGAGGGGCTTTATTGACTGGGTCAGGTTGCTGTACCAGGTTCCTGTGGCACGTTTACGGACAAACAGGATGACTTCGGACTATTTTAGACTGCACCGGGGACGAGACAGGGGTGCCCCCTCGCCCCCCTGCTGTTTGCGCTGGCTATAGAGCTGCTGGCAATTGCTCTGAGGTCCTCAAGGGGCTGGTCCGGGGTTTGGAGGGGGGGGGGGGGAGCACAGTCTCACTGTATGCAGATGACCTGCTTCTGTATGTTTCAGATCCTATTGAGGGGATGGAAGAAATCATGGGAATTTTAGGGGAATTCGGCCAGTTTTCGGGGTACAAGCTTAATATGGGGAAGAGCGAGATGTTTGCGGTCCAGGCGAGGGGTCAGGAGAGGCGACTGGGGGAACTGCCGTTTAGATTGGCAGGGGACAGTTTCAGGTACCTACGTATTCAAGTGATTGGGACTGGCTACATAAATTGAAATTGGCCCGATTGGTGGATCAGATGAAAGATGATTTCCAGAGATGGGATGCGCTGTCGTTGTCTCCCAAGATTCCTGTTAGCATTTCAATGTCTCCCCATCTTCATTCCGCGGTCCTTTTTTAAGCGGGTCAATAAAGTTATTGCGGGCTTCGTATGGTGGGGCAAGTCCCCGCGAGTGAGGAGGGTAATGCTTGAGCAGAGACGGGGAGAGGGAGGGCTGGCGCTGCCAAACATCAGCAATTATTACTGGGCGGCTAACATAGCCATGATTAGGAAGTGGCTAGTGGCAGTGGTGGGGGAGGGGGCCGGCATGGGTGCGTATGGAGGCAGCTTCTTGCAAGGGCAAGAAAGTTTTGGGGGTGCTGGTAACCGTGCCTCTGCCCCGTGGTGGTGGCGGCCTTGAGAGTCTGGGGGCAATGGAGGAGATTTGTGGGAACATCGGTCTGGTCCCCAATCTGCAACAATCACCGGTTTGCCCCGGGGAGGGTGGACGGGGGGTTCCGAATATGTCAGAGAGGGGGGCTATCGGACATGTCTAGCTTTCTCTGTTTGGAGAAAATTAAGTCCGCCTTGAGAGGGTCACTGTTGGGGCTCGCCCGGAGGTGGCAACCATTCATCAACTTCCTCGCGTAGAATTAATGGTCAGCAGTGGGGGTGGGGGAGTTAGGTTAGCGTAGATTTAGGGGGTTAATAGATGGTTGGACCTGTTGGGGAGGGAGGTGGTATTTGCACTATGTTTAGATTTTCATGTACATTATTTATATTGCTGCTGTTACAATGCCAAAAAAATACCTCAATAAAATGTTTATTTAAAAAAATGTTGTATCATAGCCAAGTACAATATCCAACTTGTGTACAACAAGTCCCACATATAAAAGTGGGAAAAACATATGGTCGTAAACGTTGTTGGTCAAGAAATAAATATCGGCCAGGATGTTGGGAGAACTGCCATGTTCTTTTTTGAATAATACCATGAGATCCTTCAGTTTGAACTGCAACTGGGCCTCAGATCTGAATATTCTCAGTGCTGGGCTGAAGTGATGTATGTTGAATGTGAAGTGTCTGGAGTGGCATTTGAGCAAACGTCCTTCATCCAAAAGTAGTCTAAAATATACAGGGTAAAACTGGAGGCAAAAGGGTAGAAAACATCCATACACATAACTTGCATCGTTCTCATATTTTTTAAAATCAAATGCTTGGAGTCTTTCCCCTCACCGAGACTCCTCTTATTGATCAAACTAGCATTCCTCCTTTAAACACCATCACCAGGGGCTGGTTTAGCTCACAGGGCTAAATCGCTGGCTTTTAAAACAGACCAAGCAGGCCAGCAGCACGGTTCGATTCCCGTACCAGCCTCCCCAGTCAGGCGCCGGAATGTGGCGACTAGGGGCTTTTCACAGTAACTTCATTGAAGCTTCTCTTAACAATAAGCGAATTTAATTTCATTCAAAATCATTAACTGCTCATTCAACACATGATAATTTATGTAATCAGGCCAAAATTCCCCAAATGTCAATCAATGCACTTCATACAATTCATTGTGGGAATTAAGCCTGAGAAATCTGATATGCTATTCTTTCTTTTTAACAATCAACTGATGTTGACTGATGCAATACAGTTTAATAAGTGGCATGTGCTTTAAACCACTTCACCCAAAGGTGGAACCACTTCACCCTCTGTTGCAGATTATACAGGTTACTCAACCATAAATGTCATCCCAGCTAAAGCACTCAGCTGTTCTCACCAGCTTCCAATATTTAGAGCAGGAGGCAACAGAAGAGATGGCTGACGATTCGTCTGCAACCCAGCCCAGCAGTGCTCAGGCAAACTGCAGCACCTCACCTGTTGCCCCAGCTTTTTCAGTACAGAGCATCAACCTGAGACCTATTGGCCTGCATGGATTTCATTTTATACTGGTTTGGTAGCCTTTATCCAATGGAATGGGGAAGGTTTTTAATTCAGAGATGAATGAGAAGTAGCTAGAAACGTGCACTTTTGGAAGCCAGAGGATATTGCAGAATTAACTGGAATGGTTAAGCTGTGAAATTTCTTACTCCAGTGTAATAATCTTAGTCAGGGAAATAGTGCGAAAACAAAAATATATGGTCACCATTTCTTTGCCAGGATGGGGCACATTTAATAATGAAACAAAGCTGACTGCTCCCCATGACCCTCCAGCAATTTTCAATTCACGGGCAGCCAACCGACACCATGACGGAACTATTATATACCACCTTTTATGTCTTTACAATTCCTGAAGTATTTCAATATCCTCACTGGTTTTATTACAGGGCACAGCAAGATCCCACAAACAGCCGTGAAATTAAGCAGATTGTATGGTCATTCGTAAGTGGTGTGGAGTTAAGAGCCGACAGTGAGTCAGGAAATTAGGAAAGCTCCCACATTCTTCTTTAAATAATGCTGATCCTTCTGAGGCTGGAGCAAGTTAAGTAAGGCCCTATATTCCGTGTCAGATTTATGCCAAGTGAGTCAATTTCAACACTGAGAGAAGGGCTACCCCTGGAATCTAGTGGGGAATCGTGGGCAGAGGGTAAACAACATTCAGAAAATGATGCTGGAAATGTGCATATCAAGCAAGTAGAGGGGATGAACAACTTACCATCACCTGCAGTCTTGGCTCAGACCTGAAGAATCATCACTTTAGCACAGTTCCTGGAACTCAGCCAGCACGTAAATAAGATTTCAAGATAAGAGTGGAGCAAATCAGAGAGGCGGAAGGAAGGAACTAAACTCAGAAAAGAGGGGAAAAAAGGCCCAGCTTCTGGCGCTTGGAACTGCAACCTGATGAGGCCTCAAAACAAAGCAAGGTTTCTGCTCTTGAAAGGACATTGTGCAAGAGAGGACAGAAGACATCTGGTGGCGACTATGCTGTGAGCAGTCACACATTTAGCAGCTCCCGCTTTTGGTGGTTTCTTTAACGACTTTTAAGTTGGATTTTTGCAGAAACTCTTTCGAACATAAGTGGATAAAAGTGAGAGGAGGAGAAGGCGACCCCTATCCTATGGAACTACACTCAAAAAGTAATCGCAAAAGAAGGAATTAAAGGTTGGTTGGAAGTGAGGATCTGAGTTTGGTGGCTGCAATGGCAGAGAAGCTAGGTCCAGCGCGGCGGCTCAATGGTCGATGGATCAGTTGGTTACATACCTGGATGAGAAGTTCGCACAGCACCGTAAGGAGTGTGCAGAGGACCTGACCACAGTGGTAGCCTCGATTAAGGAGGCTGTCGACCGGATGGAGGTGACAGTGACGGCCCAGGGACAGTCGATCCAAAAGCTACAGGAGCAGGAGATGGAATCAAAGGAGCAGTCCACTGGGATGGCACTGCAAATTGGCATTTTACAGGGTCGGCAAAAGGGGCTGCTGGAAAAGGTGGAAGACCTGGAGAATCGTTACCGCAGGCAGAATGTTCGTATCGTCGGTCTGCCAGAGGGAAAGGAAGGATCAGATGCCGGTGCGTATGTTGTGAAGATGTTCGAGAAAATGAAGGGGGCAGAGGCATTTGACAGGCTATTGGAGGTGGACCGGACCCACAGGGCACCTATGCGCAAGACCCAGGGTTGTGAGCCCCCAAGGGCGATGTTGGTGAGGCTGCACCAGTTCCTGGACAAAGAACACATCACGAAATGGGCTAGGGAGACAAAATGGTTCGTATGGGAAGAAGCTGAGATCTGGGTTTACCAAGACTTGGGAGCAGAACTTGCTAAGAGGAGGGCGAGTTTTAATAAAGTTAAAGCGGCCCTGCATGCGAAGGGAATAAAATTTGGACTGCTCTTCCCAGCCTGTCTTTGGGTAACCTACGAGGATCGGGAACTATATTATGGTGAGCGGGAAACTAGAGGGATGGCAGTGCTGCTGGTAAATATATGCCCCAAACTGGAACGACGTCGCGTTTGTTAGGAAGATGCTGGGGAAAATCGCAGACCTCGACTCGCACAGGTTGGTTATGGGGGCTGATTTTAACACGGTCTTAGAGCTTAGGGTGAACCGGTTCAGTTCTGGGTCGGGGAAAGTATCAGCAATGGCGAAAAGAGCTGCGGGGGTTCATGGAGCACATGGGAAGTGTTGATCCGTGGAGATTTGAGAAGCCAACGAGTAAGGAATATTCATTCTACACATGTGCACAAGGTGTACTCCAGGATCGATTTTTTAAATATTGGACAAAATATTGTTAGCGGGGGTGGTGGACACAGAGTATTCAGCAATCGTAGTGTCAGACCATGCGCCACATTGGCTAGACTTACAGGTGAACACAGGACATTCTCAGCGCCCACAGTGGAGGCTAGATGCAGGTCTGTTAGCAGACAAGATATGAGCAAGTGAGGGAGGCCATTCGGGGGTATATAAAAACCAACGACACGGGAGAGATCGCAGCTGGGGTGGTGTGGGGAGGCATTGAAAGCGGTCATCAGAGGGGAATATATTTTGATTCGGGCCCATAGTGAAAGGGCTGAACGGGCAGAGCTGGACAGGCTAGTAGGAGAAATCTTACATGTGGAGAGGAGATATGCAGAGTCTCCGAATGAGGAGCTCCTAAAGGAGCGTCAGAGACTTCAAATGAAGTTTGGGCTCCTTTCCACAGGCAAGGTGGAGGGACAGCTGAGGAGGGTAAAAGGGGCAGTGTATGAATATGGGGAGAAAGCTAGCAGGATGTTAGCACATCAGCTGAGGAAGCAGGATGCGGTGAGAGAAATTGGGAAAATTAAGGATGTGAGGGGGAAAGTAGTGAGGGACCCGGAGGCGGTTAATGACGTGAATTCTATAGCCGTTGGTATAGAGTCCGAGCCCCCTGCGGGGCCGGACGGATTGAACTAATTCCTGGAGAGGCTAGAGTTCCTGAAGGTAGATGAGGAGCTGGTGGAAGTCTTGGGGTGCCCAATTGGGCATGGTGAAGTGATAGACGGATTGGGGGCAATGCAATCGGATAAGGCCATGGGACCTGACTGATTCCCAGTGGAATTTTATAAAATGTTTTCGGGACTCGTGGGACCACTGATAGTTAAGGCTTTAAATGAATCCAAGCAATTGGGAGTGCTTCCCCCAACGCTATCACAGGCATCAATCTCTCTCATCCTGAAGCGAGACAAGGACCTAGAGAGCTGTCGATCGTACAGACCAATTTTCCTTTTAAATGTAGATGCTAAATTACTGGCAAAGATCTTGGCCACCAGAATAGAGGAACGTGTCCCGGAGGTAATTGGTGAGGATCAGATGGGATTTGTGAAGGGAAGGTGCCTGACATCCAATATCAGACGGCTTCTCAATGTTATAATGATGCCAGCTGAGGGGCGTGAGGCTGAGGTGGTAGTAGCCATGGACGCGGAGAAGGATTTCTGCCAGGTGGAGTGAAAGTAACTATGGGATATTTTAGGCAGGTTTGGGTTTGGGACTGGGTCCGACTGAAATATCAGGCCCCGGTGGCAAATGTGAGAACCAACCGAACACAGTCAGAATACTTTAATGTCGGGAGAGGGACAAGGCAGGGATGCCCGCTCTCCCCATTATATCGAATGCGTGGCGTGGAATAGTGAGGGGGTGGGGGGTAGACCACAGGGTTTCTCTCCATGCGGATGACTTGCTGCTTTATGTTACAGACCGGGTGGGGGGAATGACTAAAATCATGGAGGTACTGGCAGAATTTGGGCAATTTTCAGGCTACAAGCTGAATATGGGGAAGAGCGAGATGTTTGTGATCCAGGCATGGAGACAGGAAAGGAGACTGAGGGAGTTACCTTTTAAAGTGGTGGCAGGGAGTTTTAGATATTTAGGGATTCAAGTGGCTAAAGAGTGGGGGCAGCTCCACAAGTTAAATCTGGACAAAGCAGTCGACCAAATGAAAAGGGATTTCCACAGATGGGACATGCTCCCGCTGACGCTAGCAGGAAGGGTCCAGAGGGTGAAGATGACAGTCCTCCCAAGACTGCTTTTCTTTTTTCAATGTCTTGCGATTTTTGTCCCAAAAACTTTTTTTTTTAGAAAAATGTGGCGATTATAGGTTTTGTGTGGGAGGGGAAAACCCCCAAGAGTAAAGAGGGCACTCCTGAAGCGGGGTCACGTAGAGGGGAGCCTGGCCCTCCCGAACTTTATTAAATATTACTGGGTGGCTAGCATATCGATGGTCAGGAAGAGGGTAGTGGGGGAGGGGTTGGCCTGGGAGCGAGTGGAAGCGGCATCCTGCAAGGGTAAGAGTTTGGAGGCTTTACTAACGACGTCCCTGCCTTTTTCGCTGACTCGGTACTCTACAAGCCCTGTGGTGGTGACAGCCCCAAGGTATGGGGGCAATGGAGGCAGCACATGGGATTAGAGGGGGCGTCAGTGTGATTTCCGATTTGTAACAATCACCGGTTTGTCCCGGGGAGGCTGGATGGGGGCTTCAGGAGGTGGCAGCAGGCAGGCATTGAGAGATTTATTTATCCAGGAGGGCTTTCCGACCTTAAAGGCGCTAGAGGAGGAGTTTGAGCTACCGGGCGGGAATGGGTTTCGATACCTTAAGGTCGGGACTTTGTACGAAGGCAAGTTCCCAAGCTTCCCTCGCCTCCCCCTGAGGGGACTACAGGATAAGGTGATGTCAAAAACTGGGGTTGGAGGGGGGAGGATTTCGGAGAGTGGGAGGGAAGCGGAAGTGGGAAGAGGAGCTAGGAAGAGAGCTGGAAATTGAAAAGTGGGAAAAAGCCTTCAAGAGAGTCAATTCATCTTCGTCCTGTGACAGACTTAGCTTGATCCAGTTCAAAGTGGTCCACAGGGCCCACATGTGGGTAGCCCGGACGAGCAGGTTCTTCGAGGAGGTGGAGGACAGATGTGGGCGGTGTAGGGGTAGCCGGCTAACCATATACATATGTTTCGAAAGAAAATAGGAGGCATGGCAGTGTTAGATAAGGACATGGAGCTCAGTATACAGGTTGTTTTTTTTAGGCGTTTGTGCATGTGTCGGCCCATGCGGTTGTTTAAGAAACGGTAATGTGTTAAACTGTGAAAATTACAAATGCTTCAATAAAATATTTTCTGGAAAAAAAGGCAAACTGAAGTGTGGACTCAAACGTTTGTCTAAACCAGGGGTGGGCAAACTTTTCCGTGCAAGGGCCACATTCAGAAATTCACAATTTTAAAGGGCCGCATAGTAAATTAATAGTCCCGGTTGTAACCAATTAGCGTGCGGCATATACCTTAGCGCTTCCCCCGGCGGCATCCTGACTTTAGCCCTCTTTTTCTCTACTTTTCAAAAATGGCGCTTCACCCGATTATGATTCTGGGCGCCTCATATAGAACATAGAACAGTACAGCACAGAACAGGCCCTTCGGCCCTCGATGTTGTGCCGAGCAATGATCACCCTACTCAAGTCAACGTATCCACCCTATACCAGTAACCCAACAGCCCCCCCCCCCATTAACCTTATTTAAAATTTTTTAAATGTTTTTTTTTTAAATGACTTGACCTTGGTGGGCCGCATAAAGACCTTTGGCGGGCCGCATGCGGCCCGCGGGCCGTAGTTTGCCCACCCCTGGTCTAAACAGAGGATAGGGAATCAGACTGAAAACAACTCTCGCATCTGTGAGCAGGAAACAAGCTTCCTACACATTCAGTCCCTTCCCAGCACCAATGTCCTTTTAGCTTGACTAGCGTAAAAAAATATACATTCGCATTTATTATACAATAGATGTGTGGTGTCAGGCATATTAGACATAAATCAGCTTAATCACACTGATAAGGGAACATTATACGGATCGATTCCAGATATGAAAATAAAATTCTGTAAGTGAATGGCTAGCAATTCAATCTGTGCTTGAGTGACTGAGGAAGATGGGGCAAGAGGAAGCCTACGTTCCTGTAAAGTAACACTGTTAACTGGTTGTATTGTAACAGCTCTGGCCCTTACCCTGGGAACATAAAGTTACACAATTAACAGCAGTGTGGCACTAGCCAAGTGTCACAGACAGCCTTCTGCTGAACGGGGCTGGAAGTCATTCTTCCTCATCCAGTTCAGATCTGACCTGGTCACAACCTCACAGCGCACCAGCATCATGTCATCTTTCACATACGTGCGTTGACCGAGGGCCTTGAGATGCAGGAAGGTGACGTAGCCAAAGCCCTTGGGGTTGCGCGACTGGAAGGGCCGCTGGAAGGCCAGCAGCTCGGGTTTGCTTTCCATTACCTCCTCGTGGTTATGCTTGACTGGGCCTTCGGACTGATCGAGGATAGAGAGCCGGATGGTGCCTTGGAAAGGCCAGGGCAGGTAGCTGTCATACTCGCCCTGCATGGTATGCACAAAGAGTGAAATGTAGTTGGAGCAACGTTGGGCACTAGGTGTCTGCAGGTGCAGGCGGAGGCACAACTTATAGCCTGGCTTGCCAGTATAGAATCCGGGGCTGTGCAGCACCACAGGCTGGTCCTCTGCTTGCGCCTGCAGGTGGGCGTTGAAGTTCTCCACCTTCCAGATAAAAGTCCCATTGCATTGCTGGGCCTCCAGCTCACCGAGACGCTCCTCCAGTGTACGGGCACCCCTTTTCAGATCCGCCACTTGACCATTCTGCGTCTCCATTTTGGCAGTGAGCTCACGGATCTGGTGATCCTGCCGGACCAGTCGCCCCTCCAGCTGCTGGACAGTCTCTTTCAGGTTCTGGATTAGAGGCGAGCAGTCACATGATGCTGAAGATCCAGGTGGCAGGGGAGGTGATAACTGCAAGTGTGAGGCCTGCAGTGGCCCTGGGAGTGTCGCTGGTTGGAAGTCGACCTCTGAACTCAGCATGTCAATGCACGACACCTGGGAGTTTAGTCCTGTGCTCACACTGCGCAGCGTTTGGGCCATCATCCGCATGTGGGCCTGTGTGTAGTCCTGAAGGTGCATTGCCAGATCATTTCTCTGCATCTGAATGATTTGAAGCAGACAAATGAGAAGGTTCCCATTTTACAGCTTGCATTACATTTAATCAATTTTGTTGATAAAGGAAGCAACAATTACATTTATATGGCATCTTTAACATAGCAAAAACTTCCCACGGGGTGATTACCAGATAGAATTTGACATGAATGACATTTGGAGGTATGGGGGCAAGGAGGTTTGGAGAAGGAAAGTAGGGATTCTTAAGAGGCCAAAATTGGAGAAATGGAAAGATTCGGGGGGCCTGAGATCAAGGTTGAGAACGCAACTCAATAATCCAAATATGATAGTCCAAATTGAGTTGGAGAAAAAATGCAAGCACCAGAATTTTTTTTTTTAATGCTGGAAATGGACAGGTCAGTGTCGGAAAGAGGAAGTGCTTAATGCACATTTCAGTTCGAAAGGCTTTTGGTGGAAGTAAAAAAGAGAACACAGCACCTTCTGCAAGATTTCCCCAAGGGTAGGGGTGAGGGGGAACAGGACAGCGCCAACACTCTATAGTCACTAACTTACAGAAGATGCCTCTTTGCTCACTACTCACTGCAGAGACCTTAATGGCAGGAGTAGTAGGAGGCCATTCAGCCCCTGAACCCTGTTGTAACATTCAGTTTAACCATGGCTGATCTGTACCTGAACCCCATCTACCCGATATCCTTAACCATAAAATCAATCTTAGAATCATAGAATCTACAGTGCAGAAGGAGGCCATTCAATCCACCGGCTCTTGGAAAGAGCAGCCTACCCAAGCCCACACCTCAACCCTATCCCCGTAACCCACTTAAGCTTTTTGGACATTAAGGGCAATTTAGCGTGGCCAACCCACCTAACCGGCACATCTTTGGACTGTGGGCAAAAACATGAGCTCCCGGAGGAAACCCTCGCAGACATGGGGAGAACGTGCAGACTCCGCACAGACAGTAACTCAAGCGGGAATCGAACCTGGGACCCTGGAGCTGTGAAGCAACTGTGCTAACCACTGTGCGGCTCTTGTTAAAATCTTGTTTTAACATTTCTAAAATAATTTTATTATGCCGTTTAGCGTTTAGATTTCTATACATTTTAAACTTCCTCCCTGAAGTGTGAGCGTTGTGACGGAGTCATGGTAAGAACAGAAAGCTACAAAGTCAAGGGTACAAAGTGACTGCTTTCAAAAAGGATGAGCCAGTCTGATAATTAAGCTGCTAAACAACTGGAAACACCTAAGGGACATGTTCGCGGACTCACTGGCAAGGGGCAACCTGCCCCCCCAAACTAGTGCAAGCCACAATCTCACGGATACCCAAAAAAGATAAAGACCTGCCGGAATGTGGATCATACAGACCCAGTTCACTGCTGAACGTGGGTGCGAAAAGGTCCTGGCCAGAAGGGCTGCGTACCAGAGGTGGTCACAGAGGACCAAGTGGGCTTTGTCAAGGATAGGCAACTCACAGCAAACATCAGGAGACTGCTGAATGTAATAAGGCCCCCCCCCCCGGGAGAGAACACCAGAGGTGATCGTCTCCCTGGACGCAGAAACGGCCTTCGACAGAGTCGAATGGAACTATCGCCTCGAGCTACTTGAACGGTTTGGGCTCGGAGCAGGATTCACCGCCTGGGTGAGGCTCCTGTACAACGCTCCCAAAGCGAGTGTCCAAACTAACACCACCAGCTCTGAATACTTCCAGCTGAAGAGAGGAACAAGACAGAGCTGCCCCCTGTCCCCACTCTTGTTCGCGCTAGCGATCGAGCCGCTGGTGATAGCCCTGTGGGACGCGAAAAGCTGAAAGGGAATCCGGAGAGGAGACAGAGAGCACAGAACTTCACTCTGTGCAGATGACCTGCTCTTCAATGTCTCGAAGACACAGGAGGGACTGAAGGGAAGGCAATACTGCAAGTACTGAAAGAGTTTGGAACCTTCTCGGGCTACAAACTTAACCTGGGCAAAAGTGAGGCAGTCGCAGTGAACCCAAAAGGGGGAAGGACAGAGCTGGAGGGGCTCCCGTTCAAAATGGCCCAGAACAGATTCCGTTACCTGGGGATCCAGGTAGCCAGAGACTGGACACAGACCCACAAGTGGAACCTGACCAGCATGTTGGAGGAAGTAAGAAAAGACCTTCAATGGTGGGCTCACTCCCCCTCTCAGACGATCAACATGACCGTACTGCCAAGGCTCCTCTTCCTGTTTAGATCCATTCCGATCTTCACCCCAAAGGCCATTTTCCAAAACGTCGACAGTCTAACAACGGTAAAAAGTGTGAGGGGTTGGGTACAAGTACCCGACACAGATTGGGTACAAATGGAGGAGGCATCCTGTAAAGGAACGACCCTCCGGGCCCTGGCTACAGCAACACTCCCATCCTCCTCAACAACATACACAACAAGCCCAGTGGTAGCCGCCACACAGGGCGAACTCCACCTCCTCCTGCGCAAGGCTAAGCCTAATGCAGCTCAAAGTGGTGCACAAGAGCGCACCTGACCAGAACCCGAATGAGCAGGTTCTTCCCAGAGGTGGAGGACAAATGTGAACGGTGCCAGAGGGGCCCGGCAAACCACATCCACGTTTTGGGCTTGCCGCAAACCTGCTGGGTTCTGGACAGCCTTCTCCAAGGCAATGTCCAAGGTCGCGGGGGTGAGGGTGAAGCCATGCCCAATAGTGGCAATATTTGGGGTATGGGAGCAGCCAGATTTACATATGGGGAAGGAGGCCAATGCCCTTGCTTTCGCTCCCCTAATCGCACGGCGGAGAATCCTGCTCAGCTGGCGATCGGCAGCACCACCCCAAAGCTGCAGACTGGCTCGCTGACCTCTTCGAATTTCTCCACCTGGAGAAGATGAAGTACGCCATCTGAAGGTCAGAGGAAGGCTTCCTGGATACTTGGGGGGCAGTTCGTCAGCTTGTACCAAAACCTGTTCGAGGCCAGTAACGAGGAGTAAGAAGGTAGATGAGGAACCAAGGGACTGCGCAACCTGGGGGTGGGGGGGATTATTATAGACCGATCCAGAGGGCAACAAAATATACATAGTTAGTTAAATGAAGGATGAAATAAACCTTTCTGTACAATAAAGTAAATTAGTGCGGGCAAGAAAACGTAATATATACACACAATGGTGCAGCACGGCGGCACAGTGGTTAGCACTCCTGCCTCACGATGCCGAGGTCCCAGGTTCGATCCTGGCTCTGGGTCACTGTCTGTGTGGAGTTTGCACATTCTCCCTGTGCTTGCGTGGGTTTTGACCCCACAGCGCAAAGATATGCAAGCTAGGTGGATTGGCCACGCTAAATTGACCTTAATTGGAAAAAATTAATTGGGTACTCTAAATTTTAAAGGAAAAAAATGTATACACACAACTGTTTATAAATAAGAGACAAGCAAATAAAAAGTTTTTTTTAAAAAACTATCTAGGATCTATAATATGACTTGGATGATAGGATCTAGTGTACTTTAGTGAAATTTGCTGATGATACAAAGGTACGAGGACACAAAGATGCAAAAAGGGATATAGTTGGGTTGTGAGTGGGGTAAAGTAGGGGAAAATATGAGGTTGTCCACTCATGGAAAGAATACAAAAGCAGATTATTATTTAGAATGGAGACAGACTGCAGAGAGAGTTGGGTGCCCTTGCATGGAGCTACTGCACATAATTAAAAAATGAAATGAAAATGAAAATCGCTTATTGTCACGAGTAGGCTTCAATGAAGTTACTGTGAAAAGCCCCTAGTCGCCACATTCCGACGCCTGTTCGGGGAGCCTGTTACGGGAATCGAACCGTGCCGCTGGCCTGCCTCGGTCTGCTTTCAAAGCCAGCGATTTAGCCCAGTGTGCTAAACAGCCCCGTAGGCAGGCAATTAGGCAGGCCAATGAAATGCTACCCTTGACCATACTGGATTATTGCATACAATTTCAGACTCTTTATTTAAGTGGTGATATACTTGCATTAGAGGCAGTTCACTAAGTTGATTCCTGGGATGAAGGGGTTGTCCTATGAGGAAAGGTTGAGCAGATTCTGCCTAGACTCATTAAAGTTTAAAAGAATGAGGGGTGACCTTATTGAAAGAGAAGATTCTGAGGGAACTTGACAGGGTAGATGATGACAGCACGCGTCTCCTCTTGTGGGAACCTAGACCTCGGGAGCAGTTTCAAAATGGGCCTCCCATTAGAGGGGTAATTTCTTCTCTTAAGTCATCAATCTTTGGAATTCTGTTCCCCAGAGAGCAGTGGAGGCTGGATTATTGAATATATTCAAGGCCGAGATAGATTCTTGATTTACAAGAGAGTCGAGGGTTATAGGAGGTAGACAGGAAAGAGGAGCGAGGCCACAATCAGATCAGCCATGAACTTACAGAATGGAGGAGCAGGCAGGGGCCCAAATGGCCTGCTCCTGCCCTAATCTTATGTTATGATTTTAAGAGTAATTCATATACAAATTAGTTCATGTTTATCAGTATTAGGAGTGAAGATGTCATTCTTTCTGGGCTTCATTTCCTTCTGTGTGCTATCAGTGGGTTTTGTATAAACTCCCATCTTATTAAACAACCACTCACCCATTTAAAATAAATGATTGATATTAAAATGAAAAGAACTCATAATTACTTTCTATTTTAAACCAGTAGGGTACAATTATCAGGGTGAGGAGGCAACAGCTCATTTATTTCACATTGGTTATAGGCATTAACATTACGTCAGTCCCTTGATAAATGCCTCACATCAGGCCCTACAATAGCAGGAAACAGTGCGGCACTGACTCACCTTTTCTGGGCAGCCAAACGCACTAAATGTGCAGGGAACGGGTGCTTTTGGGCAATCCAGATTATAATGGTTCAGCATCTGTGGAGAGAATGATTGCATTTAATTTAAAAACCAAGAAGTGAGGTGAAAATGGGGGGACAGAAATAGATCCGTTTATAGTGCAGTGTCCACTGGACTTAGTCTGGTGTGTTCCTCTTCCTTCCACCCCAACATGGTCACCCCTATCCCCCCGCCAATCTCCTTCTGCTGCAGGAAGGACAGAGAAACAGATTCCACCAAAACTAATTTCAGTACAGTTCAATTCCATCCAACCACAAGCTAATTAAATAAACTGCTCCCCTCGCTTTGGCACAGAAACTCTCTCAAATCGGCAATCTAGGGATTTGAAATCTAGGGAAAGAATTAACTGGGTGCCTGGCCCAATGATATACCCAGTGACCCAGTGATGTAATGTTAAAGAAAATCTAATGTACTTTACAAGAGTGGTCATTTATAGAACGTTAATGTACTATGATAATATCAGCAGTGATTGGCAATGCTGAAACGCATTTCCTTTTTGAATGAACTAGTTGCTAAATACACTCTGGCCAATTTGATCCCGAAAAGTTTGAGAAGCACCGACATAGGCTATGGAGAGTATTCCATCACATTCCCCAATTGTGTCTTGTAGATGGTGGAAAGATTTTGGTGATTCACACGAGTCACTCGCTGCAAAATTTCCAGCCTCTGACTGCTCTTGTTCTTGAAGCTGCAGTATTTTATATTGCTGGTGCAGTTAAGTTTTGTTCACCGTCTTGGTGTCAAGTTTTCAAGTGACATTGCTTCAAGATGTTCTACTCTTTTAAAGGTGCTACATAAGTAAAGTTATCATTGTTATCCATGATCAGGTTATTAGTTAGTAAGCGCCACTACTCTCAATAATGCCTCTGTCGTTTGAATAACAGAGTGAGCTGATGGGGCAGTACTTCTAAGATTGGGTGTGTCCTACGTTTTGTGGCAAAACATAGCGAGGCAACTTCTACTGTCACACAGATGGCAGGTGTTGTAGCAGTACTTAACAGTCTGCATAAAGGCGCAGCTAATTTGGCTATGTTGTCAGGGCTCATTGCCGTTGCTGTATTCAGTGTTCTCAAGTCTTGTGAACTCCTTCCCAAACAGTTTTGTTGGAGCACCTTCACCACACAGATCGCGCAATGTTCAAGTCAGAGGCTTCCCTGCCACATTATCCAGCCAGAGGGCATCTGCCCAAGAATTATTTTAAATGTATCTGCACATGCTTTTTGATAGTATGTATAATTTGGCATCACTGGATCCACTCACCTGTTCTCTGATTAGCTCCATGTTGCAGTATTCACAGGTAACATTGGCCAGCGGACAATTGAGATCATGACCCTGAATCATAAACAGAAGCCACAGTTCAATAAAAACCAAGCAGCAACATTGATGCAGATTAGAATTCAAGCTCAGGGTTCGGATTGTTGGACAACGCTGCTTATATTTTTACTTCATTAAGAACGAGTTTGGTCCACGATAACTCTGCACAATGAGAATGAATAAGAAGGGGTTTAGGTCATTGGAATTTCAGGCAGTGTAAAGAAATGGGAGTATTGTGGATCATTGGAGTGCTCCTGGTATCTAATTTTATGATTCATCTGCTTTAGAACTATAAATATTAGCAAACTGCAGATAAATGAAAACACCCTATTTGAGAAGCTGGGAAGTAATTGTTAATCAAAAGTGACCTTTGTTTATTTCATAAGGACATCAGAGTTGGAAGTGGAAAACACTAAATGCTCGGTGAACCCTCTCCGAGCTTCTCGGTGGATACAGGGTGTCTACAGCAGTGTAAAGAATAGGTTTAAAGTATTCATAAGATTTCCCAGAACAAAAGCAGGGTTTGGGAATTGGAGAGAATTAGTTCAAATCTCTATTTGTGACACCCGAGGTGTGCCACGTTGCCATGAGGATAGCTTTTTTGGGGATTTTGGTTTTACCGCGATGATTTCGCGAAGAAACAGGCACTGGAGTCAGGAGCTGGAAAGTCTCTGAAACCAGTTGCAGAGGGCCATCAGAAACCAGGGGTGCTTCTGATTCGAAGTTGCGAAAGAAGAATGTAGTGAAGACCATGCCTGATCTGGGGAGCCCACAATTTGTTACGTGTTGAAGAGTTCACCTATCTGGATGGTCGTGGAAGGATCCAGAGAAATCTCATACCTCAGAATAGCGGTAACACGGAGGAGAATCAATGTGAATTGCTGAGAGCTGTGGCATGTCTTGGTTTGATCCCAGAAGTAAAATAACCCTCAAGGTCCTGTGAATTATTGGGTGGAAATAGAAGTAGAATAGTGTGTGTTCTGTTGATATTTTTAAGTTCAATGTTTTTAAAAAGTACAGTGTTAAGTTAGCAGCACTTTCTTTAACTCCTGAACAGTAAAAGTTTTGTTTAAATAATAATGCATAGTAATTCTTCCAGTTGTTAACTGGGAGATCAAATTTTGAAACGTTACTGGTCACCACTAAGATCATAATAGTAGACCTGTCCTTTATAATTCTATGGTTGTATAAGGTGCATGTTTTGCCAGGTGTTTGCGATGTAATTAAGAGTGAGTAAATTAGTTACTAACGATTAAATAAACAATTGCATGAAATATCTGTGGTATATTAAACCAGGAACAACAGAGAGATGATGAGCAGAAAAATAAAATGGTGCTTGGATTTCAATGAATTTCAAAACTACTAGAATAAAAATCTCTTGATTGGCAGTCTAATGACTGTATACAACAAATGTTATGCATGACATGTTAATAAAAATAAACAATCTAAATAGCAAGCTAAACAAGCGTGGAGACCTGGATCAATGACATGGCGGGCTTCATTAAGCTTGAGAAGGTTAAATTCGCCCTGAGAGGATCGGTGCAAGGGTTCTTTAAACGGTGGCAACCTTTCCTCGACTTTCTGGCTCAACGATAGGGTACTGGGACAGTAGCAATTGGGGGGGAGTGTGATACATGTGATGTTACGGTATGGGGGGGAATTGTGGGTGTTATGGGGCTGATAGTTGCATATTACTGCTTGTTGCTATACTTGTTATATTTTCTGTAAAAAATTCCAATAAAAATTATTTCAAAAATAAATAAATAGCAAGCTAATTTTGTGGATGGAACACATTTTAAACTTGGTTTTCACAGCTGAATCTAATAAAATACTCATTCTGATGCAAGCTGTGCAGTAAGACACTGCCCCCTGGTGTACAAACCAGTTACCCAAATGTAAAATGCTAATTTTACACTGGACTAAGATAGTATTTCAATGTGAAAATTATTATTTTTCCTCTTTTTTGCTCTACGTATATCTCAACAGAGGCCAGGAAATCTGTCTGTCATCTATCATTATGAACTACCCACTAAGTAGTGGGCAAGAGCATAGTCCTCTCAGAATACTGTTATTTAACTTTGATTTGAGAGAGTACTTGTTACGTGCTCAGTATGCTTTCTCCAAAGGGCTACCATGATGGAGCCACAGGATGTGGTCATCATCCTTCAGACCTGGTTCCTGCAGATAACATGAACTCGGATCTATTGGAGCACTGACCTTAGAAAACACCATGCTGTGGCAAAAAGGAACTCTTTGGTAGGGAGGGGAAGGCCAATGACTAAAGCTATTTTGCATTCAACTCAACCCAGATTGTGGCGACATATCCCACTCCAAACACTTGGGCATATAAAAGGCTGAAACTCCAATACAGAAGATGCTGCACTATCAGAGGCGCCAAGTTTCTGAAGCATAAAATTAGGCTCCATCTACCTCCTGAGGTGAACGCAAAAGATCACAATGGACTATTTTGAAAATTAGCAGGGAAAGCTGTTTGATGTCCTGACCAATATTTAGTCCTCACCCAACATCATTTTAAACAGATCGTATTTGTGCATGCCAAACTGCCTCAAACAATAAAGTAGCTGCCATGTTTGCTAGAGCAGTGATTACGCTTCAAGAAGCACTTCATTGACTGCAAGGTGCTTCAGGTCATTTGCGGAACGTGGGTGTCACTGGCTAGGCCAGCTTTTATTGCCCCTCTTATTCCCCTCGAGAAAATGGTGGTGAACTGCTACAGTCCACATGGTGTATGTACACCCACTGTGCAGTTAGGGAAGGACTCCAGGATTTTGACTCAACGATGGTGATGGAATGGTGATATATCTCCACATAAGGATTGAGAGTGATGTGTGGGGGAACGCATGCGCACACACTCACCTGCACATTTAGAGAATTACACCAAAAGCAGGGACTGCCACTCATTTGCGCTTGGAACGGTCGGCTGGTTTGAGGTACGTTAATGTGAAAAATAACCCCAGCTCCACGTGCAATCAGCTAGGTTTGAATCTGTCCTGGCTCTTTACATACCATAAAATGCAGAGTACTGCAGATACTGGAAAATAAAAACAGCATATGCGGCAAGGTCTCAGCAGATTATGGCAGCATCTGTGGGAAAAGAGCTAACCCTCCAATCTGTGACCTTTTATCAGAACTGGAAAGGAGGTCAGAACTTTTTCAGTATGTCACAAATGCTGTCATAACCTACAGTGTTTTTTCTACATTTGCTGTTTGTATTTCACTCAACATTCCCTCCGTGTTGACAGCTGGGTGTCAAGGTGGCACACAAGGACAATGAAGAAAGGAGAAGAAAACAAAATAAATCATTTTCAAATGAGGAAACGATACTGGAACATTTTGAAATAGCTACAAAATGACAAGAAGTTCATAGACTGGATAGACATGCATGTTCCCAGCTGGGGGATGGGAGTGATGGGGTAGGGGTTGGAAAAAGAAGACCTGCCTTTTTGTCCTGATAGGCCATCAGCATGGCACAATTCTCGCAGGCGATGGGCCTCTTGGGACATTCCAATTCCATGTGTTCCTGCAGCTCCTTTCGCCAGAGCAAGCCATCACACTGCGAACAGTCAATAAAGGCATATTCGCACCTCTCCTGGTGGTCCTGTAACATACACACAACTCAAAGTGGTTCACTGGCATATGAACTGATTTCTATACACATTAAATGGTCACAAACTTCCAAGAGCCAACTCAAATTTTAATCAGCACTTTTAATGGGGGGGTCGTCACGATGGCACAGTGGTTAGCACTGCTGCCTCGCAGCTCCAGGAACCCGGGTTCAATTCCGGCCTCAGGTGACGGTCTGTGTGGAGTTAGCACTTTCTCCCCGTGTCTGCGTGGATTTCCTCTGGGTGCTCCAGTTTCCTCCCAGTCCAAATATGTGCAGGTCAGGTAAAGTGTCCAAAAGGTTAAGTGGGGTTATTGGAATAGGGTGGAGGCGTGGGCTTAAGCAGGGTGCTCTTACCAAGGGTCGCTGCAGACTCGATAAGCTGAATGACTTTCTTCTGCACTGTCGGAATTCTAAGGCTAATGCATTGCAACTACCCTCCTCCCTCTGCAATTTGGACATTTCTCTACCTAAGCTGGCCTCTGTATGGTCAGGTACTACATCAATCAGAGCACTGACTGGATCTGTACGGTCAGTAACTGCACTGGACAGATCACTGACTGGTGGTCAGTGCCTGCACTGGACAGAGCACTGACTGGATCTGTATGGTCAGTGACTGCACTGGACAGATCACTGACTGGATCTGTATGGTCAGTGACTGCACTGGACAAAGCACTGACTGGATCTGTATGGTGAGTGACTGCACTGGACAGATCACTGACTGGATCTGTATGGTCAGTGACTGCACTGGACAAAGCACTGACTGGATCTGTATGGTGAGTGACTGCACTGGACAGATCACTGACTGGATCTGTATGGTCAGTGATTACACTGGACAGAGCACTGACTGGATCTGTATGGTCAGTGACTGCACTGGACAGATCACTGACTGGATCTGTATGGTGAGTGACTGCACTGGACAGAGCACTGACTGGATCTGTATGGTCAGTGATTGCACTGGACAGATCACTGACTGGATCTGTATGGTCAGTGATTACACTGGACAGAGCACTGACTGGATCTGTATGGTCAGTGACTGCACTGGACAGAATCTATATGGTCAGTGACTACACTGGACAGAGCACTGACTGGATCTGTATGGTCAGTGATTACACTGGACAGAGCACTGACTGGATCTGTATGGTCAGTGATTACACTGGACAGAGCACTGACTGGATCTGTATGGTCAGTGATTACACTGGACAGAGCACTGACTGGATCTGTATGGTCAGTGACTGCACTGGACAGAATCTATATGGTCAGTGACTACACTGGACAGAGCACTGACTGGATCTGTATGGTCAGTGATTACACTGGACAGAGCACTGACTGGATCTGTATGGTCAGTGATTACACTGGACAGAGCACTGACTGGTTCTGTATGGTCAGTGATTACACTGGACAGAGCACTGACTGGATCTGTATGGTCAGTGACTGCACTGGACAGAACACTGACCTACTGAAACTGGCGGGCACTTTGACAATAAGTTGAGGAAAGGTGAGCTTCATGGCATTAGTCAGTCAATTGACAAACTCTTGATTGGATTGGATGCTATACTCATTTTAAGGAATAAGGAACATAATTTAAAACAGAAAAGTCCTCCTATTTCACTAACTATTATCCAAAGAGAATCAGGTGTGCAACTTTTTTTTAAAAATCAATGACAGCAAATCACAAAACGAGTGGATAAGAAACAACCTCCCAAACCAACCTCTAAATGACGCAGCTCCATTTTCTGATAACAGCCCTTGTTGGGACACTTGACCGTCAGGGAAAGAATTTCCCGTTTTGCAAAATTATCTGGGAAAAGTTGGGCTTCCATCAGCATCACATTATCCACGGGGCACTTGTGTCCAGCGTCCCTGAGAAGTTTCAAATAAAGAATCATTAGAACCCTCGTTTCTGTCCCCCATGGCCCTACCGTGCACCGGCCTCTCCCTGTCACCATTGCACTGCCCAGCTCACTCCCAGTCTTCCTGAATGGATAGTGGTATTGGGCAAACGATAAGTACTGCCAGAAAACCAGGGATAACTGCCCTTCAGATAGTGCTGTGGGATATTTTACATTCTCCTAAACGCGAGGCCATTTTAACATCTTATCCAAAGGGTAGCTCCTTGATAGTGTAGCACTCCCTCAGTTCTGCATAAAGCGCCATCCAGCAGTGGCCTGGAACTCTAATTAAGAGACAAGGTCTAGCGCTGAGCCAAGGCCGACAAGAAATGTGATAAAAGCACTCAGTGATGCAACTCTCTTGTGATTGGGAAATGTCACAATGTCACTGCTACAGCAACAGGCATGTTGCAGTCCTGGAATACTTTGTTCACACTTTGTATGTCGTTTTGCCTCTCCCACGGTTCTGATGGAAGCTCTAATTATCAGGAATGCAAATGAAAACCATTTATTCCTTGATTGTGATTGCCTGTAAAGGGGCTGTTTAGCTCAGGGCTAAATCGCTGGCTTTGAAAGCAGACCAAGCAGGCCAGCAGCACGGTTCAATTCCCGTAACAGCCTCCCCGAACAGGCGCCGGAATGTGGCGACTAGAGGCTTTTCACAGTAACTTCATTGAAGCCTACTCGTGACAATAAGCGATTTTCATTTCATTTCATCTGCCGAAAGTAAACTGAACCAACACAGGACACGGAGGCATGGTACCAGCTGGAGCAACATGCCATGTTTATGCAACACAAGTGCAGAGGCAAACACAGTTTATAATAATTTTTATTAGTGTCACAAGTAGGCTTACATTAACACTGCATTGAAGGACAGCACGGTGGTGCAGTGGTTAGCACTGCTGCCTCATGGCGCCGAGGTCTCAGGTTCAATCCTGGCTCTGGGCCACTGTCTGTGTGGAGTTTGCACATTCTCCCTGTGTTTGCGTGGGTTTTGCCCCCACAACCCAAAGATGTGCAGGCTGGGTGGATTGGCCACGCTAAATTGCCCCTTAATTGGAGAAAATGAATTATAAAATATATTTATAAAAAAAAAACACTGCAGTGAAGTTACTGTGAAAAGCCCCTAGGCGCCACACTCCGGCGCCTATTCGGGTACACAGGGGGAGAATTCAGAATGTCCAATTCACCAAACAAGCACGTCTTTCGGGATTTGAGGGAGGAAACTAGAGCACCCGGTGGAAACCCACACAGACACAGGGAGAATGTGCAGGCGCCGCACAGCAGTGGCCCAAGCCGGGAATCTAACCCGGGTCCCTGGCGCTCTGCTAACAGTGCTAACCACTGTGTTACCGTGCCGCTGCCTCAGGCTGCAAATTTTGACTAACAGTCCAAAGTTTGTTAGGGTATTACGATCCCAGACCAGACTCCAACAGTGGCTAGGATACTGGACCGAAACCCGAATCTTTTATTTTATTTGTAAGGTTATGTAGAGAGGATACCTCGCTCCAGGAGTGATTGCACAAAGAAATGAGGATATTGTATTTTTTTTAAAAATTATAAATACACTATTCAACTCTTTAACATCACGTCTGAAAATAGCTTACAATGATCTCTTAAACAATAGCACTCAATACGTAAACACCATACCCTTAACTACTCTCTCTATTCCCAATTTAAAAACAAGAATGAAAAAACATACAGCTCTCAATCCATCCCTAATGGCAGAGTAGTACATGCATTACAAAAAAAGTTTGGCTCCTGATAGAACCCCTACAGACTGTGGCTAGATGTCTTCAAAAAGTTGTTTCAACTGGCTTGTTTCAACATCCCCGTTGTCCAGACAAGTCTTTGCTTCTTTAAATACTATTACTCTTTTTTAAAAAATGATCCTATGAGAGCAAAAGAGCTTACTTTTGGTCTAAAGGGTAGTCAGAAATGAAATCAACTCAAAAAGCTTTCTTAAAATGTCAGAACATTGTAACTCCACCCAGCAATGACAATATCGCCCCTAGCTGAAAACAAATGAACTCTCCAGGCTGAAAACACGTCAACTCCCAAATCAACTCCCCATAATCAAACACATTGCATTAGCCCAGGCTGAAAACATATTGCTCTGGTCAATTTCACCTCTGGCTCCAAAAGGTTTCTGGACTTGCAAAACAAGATTCTCTTTAAAAAGACGACTATTGCAGTCAAACACACTTTGGCTGTTAATCCTTAAATTACAAAATGTTTATAATCTAATATGTCTAAAATCCTGCGTCAATCACAAGGGGCATTTGGGATGATCAATCTAGGGGATAGCAGGAGAAAGTATGCTTTTGAGGTAGGTGGCAGCTTACTTCTGCAAACAGATATCTAAAGATATTCACAAAGGAACACGTCAGCTTTAAGCCTTATGATTTAGGTGCATTCAAGGTATTTTCCTTGCAGCCAAATGCAAAGCCCTGTTCAACAGGTAAACTCCCGCACAGAAGATATTAACAGGGAAAGACAATTCACGATAGTAACAGGGAGGGAAAGCCAATTCAAGATAGTAACAGGGAGGGAAAGCCAATTCAAGATAGTAATAGGGAAGGAAACAATTCAAGATAGTAACAGGGAGGGAAAGACAATTCAAGATAGTAACAGGGAAAGACAATTCAAGATATTAACAGGGGAAGACAATTCAAGATATTAATAGGGGAAGACAGGGCAGATATAGATAAACTATTTGGAGATTCTAAGACTAGAGGGCATAGTCCACAAATAAGGGTGAGATCATTCAGGAGAGATGTAAGAAAGCACTTCTTCACTCAAAGGGTGGTTGAGGTTTGGAAGTCCCTTCCACAAACAGCAGTTGAAGCTAGAACAGTTGTTAATTTTAAATCTTAGATAGATTTTTGTTCAGCAAGGATATTAAGGCTATGGGCCAAAGGCAGGTATACGGACTTAGGCCACAGATCAACCATGATCTCATTAAATGGCAGGACAGGCTCGAGGGGCTGAATGGCCTATTCCTGCTCCTATCTTTCACATGAATCAATACACAACATTAGTGGTGAAATGGTCTGAGATAGCTGGATATAGATTGAACAATTAAGCTTTTTGACCAGTGTGGCACACATTGAAATGACAGGTTATCAGATAAATAGCTGTAGGAGAGAATCAGCCGTCGTCTTCAGCCTGTCACAAAATCCATAATTTAATCATTGATTAGATTCAGTGTAACGAGACCTGGGTATCCTTGCACCTCAGTTATTGAAAGTAAGCATGCAGGTGCAGCAGACGGTGAAGGAGGAAAATGCTATGTTGGCCTTCATAGAGAGGATTTGAGTACAGGAGCAGGGATATCTTGCTGCAATTATACAGGGCCTTGGAAAGGCCACACCTGAAATATTGTGCGCCAGTTTGGTTTCCTTATCGGAAGAAGAATGCTTACTGCTATAGAGGGAGTGCAACAAAAGTTTAGCAGACCGATTCCTGGGATGACAGTACTGATGTATGAAGAGAGATGGAGTCGGTTAAGATTGTATTCGCTGGAATTTAGAAGAAAGAGGGGGGGGGGGGGGGGGGAGATATCTCTTAAAAATCTACAAAATTATAACAGAACTAGGCAGGGCAGATGCAAGGAGGATGCTCTCGATGGTGGGGGTATCCATAAGCAGGGGTCATCATCCAGGGATGTGGGATAAACCATTTAGGACAGAGATGGATTTTTTCAGCCAGAGTGCTGAGCCTGTGGAATTCGCTATCACAAAAAGCAGCTGAGATCAAATTATTGTGTGTTTCAAGGACTTAGATATAGCTCTTGGGTGAGAGGTCTCAAAGGATATGAGGGAGGAGAAAGCGGGAACAGGTTACTGAGTTGGATAATCACCCATGATAATAATGAATGTTGGAGCAGACTCAAAGGCTGAATGGCTTCCTCCTGCTCCCATTTTCTATTCCATACCACTGCTACTATTGCAGTTGAACCCAGCTCTGTGACCAGTGTCCTTTTTGAACCCAGCTTGCTTGCCCCCCCCCCCAATCGCAACGGCTTCTTCATTCCAGCATTGTAACATTAACCAACTCTGTTCCTGCCTTAGCCCAGTGACAGCTGAAACTCTCAGTTATGGTTTTATTGCCTCTGATACTGACTATTCAGCTCACTAAAAACATCCTGTGCCACATCAAGACCTCATTCATGCATCATCCTGGTCCCTTATGCCAGGAATTTACAAGTTCTCATCCTTCTGATTAAATTCCTCATGGCCTCATCCCCCTTAAATTCTGGAACCTTCTGCAGCTCGCCAACCCTACAAAAGATCTGCATCCCTCCGACTCCAGCCTCGTGTGGATGCCCCACCTCTTTCAGCATTTAGGCCCTGAACTCTGGCATCCTCTGCCTCACTGCCTGCCTCTACCCTTTCAAAACCCATCTAAAAACTCCCCCTTGGAGCAAATGTTTAATCGCCTCTCCAAATATCTACTTCATGGGCTCACTGCTCTTCTTTTTCTGATTAAACCCATGAATCAATGAGATGTTTTTCTGTTTTAAAAGTGCTACTTTAAAAGTGCCGTATAAATGAAAGTTATCGTTGTTTGAGATCAGAGTGTAAACTTACTGTTTAAGTAAAATTAAAACAGATTTAATTAGATTGCTGGTCTTTATTATTTTAGAATTGGAATTAAATAATGTCTCACGTTGTTTTCTGTATCACATTTCCATTGGACAATGCAAGCTTCAATCAAATTCTTCGCAAAAACAAAGATTTGTTTGATTATTTTCATTTTATGAACAGAGTCCAAATTCTCAACGTGCCACAGTTCTTTGAATTATCAGTCGAGGCCTCGGGATTTTTAGTCCAGTAACATAATCAAACCCCGAATTAAGGTGAATATTAAAGCAACAGTCAACCTAGATAATAAACATACTTGAAAGCAGAAAACTTTAATTAGTCACTATGTTTTGCAGAAGGAGTTACATCCTTTTCAGAAGCAAAAGACTGGTACAAGACAGTTAGGGAGTTGCATCAGTCCATAGGGAAAGTACTTAAGAATAAAGACAGTCAGAAAAATCCCTTTATTCAAAGTTCAGAATGGATCGGAAATGAGTGGCCAAAGGCAAAAATAAGTTCTGAAAGAAAACACGTAATGCTTCGAGGCCACTTCAAATTGGTGGAATTATTAGAAGTGAGTAGAATCATTAGGTTTCCCTTTGTTTACCTTCAACACTGTGGACCAATGCCCTTCAGCATTCAATGCAGTTGATGTATGTAACGCAGGATGATGTCCCTTATTAAGAATTGAACATGACCTGGATGCAAAGAAAAGCCAAGTACTATGACAGTGCTTTGCAAACCATTTTCCAATGTGACACCATTTAAACTTACCACAACCTTCTCGGGCCCAATTAAGGGTGGACAAAAAATGCTGGGCTTAAAAGATAAAATATTACAGATCAACATATAAAAATATAGTATTTAAATATGAAATTCTGTATTTTTAAGTAATTTGTAAAACTATTTTACAAACTCATGTAGGTTTCAGCAAAGCTCTCCATTTTCCACGGTGACATCCCTACCCCACACACAATGCAATCAGCCCCTCTTTCCAAAATACCTCCCACCCACTCAATCAGCAGCCACTTCCCCCAGCCCCCTCTTCACTCACAGGCTCACTCAGCAGTCCCTTCCCACATCCCCAGCCTGTCAAACCCCACTATGTCCCGGCTCCGCTGATCTCCTCCTTGCCCAGCTGCCGAACCTAGCGTGCAGCCAACAGCAGAAAGCGCCCTCCCAGCTGGATGAGTGGTGGCTTCCATGAGCCTGCTACTAGCCTCGTCACTGGCAGAGATTTTCCGGGCATGCCAAGACTCTTTCCTCTCGTCTTTGGCCATGTTGGAGATGGTGAGGGCTGAGGGGAGGCAGAAATCAGAAACAAAAATTAAAAGGGCGGAATTCAATTATTCAAAAGTTGGAATTCTGCCGAATGGTGATCATTTACCATCGTTGAAGTAAAAAGTTATAATGTTTACTGCGAGGGCAAGACAATCAAATCATTGTTGAATGACAATGTCACTAGGAAAACCAGTTTGTTACTCAGAAGAGTTGAAAAAAGTGTGTTTAGAAATGAGTGCTGGAAGAGATCAAGTTCTTGATTAACATGAGGTTACCAGTTAGAAGCCATTGCAGGTTTAGACTCTCCAGCTAAAAACTCAAATGATTTTGTCTCAAGTGCTGCTTTTAACCTAACAAATCGTTGACATCAGACATCCAAATGTTGTGTCCGTCCCATTTCTCTGAGGAATTCATTTTAAGATCACTCCTCCTCTAACTGTTCCGAATCTGTCTGTCTGCTTCTCTATTGCATTTATAAAAACAGAAACTTTCTCCTTTTGCATTCTTTTCCACTCGCTCTCTCTCGGGAACTGTTTGACTTCAGCTGCTTTCTTTTTTGCTCTCTCCCCATTTGGATAATTTGAAAAGACAATGTTGAAAAGTCAGGAGAAGACTGCGATTGCTACTAATTATTGAGTTACTACTGTTTGGAACCTTGAAATTTGCTTCAATGGAGAATACTTGGTGCCCAGTGGATCTATCACCAGAAGCTACAGTGAGTTGAGCAAGGTTCAGCAACCTTTTCGGTCTTGTGGTGTGTAATTTTTTTTTTAAAAAAGGTAATTTATTCTGAACACCTCTAACAGCAGCAAAATATAAAATACACACTCCATATCAACACAGTCCACTGTTTGTACAATTTTCCCCCTTTTAGCCCACCTCCCCCTGGCGACGAACAATTCCTCAAGTAGCATCATGAACAATCACCACCGCAGTGCAAAGCCCTCCGCAGCCCCCTTCAACTCAAACTTAGTCTTCTCCAACCAGAGAAAATCGTACAAATCCCCCAGCCAAGATGCCACCCCTGGCTGCATATCAGATCTCCAATTTAAGCGGGCAATTAGAGGCGAAGGCCACAACATCGGCCCCCTTCCCCTGCAGAAGCTCCAGCACGTCCAAGACCCCAAAATCGCTGCCATTGGGTCTGGCCTGACCTCAACCCCCACTATCTTAGATAGTGTGTCAAACACCGCTTCAAAGTATCTCTCCAGGTTCTCGCAGCCCCAAAACATATGCACATTATGTGCTGGCCCCCGTCCACACTTCTCACATCTATCAGCTACCCCGTGGAAGAACCCATTCACCCTTGCCCGAGTCATATGCACCTTATGAACCAATTTGAACTGATTCAAGCTCCTCCTCACGCAGGAGGTCAAGTTCACACATTGCCTCGCACCATACTCCAAACTGGCAAACTTCACTTCAGAGTACAATTCCCTGACTCTCTCCAGTCCCGCCTCCCTCCATTTCCCATACATCCCATCCATCTTCCCCGGCATAAACCTGTGGTTCCTACACAGTGGCGTCAAATCGACATCCCCTCCAACTTAAAATGTCTCAACTGATTCCACATCCTGACCATCAACACCCCCCCCACCCCCCATGGTGGTTAGCATAAATGCTTCACAGCTCCAGGGTCCCAGGTTCGATTCCCGGCTGGGTCACTGTCTGTGTGGAGTCTGCACGTCCTCTCCCTGTGTGCGTGGGTTTCCTCCGGGTGCTCCGGTTTCCTCCCAGTCCAAAGATGTGCGGGTTAGGTGGATTGGCCATGCTAAATTGCCCGTAGTGTCCTAATTAAAGTAAGGTTAAGGGGTGGTTGTTGGGTTACGGGTATAGGGTGGATACGTGGGTTTGAGTAGGGTGATCATGGCTCGGCACAACATTGAGGGCCGAAGGGCCTGTTCTGTGCTGTACTGTTCTATTCGCCAAGCAATAGTAGCGCAGCAGGTTCGGAAGTGCCAACACCTTTCTGTCTCTGTCTTTGCAACAGAACAGAGCCCTCTTTACCCTCGGTACCTTCGCCACCCATATGAACTCCGAGATCAGTGTCTCCAATCCCGACGCCCGTGTCAGCTCCTCTGGCAACTCCACCTTCTCCAACGCCTAACCAAACATCTCCAATGCCTCACCAACTCTGCCACAAACACCTTATAAATCTCCACAGGAAAGCCGTACGGCCACGGGGCCTTACCCAACTGCATTCCACTATCACTTCCCTCAGCCCCAGCGGCTCCTCCAACTCTGGGAACTCCAACCCATCCAAAATACACCCAATATCCCCTTTCTTTCCATCCGGCTTAGCCCTATACAACTTCTCATAATACCACCTGAATACCTCGTTTATCCTCCCCGGCTCCCCTTTCTCTGTCTATATCCTTAAGAATTCCCCTAGACGCCACCTGCCTCTGTAGCTGGTGGGCCAACATGCGGCTCACCTTCTCTCCGTACTCACACTGCACCTCCCTCACCCGCCATAGCTGCCTAACTCCTTTGCACTCGTTAACCTATTAAACAGCCTATGCAACCTCTTCCTCTCCGCCAACAGCTCCCTAGTAGACACCCCCCCCAATTATCTTCTGTCCACCTCAACTATCTCACCCAGCAGCCATCCATGTACCTCTCTCCTGTCCCTGTGCACCTTGAACGAGATAATCTCTCCTCGAACCATCGCCTTCAACACCTCCCAGAACGTGGCCACCAACACCTCCCCTTTCTTCACGCAATCCCAAATCACCAGCCTCATCTTTTTGCAAAACCCCTTATCTGCCGAGAGACCAGAGTCTGGCCTCCAACCCGGCCTCTGCACCTGCCCCGAGCTAAGCCTCACTTCTAGCCAATGCAGCACATGATCCGAGATCACAATTCCCGCATACTCTGCCCCCACCACCCGAGTCACGAAAAATAAATCAATTCTAGGGAACACCTTGTACACATGTGAAAAGGAGTACTCCCCACCCACCCGGGTTCCTGAATCTTCGTAGATCGACCATTCTCATACATTCTATAAATCCTCCCAAGTCCTTAGTCATCCTCGACTTTCCCATTGGTTTGGGGCTCGACCTGTCCATCTTCGGCTCCATCACACCACACAATTAAAATTTCCACACACAACCAGTTGGTGCATATCCAAGTCCAGGATCACTCACACTGACCCCAAACTCAGCATCGCCCCGATTAGGCACATATACATTGACTAGCAGAATCGCCGTCCCCTCCAACACCCCACTCACTACCAGATATCTTCCTCCCAGGTCCCACACTTCCCTGGCCCCCACAAACCCCGTGCATTGTTCAAAAAAATGGCCACCACCCCCCCGCGACTTTGAATCAAACCTAGAGTGAAATACCTGCCCCACCCACCCCTTCTTCAGCCTAACCTGATCCTTCACCCGGAGATGCATCTCTTACAGAAAAATCACCTCTGCTTTCAAACTTCTCAGGTGTGCAAAAACCCAGGACCTCTTAACGAGCCCATTTAGCCCCCAAACATTCCATGTGATGACTCTTACCGGAAGCCGGTGCTTCCATTGCCCTCTACCATATTCCATCCTGCCCCACTTAATATGCCCTTAACCGGGCCCAACCAAGATGCCCCTCCTCTCCGCCCATGCCCACGTTCGGCCTCCAACTCTGCCATGTCACAATTCCCATCCCCCCAAACCTGGACATCTCTCGTGACCTTGTCTCCCACCTCCGTTCACTAGCATTGCTTGCTAGTGTGGCAACTCCCACTCGAAGGCTCCCCTGCACACATCTCCTCCCCTAGCCCACCAGTTCCTCCCACCTTAATACTGATCTAACCAACAACAACCCCCCCCCCCCCCAAAAGAGCCTCACCATACACACCCCTTACACGTAAAGAAAAGCACTCAAAATCACAAGTCATCTCTTCCCAAAACATCCCCAAAGGCCTGGTGGTGGTGGTGGTGGGGGGGGGGGGGGGGGGGGGGGGGGGGGGAGAGAGAAAGGGGGGGGGGAGGGGGGGGAGGAAAGAGAAGAGGAGGAGGAGAAGCCGGCGGGATATCACCCCCTTACAGACATACAACTCCCAAAAAATATTCCCATCCTCCGGTAACACAAAACAGCCGTAACACCCTACTTTCATGGAATTAACTCCTCCATTTCACACCAACTCTTAATTCTCCCCCAGTTTATGGTCCCTTATAAAGTTATTCGCCTCTTCTGGCATCTTGAAATAATACTCCCAGCCATCGGACGCAACCCAAAGTATCGGCGGGTACAGCACTCCAAAGCGAATCTTCCGTCTGTACAATACAGCCATGGCCCTGTTGAATCCCGCATGCCTCTTCGCCAGCTGCCCACCGATGTCCTTATATATCCGGAAATGATTCCCCTCCCGTTCGCAAACTCACTCCGCCCTGGTCCACCTCAGAATCTTCTCCTTCTCCACAAACTTGTGCAACTGCACAATCACCTTCCGTGGCGGCTCCCTCACTCTCGGTTTCTACCTCAAGGACCTGTGGACCCGATCCACCTCTGGGGCCTTGTCTAACACCTCCTCTTCCATCAGCCCAGCCAACATCTTCGACACGTATTTCGCGGCACTTGTTCCTCCCACGCCCTTGGCAGACCCACAATTCACAACTTCTGTCACCTGAACCTGTCCTGCTCCTCCACCTTCAGGAACTTGCATAGATGCCCAGGATTCCCACCTGCAAAGACACAATCCAATCGCTCTAGTCGGACACCACCTTCTCCACCTCGCGTATCGTTGTCCCATGCACCTTGAGGTACTACTCCACCCGGTCCAGCGACCCTCGCAGACGTACCACTGCCCCCTCAAATGCATTCGACCAGTCGTTGTGCATCTCCTTCCTTTGCTGCCAAAATTCCTCCTTGACGAAGGCCATCAACTGCTCCACCTCAGGCTTTCCCACTGATGGCGACCCTTCCCCCTCCCCCATTCTCAAAGTTGTTGCTGCACCACAGGTTCCCTGCAACTCCTTAGCCAGGTCTTTAAACTGTCTTTTTCCAATCTTGGGCAGAACCTCTTCTACACCTTCCGCACCACATTTCTGCTGAAACTACCCCGCTAACAGGCATAAAGTGCCCAAACTGACGCGTTCGAGCCCAGCTGCCGTGTGCGAAAATTCACTCCAGGGCTGCCAATGGAAGTCCTTTGTGACAAATTCTTAACAAGATAAATAACTTCACTGTATAGAAAAGATGAAACGGTGTTTTAAAAAAAAAAATCACACGCACCTTGCGCAAGGAACCATGTTCCTTAATGAGCCTAGAAAATGAGACAAGGAAACAAATGCATCATGGATTGTCTGAGCTGCCAATGTTTGCACATTGTCCAGAAGTGAGCCAGAGTATCAATCCCGGTTCATCTCTTCAAACCTGAAACCAAAGATGCTGAAACCAGGTCCACCAGCCAAGACCAAGAATTGAACGAGATCTTGCTTTTAAAAAATATGAATTTTCAGGAAGTGGGCATTGCTGGCAAGGGCAGTATTTCTCGCCCATTCCCAGTTGCCTGGAGGATGGTTAGGCACCATTTCCGAGGGCAGTTAGGTGTGGGACTGGAGTTATATATAGGCCTGTCTGGCTAAGAGAACACTAGTAAGCCAATTTGTTTTTGTCTCAAGCAATTTCAGAACTTACAATCACAGATACCGGCTTTCACTTCAGGCTTTATAATAAACATAATTCAAAATTTTACGCTGCCATGGTGGGGTTTAAACTCTCACTCTATATTATTGTCCAGTAACACTGGCTCTCAAAGTGTTTTTGGTTGAAGGACCTCTTTTCAAATCATCATGGTCTCGTCATGGAAATTAAACTATGTAATACAAGGTGCAGTATTTCAATACTACCTTTTAAGAGAGTAGGCCATGACTGAGAGCAGCACTGAGGACAATTTCATTGATGTAGACCAGGCTTGTCCAACACGTAACCAGCCACTAGTGAGTCTATCAGCTGCAAATCTGGGAGGGAAACAGGTTGCAATTGGAGGGCAGTGAATACCAGTGGGAGTGAATAACCTGCAGAAAAACAGAGCTTGCCGGAGGGCTGGGGTGGAAGGGAGAGGCAAATTGTTTCTTTTCTGAATACTCAACATTTTGAAAATCACATATCTTTCTGAATTTTGCTCATCAGCCCCTTGATTTCGAAGAAATTGGAAATGTGGCTCACTGGCAAAAACATTGGACAAGCCTGATGTAAACAGTGATAAGACAAAGCAGAGATAAAAGATGTGTAACTCACGCAATAACATTTATGTTATCTGAACTGCTTTAAACGTGGTTAAAGAAACAGGCAGTCAGTTCACAAATAACATCCAATACAAACAGGTCAAATCAGTATTAAAAGCTGTCTCACCCTATTTAGATGTTTCAATAGGCTTAAAGCAGGTCATTATCTTAAGCTTACAAATAATTTCACTCCAACTCTATCACAGAACACTCGAACACTCATCCGAATGTGACATTCTCAGGAATATTTTACAGACCTCGACAAACCCAACCTGGTTTCTCTGTCATTTAATCATTCAAGGAACATTATTGCAACATGGTGGAAGATTGAGAAGATTGAACTAAAACAAACTGATAGTCTTTCCACAAGAAAGAATCAAAGCACCAAGGGATTAATATAAACAGAAAATGCTGGCAATTCTCAGCATTACAATGCCACTTCGTGATTGTGTGAATCCAAATTGAATGCACCCTAAGTATCACAGCAGCAGCTGGCCTCACCTCTTCTCCCCTCCTTCTGAAAGTAAATACCAGGCTCACTGCTGAAGACCATGGCAACCAAAGCATCCATCATCAACCCCCAAACAGGCGCCGGAATGTGGCGACTAGGGCCTTTTCACAGTAACTTCATTTGAAGCCTACTCGTGACAATAAGCGATTTTCATTTCATCATAAGACCATAAGATATAGAAGCTGAATTAGGCCATTCAGCCCACCGAGTCTGCTCTGCCATTCAATCATGACTGATATATTTCTCATCTCCATTTTATTGCCTTCGCCCCATAACTCCCTATCCCCTTACTAATTAAGAACCTATCTATCTCTGTCTGAAAGACACTCAGTGAGTTGGCCTCCAGTCTTTTGCAGCACAGAGTTCCACAGATTCACCACCCTCTGGCTGAAGAAATTCCTCCTCATTTGTGTTTTAAAGGATCGTCCCTTCAGTCTGAGGCTGTGCCCTCAGGTTCTAGTATCTCCTACTAACAAGCATGTCTTTCATGGGCTTTGTGGGAGGAAACCAGAGCATCTGGAGAAAATCCACCTAGACATCAGGACAAGGTCCAGACTCTGCACAGACAATAACCCATGCCGAGAATCGAACCCGGGACCCTGGCGCTGTGAAGTGACAGTGCTAACCACTTTGCAGCATCTACTTGTGCGGGACTAACACCAACTACTGTTAATTCATACAAAGCCTGGCTGGTTCCTTTCAGCTCTTTTCCCTCCCTTTTTATTCTACCTCTCACTAGAGACATCATATTGTGGACCCCTGACAAGTTTCCTATGGGACCGCAGACCGCGATTTGACAATCACTGCACAACCCTACATATCCACCAGGATCTTTGCATTTAGCTAGTGTGCTAGCAGGGTAGTTCATTATAAGACGCGTTTTCATTAATGCTTATAAGCAATAACATCACTTTTCCCTGAACCCCACATGGGCCTAAAGCAATGAACTGGCACCATGTCAAAGAAGGGGATCAGGATTATCCTGAATATGGGGGGGGGGGGGTTATGGGTAGAGTGGGCCATGTTGGACAATTAGGAAAAAGAAGATTGGCCACTAACCTAATAGATTTTACAATGCAGCCTCTACAGAACCTGTGGCCACAGGTTGTCTGCACCGCCTCCCTTAATGCCATCAGACAAATTGGACACTCATATTTGTTTTCCAGTGGTGGGTCAAATTCCACATCGTAGCCCTGCATCTCCTCAAACGCAGTTTGGGAGTACTGCCCATGGCTGCTGCAATCGTCCCTTGTGCTCACAGTACAGCACGAGCTCTGGAATGCGGAATCACGGCTGCTGTCACAGTCCACCATGCTCCTGATCACTGCCAGACGTGGCACGCACTGGCTTCAGTGTGCAGACTGATGCATCATCCTGTGATGGAAAAGCAGATTAGATCAGGTACATAAATAACCACTGCCACTTACCAAAAGTATCCCGCTATTAGACTCTGGTTACCTGCCAGCTACTTCACAGGTAACCAATGCCCAGAAGTGCAAAGTGTTTCCCATTAGTAGCACACACCTGTTGTTAAACTGGATGCTGTTTAAACTGCCTTGCTCTTTTGATGCCACTGCTCAGATAATCCCTGCAGAGAAGTGATGACAAGTAGTTTACCTTGTGGTTACCGAAGTGTTAATTTATGAGGGTGTGTGGGTGTGTGTGTGTGGTGGTGGGGGGGGGGGGGGGGGGGGGGGGGGGGTGCTCCTCAATCCATGTCGCCTGCCGTTGAACAAAGGTTAGTCACTAAGGTCAGAAACACTAGGAAGTGACAGCTTTCTTTTCATATTTTGTTTCACTGAATGGTGATTAATTTGTACTAAATATTTGAACGATAGTGATGAAAAATCTTGTGTGTGTATTTTTTGTCTTCCTGCTGTCATGATCTTTGATCACACCTTTGCGTCAACATTTAACTGATGTAAAGAAACACAATAGAAATATCCATGGCTGTTTGCAACAATGTAGTTGCAGGCTCTGACTAGTAGGTGGTGCTATAAAGTTTCTGAAGTCTGCCTCCTAATACCATTGTTATAAAAAAATGCATTGATGTTAATGAACTATCCATGGAAAACATTACAGGAGTTATTGTATATATGAACTAGCTAAACCACCCCCAGTTATTCTTTTTTAAAAAGCATTTTTTAAAAAAATAAACAAGTTTATTGAGGTACTTTAGGCATATAGAAAAAGTGACATTGTACAGTACAAAAAAAAGTCACATCCCTCCATTTCCCACTGCTCCCGCCTACTCTAGACACAAAATAGCCTAAATCCCCCCCCCCCCCCCCCCCCCCGCCTATTGAATCTGCTGGCAGTTAGTTTTCTCCAAAGAAGTCAATAAATGGCTGCCACCTACGAACGAACCCAAACGTTGATCCTCTCAGGGCGAACTTAATTTTCTCAATTCTAAGAAACCTAGCCATGTCGCTAACCCAAATCCCTGATTTCAGGGGCTTCGAGTACCACCCCACGCTAGCAATATCAATCTCCGGGCTACCAAGGAGCCAACGGCCAAAATGTCAGCCTCTCTCGGCCCCTGGACTCCCGGGTCTTCTGACAGTCCAAAAATCACCACCTCTGGACTCAGCGCCATCCTTGTTTTTAGTACCGTGGACATGACATCAGCAAATCCCTGCCAGAATCCCCTAAACTTCAGACATGCCCAAAACATGTGGACATGGTTTGTGGGCCTTCCTGCACACCGCACACACTTGTCCTCTATCCCAAAAAAAACCTACTGATCGGGGCCACCGTCATGTGTGCCTGGCGAACCACCTTGAATTGTATCAGGCTGAGCCTGGCACATTATGAGGATGTGTTGACTCTACTCAGCGCATCCTCCCACAGACCCGCTTTATCTCATCTATCTGGGTTTCCTCCCACTCCATAAGTTCTTTATAGATTTTCGAAACCTTCCCCTCACCACTCCAGTTCCAGAGACTACCTTGTATCCCCTGTGGCAGTAGAAGAGGAAAGGTCAAAACCTGCCTTCGCGCAAAATCTCTTACCTGCAGATACGAAACCCATTCCACCCCAGCAATTCAAACTCCTCCTCCAAATCCTCTAAACATGGAAAGCTCCCATCAATAAATGGATCCCCCTGCTCTCTGTCACCTCCGAAACCCCCATCCAGCCTCCCCAGGACAAACCGGTGGTTGCCACAAATTGGAGCCCACACCGACGCTCCCTCCACTCCCATATGCTTCCGCCACTGCCCCCAAACTCTCAGGGCCGCCACTACCTCCGGGCTTGTGGAGTACCGGGCCGGTGAGAACGGCAGAGCAGTCGTTACCAATGCCCCCAAACTTGTGCCCTTACATGATGCTGCCTCGACCCGCTCCCACACCTACCCCTCCCCCACTACCCACTTCCTAATCATGACTATGTCTGCCGCCCATGTAATAGTTCCAATAGTTCGGCAGTGCCAGCCCTCCCTGTCCCACGGCTCCGCTCTTAACAGTACTTTCCTTACTCGCTGTGTTTTACCTGCCCACACAGACACATAGATCACCCTATTCACCAGCTTAAAAAAGGCCTTTGGTATAACAATAGGGAGACACTGTAAAACAAACAAAAATCTCGGGAGGATGGTCATTTTTACGGTCTGTATTCTCCCCGCCAGTGACAACAGGAGCATGCCCCACCTTCAACTAACCGGGTCAAACTTAATTTATGTAACTGCTCCCATCCTCGTGCCATCTGAATTCCCAAGTAGCAAAAACTCCCTCCCACCATTTTAAACAGCAGTTCCCCCACTCTCCTCTCCTACCCCCTTGCCTGGATCACAAAAACCTTGCTTTTACCCATATTCAATTTGTACCCCAAGAAACGGCCAAATTCACCTAAGATCTGCATAATCTCTCCCATCCCCCCTCAACGGGTCAGAAATATATAGGAATAAGTCGTCTGCATATAACGAGACCCTGTGTAACCCTCAGTTATTCTAATAATTATAATAACTGGACAATTATTCAGGACAGTCGAAACCTCTTCCTCCTGCTGACCAGAACAAAGAACAGCAAGCGGAGGTTAGCTTCTTAAGAATTGTGTCCAATCGTTAAAAAGACTGCATTATCCAGAATGCCTGGCTATTCCTCAAAGTACATGCATCAGAAATGACTGTACCAGATTGCCATTGCAACAAATACATCGGCGAGGCCAGTCATAAATGTCAAACCACAACATTGTTGGCTGTAAACAGCACATCGAACGAATCACAGTTCTTCTGCTTCTGGCATAAGAACCAGCACAGACTGGAGGTATAGAGGGCCAGATTTAAAGATAAACCATCAGGCAATTTTGAATGCTGGTGCTTTACTTCCTGCACCTTAAAAGGGAATGCCCTCACTTCATAGTGATTCACTGGTGGTAATGTAGTGGAAACACACCTAAAGTGATATCAGCAATTGCATGGGAAAGTGCCCCAGGGTTTCTTCCACAATCCTTGGAAGTGTCAATTACATTGAAAATTGAACCCATTTTGATTGCTGCCTTTGCTTTTACCAATCCTAGTTTGAACAGTGATGCATTTTCATCTCAAATACAAGTTAACCACTAGTTTAAACCACCACATCCCAACCCCTGACCACGCCTATTCCCTACTTTTGTTCCAATTTAATTTCCAAATTCCTGGACTTCTCTAGACATCAAGACCAAGTGACTTGGGCAGTAGCACGAAACACAGGGCATCAGATTTGCTGGCTGTTGCAGCCAATGGAATTAAATAACAGGCAGCCGATCGGTTTGCATGCGTTAAATTACTATCCCTATATTTGTGCACTAGACCACACCAAGATCCAGCCCCATGCCTCTGTTGCTTCAATTTTAAACTTCTCGACTGAGTCAGGGAGTGGCCTACTGATTTGTTCAAATCCAACTCTATCTACTTTCTGGCCAGGGATTTATTTTCCTTGATAGAATAATAACAATCTTTATTGTCACAAATAGGCTTACATTAACACTGCAATGAGGTTACTGTGAAAATCCCAGAGTCACCGCATTCCGGCGCCTGCTTGGTTACATAGAGGGAGAATTTGAAATGTCCAAATTACCTAACAGCACATTTTTCGGGACTTGTGAGAGGAACCGGAGCACCCAGATGATACCACACAGTCACAGGGACTCCGCACCGACAGTGACCCCAAGCCGGGAATCGAACCTGGGACCCTGGTGCTGTGAAGCAACAGTGCTACCCACTGTGCTACCGTGCCGCCTAAAGGGAGGTACGGCTTCATTCGAGCCGGAAGTACATTCCTCCAATGTTTCTGAATCTGATGGGGACCTCCAATTCTGCCACTTTCTTTTTGCTTATGCAACCAATCCTGCAACATCTTCTGGACTGTCATCCCCACAGGAGTTCCCTGCAATACTTCAACTTTCAAATAGCTTCTGAACTTCATTTGCCTGCCATGCCCATCTCTGAACGTGGACTATTCATCCATGCTGACTCCACCCTACTTACACTACCTTTGTGCCACAACAGGACCACTGACTTTAACACTGACTTGTGTCTCCTCTTTGCTCCCCATTCACTACCAGGATGTATGCATCCTAAAAGAGTTACATAAAAGGTTTATCAGAGTTTTCCTGTGCTATTCACATCTTTATTTCCGCAGCTCCAGACCCCAGTCCATCACTTCATTTCCATGTCTCTCTTTCCCTACCACCATGCTGCATCCTTGAGAGCAGCAATACCAATTGTCCTATCCTACTTTCTTGCCGGCCAGTGCACCCAGAATCTGGTCAATCCCCATCCATTTAATTCATCACTGTTTGTGCTAACCCTATGCATTCCACCAGATTAAATACCACCGTCCCTCCAAAATGGCCGCACACTTGTGAACAAGGCCTATATTAACAATAAACTCACTGTGCTTCAACATCATGCCTTGACGGAGAACTGGCTCAGCGGTGATGACAGCTGGCCACTAATTGAGGCCTTCACACCTGCCTATATATCCCCCCACTTCCCATCCAGACTACCACTGAGTGTGGCGCATAGCACCAAATCATACCTTCCTTGGTCTGTCCCTTTCTCTTCAGGCACATTCTCCTCCTTTAAACATCTCGCATTGCTCCATCCCTCACCTCTTCCATTTAAAATCCTCACTTTCTGATCCACCAACCCAATTCATCAAGATCTCTCTGGATTCAGTGTCCTCTTAACCTCCCTTAATCTTTCCCTCCATATAAACTCCAACCCATATTCATGGAAAGCCCTAGATCTTGCCATCTAATGGGGCCTCAGTACCATCATTTCAATCACAGATAAGACCACCACTGATCATTTTCTTGGATCACTCTCCACCCACCTACACCTTGCCCTTCCCAATCCTATTTTCTTCTGTGTTTGCCCCTGGAAACTCAACTGCACTTTCAAAATCCAGCCTTTGGCCTTCCATTCACACCACACCAGTGCCAAACAATGAACATCTCCAACAAGAGATAATCTAACCACCTTCCCTTAACATTTCAAGGCACCTCCTTAAAAACTATCACTGGGGAATCTTCCTCCATCAACATCTTGGGGTTACCATTAACCAGAATATTATCTGGACTAGCCATATAAATATTGTGGCTACAAGAGCAGGAAGCAACCCACTTCTCGACATCCCAGAGCCTTTCCACAATCTATCAGGTATAAATCGTGTGTGAGGTGGTATACTTTCCATATGCCTGGATGAGTGTAGCTCCAACACTGAAATGTCCGACACCAGCAAGGACAAAGCAGCCCACTTGATTGTCACCCCACCCACAACCTTCAACATCCACTGCAAATTTTCCCCCAAGTCACACATCACCTTCTCTTGGAAATATATCACCTATCCTGTATTTTTGTTGGATCTACTTCCCTAACACCACCACCATATATCAATCACAGAGGTTTAAGGCAGCAGCATACTTCAAGGGCAATTAGGGTCGAACCTTCCAACCGATCGGGGCTGGTTTAGCTCAGTGGGCTATACAGCTGGTTTGTGATGCAGAACAAGGCCAGCAGCGTGGGTTCAATTCCCGTACCAGCTTACCCGAACAGGCACCGGAATGTGGTGACTAGGGGCTTTTCACAGTAACTTCATACCTGTGACAACAAAATATTATTATTCCCACATCCCATGAATGAAGACATTTCTGCAGCTACCAATCTATTTAACCACAACCTCACCTTCAATGCCCCAGACCCACTAAGACCATCACTATCTCTCACCCGAGCAGTTTTTTCCACTCCTCGAAGTCCAAGAGACGCAGATTTAAAAGAGATATAGCAGACAACTATTTTAACAAAATCTGGCTGGACCACCAAAAGCACCATCGGGTAAACAAAGAAAATTACCGCACAGGAGCAGGCCATTTCACCCTCCCAAGCCTGCACTGACCATGCTGCCCATCTGAACTAAAACCCCAATCCTTCCGGGGACCATATCCCTCTATCCCCATCCTATTCATGTATGTCAAGACACCCCTTAAAAGTCACTATCGTATCTGCATCCACCATCTCCCCCGGCAGCTAGTTCCAGACTCCCACCACCCTCTGTGTAAAAAAAACCTTGCCTCGTATATCTCCTTTAAACCTTGCCCCTCGCACCTTAAACTCTACCCCCTAGAAATGGACTCTTCCACCCTGGGAAAAAGCTTCTGAATATCCATTCTGTCCATGCCCTCATAATTTTGTAGACTTCTATCAGGTCACCCCTCAACCGCCATTGTTTCAATGAGAACAAACCAAGTTTCTCCAACCTCTCCTCGTGGCTAATGCCCTCCATACCAGGCAACATCCTGGTAAGTCTTTTCTGCACCCCCGCCAAAGCCTCCACATCCTTCTGCTAGTGTGGAAACCAGAATTGAACACTCTACTTCAAGTGTGGCCTAACTAAGGTTCTATAAAGCTGCAGCATGACTTGCCAATTTTTATTTTCAATGGCCCGGCCGATGTAGTCAAGCATGCCGTATGCCTTCTTGACTACCTTATCTACCTGCGTTGTCACTTTCAGTGACCTGTGTACCTGTACACCCAAATCCCTCTGCCCAGGGTTCAGGGTTCTGTCATTTACTGTATATTTCCCATCTGCATTAAACCTTCCAAAATGCATTACCTCACATTTGTCCGGATTAAACTCCATCTGCCATCTCTCCACCCAAGTCTCCAACTTATCTATATCCTACTGTATCCTCTGACAGTCCTCATCGCTATCCGCAATTCTAGCAACCTTTGTGTCGTCCGCAAACTTACTAATCAAACCAGTTACATTTTATCCAAATCATTTATATATATATTACAAACAGCAAAGGTCCCAGCACGGATCCCCAAGAAACATCACTAGTCACAGCCCTCTATTCAGAAACGCACCTTTCCGCTGCTACTCTGTCTTCTATGACTGAGCCAGTTGTGTATCCATCTTGCCAGCTCACCTCTGATCCTGTGCTACTTCATCTTCTGTACCAGTCTGCCATGAGGGACCTTGTCAAAGGCCTTACTGAAGTCCATGTAGACAACATCCACTGCCCTACCCTCATCAATCATCTTTGTCACTTCCTCTAAAAGCTCGATCAAGTTAGTGAGACACAACCTCCCCGTCACAAAACCACGTTGCCTCTTGCTAATACCTCCCCTTATTGGAGAATCCTCTCCAATAATTTCCCTACCAATGACAAAAGGCTCACCGGACTGTATTTACCTGGATTATCCTTGCCACCCTTCTTAAACAAAGGAACAACATTGGTTATTCTCCAGTCCTCCGTGACATCACCTGAAGATAGTGAGGATCCAAAGATTTCTGTCAAGGCCTCAGCAAATTCCTCTCTTGCCTCCTTCAGTATTCTCGGGTAGATTCCATCAGGCCCTGGGGACTTATCTACCTTAATGTTTCTCAAGACCCCCAAGACCACCTCCTTTTTGATTTCAACATGACCCAAACTATCTACACACCTTTCCCCAGACTCATCATCCATCAAATCCTTCTCTTTTGTGAATACTGACGTAAAATACTCATTTAATACCTTGCCCATTTCCTCTGGCTCCATGAATAGATTCCCTCCCCTGTCCTTGAGTGGGCCAATCCTCTCCCTGGCTATCCTCTTGCTCGTTATATATGTATAAAAAGCCTTAGGATTTTCCTTAAACTTGCTGGCCAATTACTTTTCCTGACCCCTATTAGCCTTCCTGACTCCTTGCTTAAGTTTCTTTCTACTTTCCTTGCATTCCACACATGCTTTGTGTGTTCCCAGCCACCTAGCCTTGACAAATGCTTCCTTTATCTTTTTGACTAGACTCAATATGTCATCCAAGGTTCCCAAAACTTGCGATACTTATCCTTTATCCTTACAGGAACATGCCAGTCCTGAATTCCTATCAACTTACACTTGAAAGCCTCCCACATGCCAGATGTTGATTTGCTCTCAACATCTGCCCCCAATCTACATTCTTCAGTTCCTGCCTAATATTGTTGTAATTGGCCTTCCCCCAATTTAGACCTTCACCTGAGGACTACTCTTTATTTTTATCCAACTGTAAAAGCTTACTGAATTGTGGTCACTGTTCCCAAACTGCTCCCTTACTGAAACGTTGACCACCTGGCTGGGCTTATTCCCCAATACCAGCCCCTTTCCTAGTTGGACTATCTGCATACTGTTTCACGAAGCCCTCCTGGATGCTCCTTAGAAACTCTGCCCCATCCACATGCCAAGCACTAAGTGAGTCCCAGTCAATATAGGGGAAGTTAAAATCACCCACAACAACCCTGTTACTTTTACACCGTGCTAAAATGTGCCTACATATCTGTTCCTCTCTCTCCGCTGGCTGTCGGGAGGCCTATAGTAAACCTCCAACATTGTGACTACACCCTATTCCTGAGCTCTACCCATATTGCCTCGCAGTATGAGCCCTCTGAGGTGTCCTCCCAAAGTACAGCTGTTATATTCTCCTTAACCAATAGTGCAACTCCCCCATTCCTTCTATATCCCCATCCCCTGCCTGAAACATCTATATCCTGTAACATTAAGCTGCCAATCCTGTCCTTCCCTTAACCAGGTCTCTGTAATGGCAACGTCATCATAGTGGCATGTACTAATCCAAGCTCTAAGTTCATCTGCCTTACCTGTTACACTTCTCGCATTGAAACAAATGGACTTCAATCCACCAGACCCTCTTTGATCAGCAAGCACACCCTGCCTGCTCTTACTCGGAGTCTTACTGGCCCTACTCTAATTCCCTTTCCATTAATTCACCTTTGCTTTGGTTCCTACCCTCCTTCCAAACTAGTTTAAATCCACCCGTGTCACACTAGCAAACCTCCGTGCGGCCCTCCAGTTTCGATGCAACTCGTCTTTCTTGTACAGGTCCCACCTGCGCCAGAAGAGATCATAAATGGCCCAGATATCTGAAACCCTCCCTCCTACACCAGCTGTTTAGCCACGTGTTGAGCATACTATCTTCCTATCTCTAGCCTCATTGGCACCTAGCACAGGGAGAAATCCTCAAGGTCCTGCTTTTTAACTTTCTACCTAACTCCCTAAACTGCTGCTGCAGGGCCACGTCACTCTTCCTACCTATGTCGTTAGTACCAATGTGCACCACGATCTCTGGATGTTCACCCTCTCTCTTCAGAATGCTCTCTTCCCGTTCAGAGACATCCTGGACCCTGGTACCAGGGAGGGAACATACCATCCTGGAGTCTCTTTCATGTCCACTAACTATAGATTACCCTCTAACTATTGCCCTAGTGCTATTTGTCCCTCCCTGCTTAACAACAGAGACAGCCGTGGTGCCAGTGCTCTGGCTGCTACTGTTATCCCTTGATAGGCCATCCCCCCAACAGTATCCAAAACGGTATACTTGTTAGAGTGCTGCAGTCTATTTCAAGATCACCCTGGAATACAAAGATAACCCCAGCTCCTTTTGTCCATTGGAAACCAGCTTCTTCAACCCTTTTCGTGTCTTGGCCACCCACTTCTCCAACATGTGCGAGGAATTTATGGAGTTCTTTAGCAGTATGATATCATTGAGGAACAGGGCTGGCCTTTAAGCATTCGCCACCATTCAAAATAATGGCTGAGCTTCAACTCCACCATCTCACCATCCAGCAACTCCATCCTTTGGTTCCCTCACTACTCTCCAAAAATCTATCCTTCTCGGTCTCCAAAAATCTATCACTCGGAGTCTCAAATATACACGACAACACTGCTGGTTGCCTCCCTTCCCCTCGCCTACCAGGCCAAACTTCCTTTAAGATTCATCCTGCCTCGCCCCGATCTCTTACCTTTCTCTATTTTCCCTACCGTCTCCCCTACTTCCTGCTCTCTCAACATTATTCCCACTAATATCTCTTCCCAGCTCTCATGTTAGTTCATATTAACTTTTCTCCCATTAAGGTTTGTTCCCCCCTCCTTCAAATTTGCCATCACCTCTCTCCTCAAAAACAAAATGTGCAACTCCTCCATCTTTTCAAACTATGACCTCATCTCCAACTTTCTTCACCTCTACAAAGCACTTGAGCGCACTCTAGCCTCCCAAATCCAAACCACCAGCCCCAGACCCATCGTCCCCTCCCCTCAGACCACACCAGCTCCTATCCCATCGCACCCTCCTCCCAGACCACACCCGCTCCTATCCCATCACACCCTCCTGCCAGACCACACCCGCTCCTATCCCATCACCCCCTCCTCTCAGACCATCGGCTCCTTACCCATTACCCAGTCCCCTCAGACCACCGGCTCCTGACCCATCACCTGATCCTCTCAGACCACCAGCTCCTTACCCATCATCTGTTCCTCGTAGACCACTCCGGCTCCTGACCCATCACCCAGTCCTCCCAGACCACCAGCTCCTGACCCATCACCCGGTTCTCTCAGGCCACCAGCTCCTGACCCATCACCCGGTTCTCTCAGGCCACCAGCTCCTGACCCATCATCCGGTTCTCTCAGGCCACCAGCTCCTGACCCATCACCTGATTCTCGGCCACCAGCTCCTAACCCATCACCCGGTTCTCTCAGGCCACCGGCTTCTTCCCAGCACCAGGTTCTCTCAGGCCACTCCAACTCCTAACCCATTACCCAGTCCTCTCAGACCACACTGGGTCCTAGGTAAGTCTAGATTTTAAAATTCTTATCCAGATTTTAAAATGTCTTCACAGGATCATCTCTCCCCCCTCTCCCTTACCCCTAATCTCCGCCAGCTTCACAACCAAATATATCTGAACTCCTCCAATTCTGGTATGTTGAGCCATCCAATTTTAATCACTCCATCAGCGGTGGTCATCTTTTCAGCTCCGGGACAGCACGGCGGTGCAGTGGTTAGCCCTGCTGCTACACGGCGCCGAGGTCCCAAGTTCGATCCCGGCTCTGGGTCACTGTCTGTGTGGAGTTTGCATATTCTCCCCGTGTTTGCGTGGGTTTCGCCCCCACAACCCAAAGATGTGCAGGCTAGGTGGATTGGCCACGCTAAATTGCCCCATAATTGGTAAAAAATGAATTGGCTACTCTAAATTTATTTTTATTTTTAAAAAATCTTTTCAGCTCCCAAGACTCAAAAGCTCTGGAATTCGCTCCCCAAACTTTTCCACCTTCTTTCCTCCTTGAAAGTACCATTTAAAACCTACCTCTTCGGCCACGCCGTTGGTCATCCATCCCAATGTCGCCTTGTCTGCCTCTTGTTAAGTCATCTCAGTGATGCTCTATGGAATTTCTTTCTATGATGAAGGGGCTGTATAAATACAGCTCGTCCTGGTTTACAAAACATGCTCTGGAATCACGTTTCGTTAACCAAAAGGGGCACCATCAGTTCCCCCATTTTCTGTTTAGTGATCAAGAGTGAGGACCCTGGCTAAGGTTTTCTCGCCTCTATAGCACAGGTGTACACAAACCAACTTTATTGCTCCTATAGCTGTCCAGGTTCAAACCAGCTAACGTCACATCAATCAGGAACAGAATGAATCTTCCAAGTCACACTGCATGATGTTGCACAATTATACAGAGCTCTCAACATAACTCTTCAAATACTAAGCCATGCTTATTTTGGGCAGAGTTGGCACGGTCTTGGTAACCTTTCCTTTTTTTTTTGCTCACAGAGCAGTTTTGAGAACTAGCAGAACTTTAGGATGTGGTTTAATGGAACACCGCCTCTTTCCATTAGTCTATAGTTCAATTCACCTCGAAAGCATCACTTCCGCCCACAGGACAAACCCAGTGTTCACCATAATGCAGGTTCTTATATTTCATAGCTCATGTGGGACATAGTTTTACTCACAGCACAACACAGTGAATATGGAACACAAAGTGTAAGATACTGTATTTCATAATCACTTTGCACTGGGACTATATATAAAATTAATTGTGGTCTACATTTCCTACATGGCAACAGTATATACACTTCAAAGTACTTTATTAGCTGGAAAACGCATTGGGAAGTCCTGAGGTCATGGAAGGCAATACATAAATGCAAATCTTTTTACTTAAAAAACACAGCTAATGTGGGACACATTATTTTATAAAAGCAAATTACTGTGGATGCTGAAAAATCTCAGCATGTCTGGGATCTTTTGATCGCTTTGCTGAGCACCTTTAGTCTGTGGGTATTCAGGACCCTGACCTTCCCGTTGATTGCCATTTTAACAAAAGGCCCTGCTCCCATGCCCACATGTCTGTCCTTGGCCTGCTGCAATGTTCCAGTGAAGCTCAATGCAAACTGGAGGAACAGCACCTCATCTTCCAGTTAGGCTACAGCCTTCCGGCCTGAACATGGAATTCAACAACTTCAAATGATTAGCTCTACCTTACCTCGACCTATTTGTTTTCATCCCATTTCATTTTAACTTTTTTACCATTTCTTTCTCTCTTGCCTTTCTTTATATATATTCAACCCACATCTTATCCACTTTTCGATACCCTTTCTCCCATTTGCTTTCCCCCTTCCCTGCCCCCCATATCTATATCTGTCACAGTTTACCCTCTGATGTTAGTTTCTCTGCTGTTTGGCCGTTCACATATTTTGTTCTCTCTGGGGACTGCCATTAGCACTCTTTCCCCTTGGTTTCTGTGGCTATTAGCACCCTGTTTCCCTGGGTTTCTGCGGCTATGACTCATCTTTCATTCTCACTCCACAGTATAAATATTTCTCACTTTCTCTGTCTGGACTCGAAACGTTAGCTCTTTTCTCTCCCTATAGATGCTGAGATTTTCCAGCATTTTCTTTTTGGTTTCAGATTTCAACATCCTCAGTGCTTTTTTATTTAAATATAAATTTAGAGTACCTAATTATATATTTTTTCCAATGAAGGGGCAGTTTAGGGCGGCCAATCCACCTAACCTGCACATCATTGGGTTGTGGGGGTGAATCCCACGCAGACATGGGGAGAATGTGCAAACTCCACGCGGACAATTACCCAGGGCCAGGATTCGTACCCGGGTCCTCAGTGCCGCAGTCCCAGTGCTATCCATTGCGCCACATACCGTCCTGGTAATTTGCTTATATAAAAGTAAGGACGTTATGTTTCAGTTTTACAGGACATTGGTGAGACCACATCTGGAATACTGTGTGATGCTTTAGTCTCCTTATTTAAGGAAGGGTAAGAATGAATTTGAGGGGATTCAGAGGTTTACTTGAATTAAAGAAAGGTTGGACCGGCTGGGCTTGTTTAGACTGGAGTTTAGAAGAGTGAGGGGTGACTCGATTAAAGTTGAGAAGATTCTGAATGGTCCTGAGGGTGCACGTGGAAAGGATGTTTCCTCTGCGGTTGAGTCCAGAACTGCGGGAGGGCACTGTTTTAATATTAGGAATTGTCCTTTTAGGGCAGAGATGAGGAGAATTTTCTCTCTGGGGGTTGCTGGTCTGTGGAATTCACTTCATTAGACAGCGGTGGAAATTGGGTATATTTATTGAATATATTTAAGGCTGAGTTTGATAGATTCCGATTGACGAGGGAGTCAAAAAGACAAGGCAGTGAGGTTGAGGCCACAATCTGATCAGTCAAAATTTTCTCAAATGCGGAGCAAGCTCAAGGGGCTGAATAGTCTACTCCTGCTCCTAATTGATATGGTTGGGTGTATGTTCATTTAATCACACACTTGGCTGCTGCAGCCCCACTCTATTAGTGGGAGGACACAGTTCAAGGTTTCGATAAATGAAGATTTTATAACATAATTATAAAATGAGAAAGTGTAAACTTTAGAACAGGGATTGAATTACAATATCTACATTTAAACAACACCAGGGGTCCTTCAATCCCTTATGACTAAAGGCTGCACTCAATATTTGAATCTCCATGTGCAATGTTTCAGAAATTCAGCATATTTGACATGCTCCATTTTAGGTATATAAAGGACTAGAGCTACAGCAGAGTTTGAGTTGTTGACTACAGGGAAAGCAATGGAACAGTTGAGGAAGGTAAAGGGGGCGGGGAAAAGGCGAGCAGGATGCTGCTTAGGAACAGAGAGTCGGCCAGGGAGATTGGGAGAGTAAAGAATAGGGAAGGGTAACATGGTCTTGGACCTTGGGGGGGGGGGGGGGGGAGAAAAAGAGACGGTCAACAAAGAACAGAATACAAGATATTATTTTCCACGGCAGCCGAATATTGTCGAAATACTAAACGTTTCAGTGCAATAATCTGAAACTAATGAGCATTTGAATGGACTATGGCATATGAATGACTTACCAGGAGCAGCACCACTGGAGAACTGCTGTTATAGCCAGGTAGAGAAACGGCATTTCTGGCCCAGGGCTTTATTCATCACACTTCACAAAACACAATGCTGATGCCATACTTTGCTACAGATCTTTAGAAAAGGTCACAAGTCAGTTGATTCCAGCTCGAGTGCTTCTGATCTGAAGGCTGAAAAATAGACAAGACGACTATATTTTTCCAGGTTCATGGAATCATAGAGTAGAGAAGGCTACCATTCAGCTCATTATGCCTTTTCCATAATGGAACAATAATTTGTATTTATATTAGTATCTTTAATTTGGTCACAAGGCGCTTCACAGCAATGGTATAAAACAACATTTGACCTGAAGCCACATGAAACATTTGGGCAGATAGTTCAAAACTTGGACAAAGAGGTAGGTTTTAAGGAGCGTCTTAAAAGAGTAGGCAGAGGTAGAGACAGAGTAGGAAGGGATTCCAGAACTTAATACTTCGGCAGCTAAAGACATGTCCATTGCTAGTGGAGCCATTAAAATAGTGATGTTCAAGAGGCCAGAATTCAATATGCACAGATATCTCGGATGGCTGTGAAGCTGGATGAGATTATAGAGACGGGAAGGAGTAAGTCTATGGAGGATTTGAAAACAATGAGACTTTTCAAGACATTGTTTAACCAGGGTTAAAGGTCAGAAGCGCAAAAAAAGTTATTCAATTAGTCTCCCTCCCTCCTCTTTTCCCCATAGGTGCTGTAAATTTTTCAAACATCCGATTCCCTTTTGGAAGATACAACTGAATACTCTTTCACCAGACTTCCAGGCAATGCATTTGGGATCATAACTTGCTGCACAAAACAATTCTCTTCAACTACTCACTGGTTTCTCTCCTCCCATCTCCGAAACCTCTCAACTAGCCTCCCTGGCTCAAACCTATGGTTCCCTTTAATCGGCATCTCCCCTGATCCAACCCCCAGCTTCAAGTGCTGCCTCCAAATCTTGAGCTGCCACCATCACCGGAATCCCAGAGTACTTACCTGGGGCCATCAGGCGCGGCACAGTTACCAACGCCCTCAACCTCGAACCCCTCCACAGATCCTCCCCCATTTAACCCACTGGGACTCCGCCCGCCGCCCGCCGCCCGCCACCCACCCCCCCCCCCCCCCCCCCCCTCTCTCTCCCCCCCCTCCAACCAAACTCAAGTTTTCGGACAATAGGAATATAATAAATTTGGATGCCCAACTCCCCACCTATTGCCCTCTCTGCAGGACCACCTTCCTAACCTGGTTACCCTGATCGACTTGTCCACTTCCTTAAAAAAATGCCTTTGGCAAAAAGACCAGCAGTCACTGAAATAGAAACAGAAATTGCGGTAACACATTCATTTTAATGGAGCTGGATGAACTTCAGATCATCCGGGAGGCAGAGGGGGGAATAGAGAAGAGTTACAGGAGGTAACCACACCCAAGGTACAGGACAAGAGTAGCTGGGTTACAGTCAGGGGAAAGAAAACGAACAAGCAGACAGTGCAGGGATCCCTCGTGGCTGTTCCCCTTCAAAACAAGTATACCGTTTTGGATGCTGTTGGGGGGGCGAGGAATCTGGCTCTGGGGCTCAGAAGGGAAGGGGGGAGAATAGAAAAGCTACAGTCATAGGAGATTCAATGGTTAGGGGAATAGATAGGAGATTATGTGGTCGCGAGCAACTCCCGGAAGGTATGTTGCCTCCCAGGTACCAGGGATGTTTTGGATCGTGTCTTCAGGATCCTGAAGGGGGAGGGTGATCAGCCAGAAGTCGTGGTGCACATTGGTACCAACGACGTAGGTAGGAAAAGGGATGTGGAGGTAATAAACGAGTTTAGGGAGTTAGGCTGGAAGTTAAAAGCCAGGACAGAGTTGTCATCTCTGGTTTGTTGCCGGTGCCACGTGATAGCGAGGCTAGGAATAGGGAGAGAGTGCAGTTGAACATGTGGCTGCAGGAATGATGTAGGAGGGAGGGCTTCAGGTATTTGGATAATTGGAGCGCATTCTGGGGAAGGTGGGACCTGTACAAGCAGGGCGGGTTGCATCTGAACCAGAGGGGCACCAATATCCTGGGAGGGAGGTTTTCTAGTACTCTTCAGGAGGGTTTAAACTAATTTGGCAGAGGAATGGGAACCGGATTTGTAGTCCAGCAACTAAGGAAGACGATAGTCAGGATGCCAAAGCGTGTAGTGAGACAGTGGGGAATGGAACACTGACAAAGGAGAGTACTTGCAGGCACGGAGATAGGTTGAAGTGTGTATACTTCAATGCAAGAAGCATCAGGAATAAGGTGGGTGAACTTAAGGCATGGATCGGTACTTGGGACTACGATGTGGTGGCCATCACGGAAACATGGATAGAAGAGGGGCAGAAATGGTTGTTGGAGATCTCTGGTTTATAGATATTTCAATAAGATTAGGGAGGGTGGTAAAAGAGGTGGGGGGTGGCATTGTTAATTAGAGATAGTATAACAGCTGCAGAAAGGCAGTTTGAGGAGGATCTGCCTACTGAGGTAGTATGGGTTGAAGTCAGAAATAGGAAAGGAGCAGTCACCTTGTTGGGAGTTTTCTATAGGCCGCCCAATAGCAGCATAGATGTGGAGGAACAGATTGGGAAACAGATTTTGGAAAGGTGCAGAAGTCACAGGGTAGTAGTCATGGGTGACTTCAACTTCCCAAACATTGAGTGGAAACTCTTTAGATCAAATAGTGTGGATGGGGTATTGTTTGTGCAGTGTGTCCAGGAAGCTTTTCTAACACAGTAGGTAGATTGTCCGACCAGAAGGGAGGCCATATTGGATTTGGTACTTTACGGTGCTGTCAGACAAGAATTGAAGTGCATAAGTTGGGAACATAGGCTGTTAGGGAAGGACACAAGTGAAATGTGGAACTTGTTCAAGGAACAGGTTCTGCGTGTCTTTGATTATGTATGTCCCTGTCAGGCAGGGAAGAGATGGTCGAGTGAGGGAACCATGGTTGACCAGAGAGGTTGAATGTCTTGTTAAGAGGAAGAAGGATACTTACGTAAGGCTGAGGAAACAAGGTTCAGACAGGGCGCTGGAGGGATACAAGATAGCCAGGAGGGAACTGAAGAAAGGGATTAGGAGAGCCAAGAGAAGGCATGAAAAATCTTTGGCGGGTAGGATCAAGGAAACCCCAAGGCCTTTTACACATATGTAAGAAATATGAGAATGACTAGAGCGAGGGTAGGTCCGATCAAGGACAGTAGCGGGAAATTGTGTATCGAGTCTGAGGAGATAGGAGAGGTCCTGAACGAGTACTTTTCTTCAGTATTTACAAATGAGAGGGGCCATATTGTTTGAGAGGACAGTGTGAAACAGACTGGTAAGCTCGAGGAGATACTTGTTAGGAAGGAAGATGTGTTGGGCATTTTGAAAACTTGAGGATAGGCAAGTCCCCCAGGCCTGACGGGATATATACAAGGATTCTAGGGGAAGCAAGAGCTGAAATTGCAGACCCGCTGGCAATGATCTTTTTGTCCTCACTGTCAACAGGAGTGGTACCAGGGGATTTGTGAGGGGTAGGTCTTGCCTTACAAGTCTTACTGAATTCTTTGAGGTGACCAAGCATGTAGATGAAGGTAAAGCAGTGGATGTTGTGTACATGGATTTTAGTAAGGCATTTGATAAGGTTCCCCGTGGTAGGCTTATGCAGAAAGTAAGGAGGCATGGGATAGTGGCCAGTTGGATAACAAACTGGCTAACCAATAGAAGTCAGAGTGGTGGTGGATGGCAAATATTCAGCCTGGAGCCCAGTTACCAGTGGCGTACCGCAGGGATCAGTTCTGGGTCCTCTGCTGTTTGTGATTTTCATTAATGACTTGGATGAGGGAGTTGAAGAGTGGGTCAGTAAATTTGCAGACAATACGAAGATTGGTGGAGTTGTGGATAGTGAGGAGGGCTATTGTCAGCTGCAAATAGAAGACTTGATAGAAGTTTATAAGATGATCAGGGGAATAGATAGACAGTCAAGAGACTTTTTCCCCGGGTGGAACAAACCATTACAAGGGGACATAAATTTGAGGTGAATGGTGGAAGATATAGGGGGGTTTTCAGAGTTAGGTTCTTTACCCAGAGAGTAGTGGAGGCATGGAATGCACTGCCTGTGGAAGTAGTTGAGTCGGAAACATTAGGGACCTTCAAGCGACTATTGGATAGGTACATGGATTAGGGTAGAATAATGGAGTGTAGATTAATTTGCTCGTAAGGGCAGCACGGTAGCATTGTGGATAGCAGAATTGCTTCACAGCTCCAGGGTCCCAGGTTCGATCCTGGCTTGGGTCACTGTCTGTGCTGAGTCTGCACATCCTCCCCGTGTGTGCGTGTGTTTCCTCCGGGTACTCCGGTTTCCTCCCACAGTCCAAAGATGTGCCGGTTGGGTGGATTGGCCATGATAAATTGCCCTTAGTGTCCAAAATTGCCCTTTGTGTTGGGTGGGGTTACTGGGTTATGGGGATAGGGTGGAGGTGTTGACCTTGGGTAGGGTGCTCTTTCCAGGAACTGGTGCAGACTCGATGGGCCGAATTGCCTCCTTCTGCACTGTAAATTCTATGATAACCTATGATTAATCTACGACAAAGGTTTGGCACAACATCGTGGGCCGAAGGGCCTGTTCTGTGCTGTATTTTTCTATGTTCTAATCGCCTGCGCCTGACCTGCCAGTGACAGAAGGAGGCTATTCCACCTTGCCAAAACTGCTTTCACCATCCCCACCAAGCTAGTAATATTGTACCAATGGCCGCTCTCCCATTCCCGCTGCAGCCATCTCAGATGGCCACCTGCAAAGGACCATGGGAATTATGGCCAACCCAGGACTCAGGCAGATACAGAGCCTATGTGTATCTGAAACACAGGTAAGCAGGCCTGATCGAAATCCCCGCTCGTTTGCATTTCAATGGCCCATTTTTCCAGGACACTAGAACTCCAATCAAGTAACCAGTACGTCACAGCCTGATCGGCGCCACTCCCTTTACTCAGAAGGCCCAACTGTCAAGGTCAATGACCGCTAAGAACCCGCCCAGCTACCAAGGCACCCGCCCCTTTATTGGCCGAAATCGAAGACAGTAATCAGACCCCTGTCGAACGATTGGGTCCAAGATCAAGGACCACCCCAAAGAGCGCAAAATCCCAGAAGGATAAAAGAGGACACAGCCACGTGTTCTGTCTCTTTTGGATCCGGCCTGTGCCAACCCAATTGCTGCAGGAACAGCCAGCCAAGTGCAAAACCAACGATCGCTACCTGATGGATGAGCCCAGCAGAGCCAGAGCAACTTTCTTCGAACCAGCCAAGTGAAATCCAGATAAAGGCCTTATCCATTTGCACAGTGCCGGTCACCCCGAAGTTAAGTATAGGTTATTGTAGCTGAAGTTAAGTATAAGTTATTGTCGCTGAAAGGTGTAGTTTGACTCGTAGATATTGTGTTTGCATGCCAAGGTAACTCTTGTGTATGTAAATAAACCATCTTTTGAACTCACTAACAGGTCGTGTGGACATCTGATCGATATAAGGGAAGGCTTGTGGTTCACCAATATCATTAATATTAGCAACAGTATTGGCGACGCTGTTGGGATCAAAACAGGCAACACCGCCAGGGACACCACAAAATGTTCACTCTTTTCCCGGTTTCATTTCTATCCCTAAAAATTTCAAAGAAGTTCCATTATGTTCCCGATTGATGCACTTGGCTCTGGTATATATAACAATAAATCGTCTGCGTACAGGGGCACCCTATGTTCCACCCCGACTATTCCCTTCCACAGTCCCGAGCTCCTTAAAGCAATGGCCAGCGGCTCAATCGCTAATGCAAATAACAGAGGGGACAGAGGACACTCCTGCCTGGTCCCTCGGTGCAGAGCAAAGTATCCAGAGCTCATGTTGTTTGTATGGACACTCGCCATTGGTTCCTTGTATAATAGCCGTACCCAATCCATAAACCACAGCCCGATCCCAAATCGCTCAAGAACCGCAATCAAATACCCTCACTCTACTCGATCAAACGCCTTTTCCACGTCCAGCACAACCACCACCTCTGTCATCTTTCCCTCAGCCGGTGTCATGATTACATTTAATAACCTCCTAGTATTTGACAGCACCCATTCCCCATCGCCTCCTCAAACATTCTCATCATCAGCGGTGCCAATTTGTTCTTAAATTTCTTGTAATACTCCACTGGGAACCCATCTGGCCCGGCCACCTGCCCTGATTGCATCCTCCCAATTGCCTCCTTTACCTCCTGTTCCCCCACCGACCTCTCCAATGTGGCCCAGTCTTCCTCCTCCAGCCTCGAATACTCCAATCCGCCCAGGAACTCCCGCATCCCCTGATCCCCTCCCCACGGTGGTCCCGGCCTATACAAATTTTCATAGAACTCAAACACCTTATTAATCTGGCCCGCGCCCACCACCAATATCCCCATCCTACCCCGTGCCTGGACAATTTCCCTCGCCGCTGCCTCTCTCCGAAGTTGGCTTGCCTTCTCCCCATACTCATAAATCGCTCCCCTCGCCCACCTCAGTTGACACACCGCCTACCCTGTGGACAGCCGATCAAAGCTAGCCTGTAGCTCCCTCTTTCTGTCCAAGTGCTGGATCTGCATCCCTGCAAAACTCCTGTCCTCCACCTCCAACATCTCATCCATAAGCCTTTGACTCTCTTCCCTCTCCCCTTTATCCACCTTGGCCTTAAACTATATCACTTTCCCCTCACTCCTGCATTCAGGGCCTCCCATACCACCGCCTGCGATACTTCCACTATACAGTTAAAGCTCATGTACTCCGCAATTATTCTCCTGAACTTAGAACATAGAACAGTACAGCACAGAACAGGCCCTTCGGCCCTCGATGTTGTGCCGAGCAATGATCACCCTACTCAAACCCATGTATCCACCCTATACCCGTAACCCAACAACCCCCCCCCCCCCCCCCCAACCTTACTTTTTAGGACACTACGGGCAATTTAGCATGGCCAATCCACCTAACCCGCACATCTTTGGACTGTGGGAGGAAACCGGAGCACCCGGAGGAAACCCACGCACACACGGGGAGGACGTGCAGACTCCGCACAGACAGTGACCCAGCCGGGAACCGAACCTGGGACCCTAGAGCTGTGAAGCATTTATGCTAACCACCATGCTGCCCCACGAACTTCTCACAAAAACTTTGGTCCCCCAGTAACCCCATATCCATTCTCCCCGTCTCCTCTCCCTCCTCCTCCTCATTCCCCCGTCCCCTCTCCCTCCTCCCCCGTCCCCCTCCCTCCTCATCCCCCACCGTCCCCTCTCCCTCCTCCTCCTCCTCCCCCCCGACCCCTCTCCCTCCTCCTCCCGCCCGTCCCCTCTCCCTCCTCCCCCGGTCCCCTCTCCCTCCCCCCCGTCCCCTTTCCCTCTCCCCCCCCGTCCCCTCTCCCTCCTCCTTCCCCCCGTCCCCTCTCCCTCCTCCTTCCCCCCGTCCCCTCTCCCTCCTCCTTCCCCCCGTCCCCTCTCCCTCCTCCTTCCCCCCTCCCTCCTCCTTCCCCCCGTCCCCTCTCCCTCCTCCTTCCCCCCGTCCCCTCTCCCTCCTCCTTCCCCCCGTCCCCTCTCCCTCCTCCTTCCCCCCGTCCCCTCTCCCCCTCCCCCCCGTCCCTCTCCCTCCTCCCCACCCGTCCCCTCTCCCTCCTCCTTCCCCGTCCCCTCACCCTCCTCCTTCCCCCCCGTCCCCTCTCCCTCCTCCCCCCCGTCCCCCCTCCCGCCCCCTCTCCCTCCTCCTCCCCGCCCCCTCTCCCTCCCCCCGTCCCCTCTCCCTCCCCCCCACCCCCTCTCCCTCCCCCCCCCACCCCCTCTCCCTCCCCCCCCGTCCCCTCTCCCTCCCCCCCGTCCCCTCTCCCTCCCCCCCCGTCCCCTCTCCCTCCTCCCCCCCGTCCCCTCTCCCTCCCCCCCCATGTCCCCTCCTCCCCCCATGTCCCCTCTCTCTCTCTCTCCCCATGTCCCCTCTCCCTCCCCCCCATGTCCCCTCTCCCTCCCCCCCATGTCCCCTCTCCCTCCCCCCCCCATGTCCCCTCTCCCTCCCCCCCCCCATGTCCCCTCTCCCTCCCCCCCCCATGTCCCCTCTCCTCCCCCCCCCATGTCCCCTCTCCCTCCCCCCCCGTCCCCTCTCCCTCCCCCTCCCCTCTCCCTCCCCCCCCCGTCCCCTCTCCCTCATGTCCCCTCTCTCTCTCTCCCCATGTCCCCTCTCTCTCCCCATGTCCCCTCTCCCTCCCCCCCCCCATGTCCCCTCTCCCTCCCCCCCCATGTCCCCTCTCCCTCCCCCCCCCCATGTCCCCTCTCCCTCCCCCCCCATGTCCCCTCTCCCTCCCCCCCGTCCCCTCTCCCTCCCCCCCCCGTCCCCTCTCCCTCCCCCCCCCCGTCCCCTCTCCCTCCCCCCCCCGTCCCCTCTCCCTCCCCCCCCCCGTCCCCTCTCCCTCCGTCCCCTCTCCCTCCCCCTCCGTCCCCTCTCCCTCCCCCCGTCCCCTCTCCCTCCCTCCCCGTCCCCTCTTTCTCCCCCCCCCCTCGTCCCCTCTCCCTCCCCCCCCCTCGTCCCCTCTCCCTCCCTCCCCGTCCCCTCTCCCTCCCCCCCCCCTCGTCCCCTCTCCCTCCCTCCCCGTCCCCTCTCCCTCCCTCCCCCCCCGTCCCCTCTCCCCCCCCCCCCCTCGTCCCCTCTCCCTCCCTCCCCCTCCCCTCTCCCCTCCCTCCCCCCCCGTCCCCTCTCCCTCCCTCCCCCCCGTCCCCTCTCCCTCCCCCTCGTCCCCTCTCCCTCTCCCTCCCCCCGTCACCTCTCCCTCGACCCCGTCCCTCCCCCTCGACCCCGCTCCCCCCCTCGACCCCGTCCCCTCTCCCTCCCCCTCGACCCCGTCCCCTCTCCCTCCCCCTCGACCCCGTCCCCTCTCCCTCCCCCTCGACCCCGTCCCCCTCTCCCTCCCCCTCGACCCCGTCCCCTCCCCTCTCCCTCCCCCCTCGACCCCGTCCCCTCTCCCTCCCCCTCGACCCCCTCCTCCTCTCTCTGCGCCTCAAGCCCTCTACACTCTCCTGATTCAGTCCCTCCGTATCTAACTCCTCGGTCTCTGGGCCGTCTCTAACCTGTTTCTCTCCGGGACATCGAGCCTTCTCCATCCGCTCTCGCAGCGCCTTTTCCTGGAGTCTCTCAGTTCATGGGCCTAACTGTGAATCACATCGGCGCGGCCTCCCCCTGCAGCTCTGCCCACTGGTGCCAGTGGGTATTACAGCGCCGCGCCCTTCCCGGGCAGCTCTGCCCACTGGTGTCTGTGGGAATCACAGCGGCGCGTCCTCCCCGGGCAGCTCCGCCCACTGGTGCCAGTGGGTATTACAGCGGAGCGGCCTCCCCGGGCAGCTCCGCTCACTGGTGTCGGTGGGAATCACAGCGGCGCGGCCTCCCTGGGCAGGTCCGCCCACTGGTGTCGGTGGGAATCACAGCGGCGCGGCCTCCCCGGGGAGCTCTGCCCACTGGTGCCGGTCGGTATTACAGCGGCGCGGCCTCCCCGGGCAGCTCCGCCCACTGGTGTCGGTGGGAATCACAGCGGCGCGGCCTCCCCGGGCAGCGCTACCCACTGGTGCCGGTGGGTATTACAGTGGCGCGGCCTTCCCGGGCAGCTCCGCCCACTGGTGCCGGTGGGTATTACAGTGGCGCGGCCTCCCCGGGCAGCTCCGCCCACTGGTGTCGGTGGGTATTACAGCGGCGCGGCCTCCCCGGGCAGCTCCACCCACTGGTGTTGGTGGGTATTACAGCGGCGGGGCCTCCCCGGGCAGCTCCGCCAACTGGTGGCGGTGGGTATTACAGCGGCGCGGCCTCCCAGGGCATCTCCGCCCACTGGTGTTGGTGGGTATTACAACGGCGCGGCCTCCCCGGGCAGCTCCACCCACTGGTATTGGTGGGTATTACAGAGGCCGGGCCTCTCTGGGCAGCTCCGCCCACTGGTGTCGGTGGGTATTGCAACTACTCGCAAGCAGCAAACTGGTCTCCCCATCCCACCATCCCCACTTCCCCAGCACCCATTCACTCCCCCTGCCCCTCCCACTCCCCAAGCCCCTCCCACTCCCCCACACTCTCCCCAACGTTACGTCTATTTGGGTAGTGCACAGTGGTGTGGACACATCATACTTGTGTGAGGAGGTGGCAGAGCCAAAGAGGTCCCAGGACGCTAACAGTGGGAGTGCCTCTGGAGACAGGCACCATGCTGTGTCAGAGGCAAACAATGAGCTTCTGGAGACGCCCACGAGGTGGCAGATGATGAATGTCCAGCTGGTTGCACGTGGAGATTCCCGAGGGTCTGCATTCCATGGTCTCTGTCATGGAAGGGTTCATGCAGAACATGAGCACTGTGTTGACGCTCATCACTGAGTTCACAGCCTTCTCCATTGAAAGAGTAGTGACTTTCATGCAGAGGCTGCTTCAGGAACCTCCATTTGAGGTTCCAGAGTTGAACTCGGACCTGCAAGCCAGAACACTGGCTGTGACCTCGGGAAGCCATTGCTAGTGTGAAAGATGGATGAGGCACCTAGTCCATGTGACACTTATTATTGTAACCAATGGTTTCTTCACAGCTTGAGATGATGGCCACCTTCAGCTCTCCCCAGTTGTGCACCACTCCATTTGGCAGAACAATGTGTTAATGATGATATGCTGGTGTTCCATGTATTGGGCAAGCAAGGGAACTCCGTTGGAGTTGCAATTCCTAACTCCTTCCTTTCCGATGGTTCCTTTCCAGATTTGGGACTTTCCAACCATGGCCTTGAAGTCCCCAAGGAGAATGATCTTATTTTCCTGAGGAATGTTGGAGAGTGTGGTGTCCAGGATGGAGCATAAGCCAGTGTTGGATTCATCGTTGGCATCAACAGTTGGATATAGGCACTCACAACCATTGCCTGCTAGTTCTTGGCAAGTTGTAAATGGAGGGTCATGAGGCGCTTGTTGATGCCGACAGGAGGCTCTGAGAGTCCGCTGATGAATTTTTTCTTGATAGTGAAGTCGATACCATGCGTCTTGGACTGATCCTCAGGTTTTTCTCTCCAGAAGAAGGTGTAACCACCACCATCATCCCTTCTGCCCTTCACCTGCTCTTTAGATCTCTTGTAAGGTAGCGACGTCAATGTTGAACTGCCGGAGTTCATTGGCAACAAAGGCAGTTCTCCGTTCCAGTTGATCGTTTTGCTTCTTATCCATGAGTGATTCCGAAATTGAGTTTAACTTTGATCTTCTGACCACAAGTAGATGAGCCTGCTGGATGCGGTTTTCCAGCCATGTTGGGGAGGGAACAAGCTATTTTTACGGCATTTTTTCTGGCCCTATCCCCACGTGGGGTGAATGGCATGGATCCTGAAGAGGGTTGCTCAGTCGCAAAGAAAGCCGCTGAAATGCTCTCCTGTTCCCATTCCAAGAGCAAGATAACTAAATCAAAATCTACCACCAACATGCCTGTCCTAAGCTAGGGACTTCCAGATCTCACGGTCCTGTCCCCGTCACCTCTCGCCGATGTGCGCAGAGTTTGTCTGAGTGGGGGATGTTGTAGCCACCTGGGGTGGCCATGTCCCGATTCCAAAATGGACACTCGCAAAGAGTGCAGGGAAAAATGGACAGTACTAGAAAAAACAAGCAGGTGCAAGGTTTCCTGTGGATTGCAACTTGCAGAACCCAGACAGAACTGAAACTACAAGCCATTAGCATAGTAATGAGCTATCTCCGGGGACAAAAAGAAACATTGAAACAATCGGTACCAGGATAGACTCCCCGGCGCCAGTGGAGACTAAAATAAAGGCAGCCAACGGTTACTTAGGGCCCGCCCAGCGATCGGGGAACGACCCCGTTATTAGAGAGAATCGATACAAACGATTGGGACATGGTCCAATTAATTGGGACCAAGTCCAGGGTCCGCCCAGAAGGGCGCGAAAACCCTTGGAGTATAAAGCAGAGTCCCCAAGGTCAGTTCGCTCTCTTATTCTTCTTCGTCACCTTCACCTTGGCATTTGGCTCTCAGTGACGAGAGGCCCGCCAAGCACCAGCCAAGTAAGTCTAAGGTCAATGCACACTACGAGATAGGCACTCCTAGCTACTATTCTATTCCAGTTCGAAGCCAGCAGTATCAGAACCGGACAACGGCCATTGTTCCTCTGACTGAGTGGGCCCCCCTGAAGCTAAGTATAGGCTTTTAGTAGTAATTGTAGTTTAGTGAGTAGAGTTTGTGCATGAGTAATAATCGAATGTGTGTAAATAAATGTGCATTGATTTAAAACTTACTGACTGGTGTATCGAGTCATTGATCAGTATTCGGTTTTGAACCTTGTGGTGGTATCAGAAAGATACCTGGCGACTCTTGAGCAAAGGTAATTAAAACAGAGCAAATTAAGGAAAAGCATAACAAGCAACAGTGTTTCCTCCAGGTAGACGCACCTGGTGCGTGGCATCCTTTATGGATGGGTAACGTGGGTATGCCATTGCACATCAGCAGACACGCGGTCCTTGTCAGAGTGTAGGTCCAGTTCTAGTGGCAAGAGAACCTCAGCAACTGGGAATCTCCCTACTGCTGCAGCCTTTTCTTGGATTGCTACCTTGTTGTAGAGAACCTTGAACGTTCTGCTGATCCCAAGAGCAATGCCTTCGGGAGTCTTAAGCTCCAGGCAGGGTCATCCATGATACTAAGGTCAGAGGGCAGGAACCAGACAAAGCGCATCCAAAATAAGACCTCAACAACAGATCAGGCAGAAGGCATTCGTATGGTATTAAAGTCTGCGATGGCAGATGAAGGCTCCTCTCCACTACCACTCTTGTGGATGTATGACTCCTGTTGTGTCTCTCCTCTGCCTTAGCCTTTGACAGAGTGGGGTCATCAGCCACCTCTTCCAGGGATAGCCCTTGTCACCCAGGTGTGCTGTGCTCACAGCCATTTGTACATTTATCAAGTGATCCCCTTCCTGTTGATGAAAGCTCCTGGCTCTCCCGCTGGTGTCCTGATGTGCTAAATGCAGGGGAACTCCCCCATCATCGTGAACCTCATTACCTCTCCACCTTGCTTCCCTCATCTGTCTTGATAGTTGATGAAAGTACGGACATGTCCGAAGATGACATGTCACTAACTTAACACCACTGAGCTCTGAAATTAACTGGAGGCATAGAGGTCTCTAGAATAGGAGGCCATAGTCTGAGGATAAGAGGTAGCAAATTTAAAACAGATTGAGGAGAAACTACTTCTCGCAAAGGGTTGTGATTCTGTGGAATTCATTAACCCAGAGTGCGATGGGATAGTGAGTAAATTTAAGGAGGAGTAACACAAATTTTTAATTGGTAAAGGGTTGAAGGTAAGGGTTAGAATCGACAGAACAGTGGAGTTAAGGCCAGGATGAGATCAGCCATGATCGCATGGTAGAGCAGACTCGATGGGCCAAATGGCCTAATTCTGCTCCTATATCTTATGTACTTATGCCACTGGCATGGGGTGATGACCCACCCCTCCCATGCATTGGAGATGATTTCTGGACCTATTATGTCACAAATTGATGTCACTGTGTCCCTGGAATGGTAGAGCCTCCTGCTGCAGCACCGACTCTCAGACATTTGCAATTAGTTGCCTGTATATCCTGGCCTGGGGCACCCAAACTGTGTTCCCCAGAACCCTGGGGAAGAGCCAGGGCCCAAGAAGTGTCGAGGCTTCAGGGGCCTCAGAAGAGTCAGGGTCGGTGGGGGTGGGGAGTGGATCCCAAGAGGACGGTGAGTGGATGAGTGTGGGTGAGAGTGCAAGTGGCAGAGAGTGTGTCTGGGCGAGGGAGTGTGTTGGTGAGGGAGTGTGTGTGGGTGGGCGATCCCATTAAAAATAACACTAAGGTGGTAAGACCTGGAAGTGTTTGTTGAATAACAGAACGTTTTGTTTATTATAAAAAATGCACACATGAAAATATCTTTTAAGTTTGCTTTTGTGGACTTCCAGCGACGGATATGATCGGAGGGAGCACACCGGGAGAAGCTCCAACCCGAACCCGATCTGGAAAGTGCTAAAATGGCAGCGCTAATCACAAAAAGTTAAGAATTAGCTGGGGGAAACAATATAGCAGAAAGGTATGCCGAAAAACAACAAAAATAAAAGAGGGGGGATCCAAGCGTGCTCCTCAGAATCAAAAGCTTCCCTGCAATCGGCAGGGGACAAAATGGCAGCGGCGAAAGTTCCCTCCCCCAGGTGACTGCGTGGCCATCAGCTGAAGACATCAGCTGCATCGTGGTGGCTGAACTGAAAAAGTACCCATGGGAGCTGGCCGGAGAAGTAAAAAGGTCAATTGGAAGGGATGAGCAAAAATATGGAGGCACGGGGCAACACGGTCAGAAATATGGAGCTGGCCATCTCAGAGCACAGTGAGCGGATCATGGCACTCAACAAAAACCTATCTTTGGTCCTGGAATCGAACAAGTATTTGTGAAATAAAGTAAGTGACCTGGAAAACAGGTCTCGACGACAAAACATCCGCCTCATGGGTTTACCGGAGCGGACAGAGGGCAACACCCCCGCAGAATACGTAGCTTGCATGCTATCCAAGATGGTGGCAATAAAGTTCTTAAATCTCCCCCTCAGAATTAGATCGGGCTCATCTCGCGCTGTCACCGACACCTCATGCAGGGGAACCCCCTCGAGCAATGATCATAAGGTTCCATAATTTTAAAGAAAAGGAGCAGATCCTGCAGTAGCCAGGGAGCACTGGGACGTTAAATGGGAGGGTCACTGGATCTGGCTATACCAGGACCATGGTGCAGATTTGGCAAAAAAAAAGGGCAGCATTTAACGTGGCAAAATCTGCCCTATTCAAGAGGGTGTCCGGTTAGGTACGACACCCGGCCAATCTTTGAGTCTCGGTCGAGGGAAAAGTTCTCTTCTTTGACATTTTTGTTCAGAAACTTGGTTTCAATTCTGTGTAAACTCTTCTCCATTTCTGTCGAAGAGTTAAATTTCTGTACGTTCGGAAGTTAAATAATTTTTGTGGAAATGGTTGATTTACGCTGAAAAGTTGTTAATGTTGAAGTGGTTTCTTGTTATGCTAGTGCTGTATATATTGCTCTTACTGTGCAATGGTTGTCACTGGATTGTTCTAAGTGGGGTTTTGACATATTGTTAATGATTTTTCTCAATATTTAATACAGGGTGGGTTGGCGAGTCTCTCAGCTGTAGCTGGAGATGGGTCTGGCGATGGGAAGTTACAAATGCGGGTATTCGGCAGCTCCCACTCACAAACCCCCGGCGAGGAGGAGCTTAGATTATATTGTTAAAGAGTTCAAGTTTTATACAAATTTGATGTTTTTGTTGGGGATTGTTGGGTTAGGGGGGATTGGGGGAGGGTTGGTAGTCTGGCGTTGTCCAATAATTTGTATTTGTCCTGTCTTTGGACTGCAACAGGCCGCTCTCCTGGTGGGATCTCCTCACCATAGTGTAAAGGATTCCTTGCTTACTGAACTACAGATGCAATGGCCGACCCTGTAATGTTCTTTGATTTGGTTGATGTTGAATCTTGATATTGTAGTGTGAACAAAGAACATTCGACTTTGCTTTATAAATAAAGTTATTTATTACTAACTCTACTCTAATGAATTACTAAAATGTCTAAGATCAATACAGTTGGAAATGATAGTCCAACACAATGTTTTTCAAACTTTTTTTCCGGGACCCATTTTTACCAACCAGCCAACCTTTGGGACCCATGCCGGCCGACTGTCGCGACCCACCATTTTCACTTACCTTTGATGCGACAGGTGAGCCTGCTTGGTCCTCACAATCTCACTTGCTTTGTCATTCAATGTTACATTTCTGTATGGTTTGTTCATCAGAGGTCCTGGAGCTCACAGCACCACTGCTTTGTTCTGTCGTGGACTCTCCTGACAGCTCACACCATCACTGCTTTGAACTGCTATGGATTCTCCTGAACAGCTCACACCATCACTGCTTTGAACTGCTGTGGATTCTCCTGAACAGCTCACACCATCACTGCTTTGAACTGCTATGGATTCTCCTGAACAGCTCACACCATCACTGCTTTGTCCTGCTTGGATTCTCCTGAACAGCTCACACCATCACTGCTTTGTCCTGCTTGGATTCTCCTGAGTCCCTCTCTCCAGCAGGTTTCGTTGTGAGATTGTAGCCTATTTGTACATCTGGCCCTCTCTTCCTTATAGCAAAACGATCCATTTTAAATTTTACAGTTCTGTTGCTTGTTTGCTGCTGACAAAATGATGGGCGGGCACGCATGCGCAGTGTGCATGCATTTTGAGAGTCAGTTGCGGCCTTCATGTTTAAAGCCGGCCGCAGCCGTTGCGCATTCATTCCCACTATCGGGAACGCCACAATGGATGGCTCCGCGACCCGATACCCACCCGTAACCCACATGCGGGTCACGACCCCGTCTTTGAAATTGACTGGTCCAACACTAACTTACACTAAGATTCTACAGATATACTCTAATATGCGACTGCTACAAACTTCTTATTGACGTCTTCTCTCGGAACACATGGTGCCTCTGGGTCACGTGTCTGCATACTGGCACCACCTGCCGCTCGGAGGCTGGAACTACAACAGTTATACATAATTATTATTTACATCTTTGGGTTGTGGGGGTGACACCCACGCAGGCACAGGGAGAATATGCAAACACCACATAGACAGTGGCCCAGGGCCAGGATTGAACCCAGACCTTGTGGTGCCAGTGGTGCCGTGAGGCAGCAGTGCTAACCACTGCGCCACTGTGACGCCTGTCTCCTAACTCTAATATCGGAGGATCAGACAGACTTTATGAAAGGTAGATAGTTATCGGCCAATGTTACATCCCCCTTGTCTGCTCACAAACCTGAAGTTACAGTATCTTTGGATGCGGAAGAAGCATTTGATAAGGTGGAGTGAAACTACCTTTTTGAGATCTTGGATCGATCCAGATTTGACCCCTAATTCTCCGCCTGAAGTGGCTGAGTGTCCACATGAGAATCTTCGTTCCTGCACGATGTTCCAAAGCATACTACATTGGCAGAAGGAGAGCCCAATGCTGAATGTATCGCCCTCTTTCAATAACTACAAAAGCAGTTTATGGTCGGTATAAGCCGTGAAAGCATGGCCATAGATATATTGATAAATTGCCGAACAGCAATGCCAACACTTCTTTTCTATTTGGACGTAATTTAGCTTCACCAGCACCACCAAGGTGTGTGGAGCGAACGCAATAGGCCGCTCGGCACCATCATCCATCTTATGTGCTGAGATGGCCCCGATTCCATAGGGCGAAGCATCACATGTGAGCAACAAGGTCTTCGCCGAGTTGAACTGTGTCAGCAAGTGGGAAGACGACAGTCGCCACTTTACTTCGGCAAACGCTCCTTGCTGCGATGGGTCCCAAATTTGCTGCTGGCTCTTCTTCAATAACAGGTGCTGTGCAGCCAAAACCGTGTCAAATGCGGGATGAACCTCCCGTAATAGTTGACCAGGCCCAAAAACAAACAGAGCTCCGTGGGATCTCTTGATACGGCCGTCTGTCGGATATCCCGGACTTTATCGTCCACTGGATGTAATCTGTGCCTGTCAACCCCGTAGCCCATATAGACCACTTCAGTTGCGTGAAACACACACTTTTCGTGCCACAGGCAGACCCCGGCCGTCTCGAATCTACGCAGCACGTCTTGCAGGTTTTTCAGATGCTCTTGGTCAGAGGAACCGGTGATCAGCACATCATTCAGGTAAACTGCCACTTGGGCAACCCTGGAAGGAAATTTTCCATCACCCTCTGGAATAAAGCACCTGCTGACGAAACCTCGAATGTCAGCCTGGTATATTTGCCTGTTGATGGTCACGTACTTTCAGGAGGATGGATCCAAAACCAACTGGAGATAGGAATGGCTCATGTCAAGCTTGGTAAAAGTTGTCTGCTGCTGAACCTCGCGTATAAGTCTTCAATCTTCGACACCAGGTAGCGATCCAGATGGGGTGCCCGGTTGATGTCAGTTTGTAATCCACATAAAGGCGGATGGACCCATCAGACTTCATAACCAGCATGACTGGCACGGCCCAATCCTCAAATTGCACTGGGCAGATGATTTCCAGCTTTTCCAAGTGGTCCAGTTCGGCCTCTACCTTTGGCCTCAAAGGGTACGGAACGGGCTGGGCTGGAAAATAGCGCGGTTGGGCCTCCGGGTCCACTGATATTCTGGCGGAGACATCCCAAAGCGTGCCAAGGGCCTCCTGGAACACCCCAGGAAATGTGCCAACAGGGTGCATTCGGCATATTGGCTGCCAGTCCAAACTGAAAATGAAATGAAAATCGCTTACTGTCACAAGTAGGCTTCAAATGAAGTTACTGTGAAAAGCCCCTAGTCGCCACATTCCGGCGCCTGTTCGGGGAGGCTGGTACGGGAATTGAACCGTGCTGCTGGCCTGCTTTCAAAGCTAGCGATTTAGCCCTGTGCTAAACAGCACTGTGAACTGAGGCTTTTCAGCTAGTCGTGCCCCAGTAAACTTGGGTCGGAACCTTTCACCACCACTAGTGGCAGGTTCGCTAACTAGGATCCATATTCCACAGGGACTTCTGAGGTGCCTTCGATCTCCAATGGTTCCCCTATACACGTTGGAAGCCGGGCATTGGCATCTTTGAACGCTAAGGTGCGTACCCCGGAGCAAATCTTATCATATGTGCGGCGGCTGATCACAAAGACTGTGGCTCTGGTATCAAGTTTCATCATAATCGGAAAACCATTGATTTGGACCGTGACCTGGATAGGCGCCACCCGTGGTACCGAAATGCAGTAAAGGCGGTGGGCTACCTCTGCTTTGCTGTCTATGAAATGTGTCCACGTTCTGGGTCAGTCATGGGTGGGCAAAGTGTCCTGTTGCCGTTTGTCCCACTATCTCCCTCTCATTCGCACGTCAGGAAATTCCGGTGTATGGGGTGCACAGTGTCCATCAGCGGCAAATTGGTGCCTTCGGTCCTGGTCCCCTGGATCAGTGGTGGACTGGCCAGGGTGTCAGCTTGCCCGTTGGCAAGTGGGCCCCTGATGAAGTGGGCCCCCTATATCAAATAAAAATGCAATAAAAAAACAAACACAGACAACTGTTTTAGTAATAAAAAGGAATAAGAAAAAAAAGAGAACAGGACACAAATAAGCAGTGCATGAAAAGGAACGAAGCAGGGGAGGTAGTGGAAGGATGTGGAATAGGGGGGCCCGGGTCGGTCATAATTAAGGAAATTCCATGTTTTCAGCAAGAGTGTGTGAATTTAAAGATAAAGTTACAATTCGTGATTTGAGATGGTCGGCAACTTCAAAGGATATCAAGCAGTAGTCTTGGTTCAGCCGGTACATCAGTCCGGGGCCCGGAGAGCCAAGAAGGGGCCCGTGAATCTCTGAAGGGCCCTTAAAAATTATAATTAATTAGATAAATAAATCTCCAACTTCTTTCCTGAGATTTGTATTCTAACTTCATAAAATATAATTGTTTTTAAAAAGAGTAATACCAAATAAAAATGCAATAAAGAAACAAATAAATAATCACTCAGTGAATGAAGGAACGAAGCAGCGTTAAACGGATGTGAAAAGGAGTGGGGGGGGGGGGGGGCTGGTTCACCCGGGTCGGACATAGTTGGAAATCCACGTTTTCAGCAAGAGTGTGTGAATTTAAAGATAAAGTTACAGTTCGTGATTTGAGATGGTCGGCAACTTGAAAGGATATCAAGCAGTACATAGGGTCGTGAGGTCATCGAAAAGGAGAAGCGGTACCTTTGACCGTGAATCATGAGGTCAAAGATATTGAAGTGATAAGCCATGTTCGGTAAACTCAAAGGGTTGCGACTTGTAACACTAAACTGGTATCAAACTGGACATGTTAACTTTGGTCGTGGGACCATTCTTAATGTCTTACTATAGTCGGACCAAACTTCTAAGTTTCAACAGTTGTCTCAGTTGCTTGCTGGTGTGAACACTGGACAGTGGATTGTCTCCTCTTTTAAAGCTGCATAGGCCACAGTAGTATTGACTAATGAACATAGCCTATTGAAGTGTAAGTAAGTTATTTTATATTTTTTATCAAGTAGGGGTTTATCTGGCGTTCCTTCAAGTTATTCTTGCAATCATCAATATTCATTTTTCTCAATGTGGGCTATTTTTAATTAAGTTTTTATTTCAGGAATATTACCCCTACCAGCATGGAAAAGAAAAAGCATAAATCTGGGTCACTAAAACGCAAAGAACAAAAAGAAGCAGAAAGGAAGGAATCAGCCAAGCGATGCAGGCCTATTACAGAGTTTATAATACCACAAGCACAATCCACATCAATATCCAGTTCTGCAACAAATAATCAAGAAGCAAGAAACAATGCTCATGGCGATGATGCAATGACATGCGAGTTACAAGAACAGAGAAGAGCTACTTTGAATGTAGAGACAAATACAAGTGCATCCATTACTAATCAACCCAGGCCCAATATTTCTTCTGGCTTCCTTGTTCCGGTATCTGTACTGCCTGTAGTTGCAACATCTGAACACATAGCTTCAACTAGTGACAGGGAATCAGATATTCCTTCAAGCATAAATGACTTGGTTTCTGAAGCACATCCTGTAAATGAACCTACGCAAGAAAATGAAAGATCAATTACTGGAATCTTCCAATATCCATCACGAGCAAAGCTAAAACAGTTTTTTGATGAACATCCACTTCAGCCACTTGATGATCTGCCATTTGATGCTCGTTTGTATGAGAGGAAAATTATGAATGACTCAGTCCCAAGAAAATGGCTAACATAGAACAAAGAAAATAGATGCTTATATTGTTCATACTGCTTAGCCTTTGAGTTTCCCAACACTTGTAATCCATCACCCTTTGTACGTGGCTTTAATGACTACAGGCGTATTAGCCAGAGCTGGACTTTACATGAATCGACAACAACACATGTCAGAAATGCTCAGCAATATATCAGTGTGGTTAATGATGGCACCTTAGATAAATTTTTTGCAGCATCACTAATTAAAAGGAAAGAAGAAGTATTGAAGCAGAGAAGTATTGACATAAGGATTATAGACATCATAAAGATGTTAGGCAAGCAAGCACTTCCTTTACGAGGTCACAGAAATGAATCGGCCTACACTAATGAGGTTCTGAATCATGGCAATTTTTTAGCTACAGTGCAGTTGATGGCAAAATATGACCCCATTATGGCAGCTCACGTTTCTGCAGTGCAAAACAAGTCTAAACAAAGCAACAAGGAAAGGCTCAAAGTAAAGGCCGTGGTGGACTTGTTACATACCTGAGTAAAACAACTATAAACATGTTAATCAAAATTATGAAGAATATGATACAAGAAAGAATTAGTCATGAAGTTTCTCAAGCAAAATATTATTCTATTCAGGTTGATTCAACACAAGATAATTCATCCATCGATCAGTTTAGCATTATTATTCGGTATGTACTTAAAGGTATTATCTGTGAGCGACTACTTTCAGTTGTGCCAAGTAATGATGGTGCAGGACAGGGACTTTTTGATCTATTGATTGAAACATTACAGCAACTTAAAGTTGACCCCCAAAAATGTTTATCTGATAGCACAGATGGCGCTGCAAGCTACCATGGCCAGTATAATGGTTTACAAAGTGAAATTGCTGATGTGGCCGATCAACATGTTCATATATGGTGCTATGCCCATGTCTTGAATTTGGTGATAACTGAAACAACAAAATGTTGTGTGCCTGAAGTTTCTTTTTTCAATTTGCTCCAGAATATAGCAACTTTTGTGAAAGCATCATACAAGAGAATGGCTGTATGGATAGAAGTTGTTGGAAAACATCTAGGACAAGAAAAAATGAAACGATTAAAGCTAATTGGTGAGACCAGATGGTCAGGAAATTCCAATGCAGCAACAACTATATTTGGACGTTTTGATGATGCCGCTGCCAGTACTTTCGTAAATCTATTGACATGCTTATCAATGATACAAGATTCAGAAAAGTTTGATGCAAAAACAAAACATGAAGCAAATGTTTTACTTCAAAGTCTTCTAAAGTTTGAAACCACATTGACAGCATTTACCTACTTGTATATATTTGAAACTACAACCCTGTTATCAAGCTATCTACAGACAAGTGGTTTAGATATGTTTACTGCATGGAGTTTGGTAGATTCAGCTACAACAAAGTTGAAGGAACAGACAAGAACATTTGATAGCATTCACAGCAAGGCTTTGGAATTTGTAAATAAATGTAATGACAGGATTTCACAGATGAATATGGATGAAAATCAAACATTGGAAATTGATGCGTTGGAAACAGCATTGCCAGTTAAGAGGCAGAGGAAGAAGAAAAGAATGGCAGATGAGCTTATTGATGATGAAAGAAATTCCTCAGATTCTCTAGCTGATTTTCGAGTAAATGTGTTTAACCTAATAATGGATTGCATTGTCCAGTCACTAGAATCACACTTTGTACAACACAAACAGTTGTATAAAGATTTGTCCTGCTTGGACCCAACAAAGTTTAAAACTATTGCAGAGAAGGGCCTTGAAGATGAAGCATTGGAAGGTATTATTAAGCTGTTTCCACAAATCAGCAAAGATCAAGTAATATTGGAATTGTTTTCTTTTGCTTCAAACTTTGATGTATTAAAGCTATTGCTTAATGATGGTGAGAATATGGATTCCAGTTGCAACAATTGTAAAATTTGCAGCACTTGCCCATCGTGTGTACTATAAATTCTGGCATCCAACAGACATGACAAGGCATATGATAACCTTTATGAACTTTATAAAGTCATCTGCACACTATCAGTTACTGAAGTCCAATGTGAGAGGACATTTTCAAAGCTAAAGATCATAAAGACAAGGTTAAGAAATTCGCTGTCTGAGGAGAATTTGGAATCATACATGTTGCTATCCATTGAAAAGGAATTGTTAGATGAATTGGATGCAGAAGCAATTATTGGCAGATTCGCACAATCATCTAGCGAACACAAACGATTGCTCTTAATATAGTGGACTGCATGCAATGCTCTATTGTGCTTTTGAACTATCTGTTAATGTGTAAATTGTGCAGTAAACTATTTTTAAAATCAACCAATTACATAAAATTTTAAAAAATAAATAAAAAATTCAATTATAACATTCTGTATTTACATTTGGTATCTACTGCCAGTAATATGTACAGTACATGTACACTGTAATTACTAAGAAATACACATTTTTTTCCACAAAAATTTTAATTGTACCCTTTTTTCCATATGTATTTTTTGAAAATTTTATTTATTCGTTATGAAAATTAAATGATAGCATTGTAGTTGTGGGTGGGCCCCCTTTGTCTCCTGGCAACCAATATTTTTAGACCAAGTCCTCCACTGCCCTGGATTTTGCCGCCAATGGCAGGAGTGTGAAATTTCCACCTTGGTAGGGGCACTCCGTGTCTTGCCGAGCATCTGAGGTTCAGGACAGCCATCCCTCAGAGCTCATGGACACCGTGTTCTGCACTCTCCCAGGATAACGCAATCTCGGTTGCTTTTTCAGGCGCAGATCAGTCTCACTCAATAAACGTTCTTGGGTCGCCCGAATCTAATTTTGGAAACCAACCAGTCTCAGAGCACCTCTGATAATGCCGGCCCGAACTCGCAGAACTCGGCGCGTTTGCGCAATCGGCCCAGGAATTCCATTATTAGCTCGTCCTGGCATTGAGGAGCCATGTGGAAATGAAAATGGCAAACGATAAGGGTTGAATTGGTTGCTGACCAGCGTAACGGGCTCTGTGAACTGGCAGTTGTCGGGTGAGTCGGGAAAACCTAAACTTTTAATAATGCTGTATATCTCTGCACCACAAACCACAAGGAGGGTCACCAACCATGTTGTTAAAACAAAAGATGTAGTTCATCCATTCTATGTACTGGGTCCAATCTTCAATCTCGCCGTCGAGTATTTCAAGCTTTCCAATTAGTGGCATCGCTGCCACCTGAGTAGAGGCCTCCTGAGGCCTAATTGAGATAGGCCTGGCCCGGAGGAAATGGCGCCTCCTGAAGCTTCACTTGACCCTTTGGCAAGCGGCCACTCGGAAGCGTTGTCTGTGTCAAAGATTTGGTTTTATGCAGGTTTCTATACACTCCTACTCCCCGAAGGGTCTTCCACACTCGGCGTCCACCTGGGCCGGGGTATTTATATTCCAGCAGTCATGGGAACAGAGGATATTAGCCCCACCCTCTCATCTGGGTAGATCATATTCAGGTGAGGCCACAGAACTCTGACATTGCAGATCCCTAGGCCCGCTGTAATAAGAATGTTTACCAGTGGTTCCTTCAATACTCTTGGGAGGTCAAAAGGGTTCCGCAACTGGAAAAGCTTGGGAAACCCTGTTCTAGCTGCTGGGTAATGGTGTATTTGGCTTTCCCTCCCGCCTTGGCCTCCCTGCACCAACTAAGCCTGTGCCTCTCCTCTCACAGGTCTCAGCCTTGGGAATTGAGTGAACTCACCTTGCCTCCTCTCCCTCCTGTACCTCTTTTCCTTTCCAGAGGGGGTCCCACCAGCAGTGTAGACTATCCCCATTGGAGCATATACAGAGAACATGTGCCTTCCAAATCATGGAGCGTTGTCCTTCAATCCTCAGGAAAACCTTTCCAGGAAGTGCTGAAAGTCATGCTTCCAATACCAAACAGTAACTCAGAAACTCAAACTAAACTCTATACTCACACAGCTGCAATCTCAAACTCTCTGTCACAGAGAAACTGTTACTTCTTCGGGGACCTTTTACCTCACCCTTGGATGAGGAAATTAAAATAACATATAGAGCTTCCACCCATTTTGCCTGTGCAATGAGCTAAAAATTACACAGGCAGTGTAAAATCACTGTTGATTGGACTTTAATGGCCTTAATTGTGTTAGACGTTTAGCTGCTGTTGAATAAAGAGTCAATGGTTCTGCTCCTTTTCCACAAACACCTTTAATTTAGTTCAAAGGACTTTGCACAAAACTCTAACATTACATCACCTGACTCAAAGGTAACCTGAAGCCTCTTTACATATCAGTGTCAATTATTGGATACTTAACATAAATGAGACAACTAATTGGAATGTTTCTTAACCCATTACTTAACAGTCTCCCCTTCCTTGGGAAAAACATAATTAGGTGAAAACAAGATTACAAGAAGCTCAAAAACACACATGCAATTTCCCCTCTTCTCTTTTGTTTTCTTTTTTTTTAAAAACAGTCACAGAAACAGGTGCCCTTCATTAACAATATCCAAAAGTTTCTTGTGAACTAGCCCCTCTTTTTGTAAAACAGTCTGACAGTTGATAGATACTGTCGACCCATTTAATGTTTGCTATCTCCCCTCTGTCCAACATCTGCTTCAAACTTGCAATGTCTATCCTTAACCATTTTTCATTGACACTTTGTAGAGTGCAAATTTTCCCACAGGGATTTATTGTCAATGTGACATTCAATAGGTAAATGTTGGTCATTCTGGGTGAGTGTGCTTAACACTCAATTTGGCTCTGTTTCTGTACTTAGCTGTGGAGTCGCCAGGTGTCGTTAAGACACCGCCACAAGCTTCAAGGTGAAGTTCAAAGCAATAAAACCATACACCAATTAGTAAGTCCAAACAACTGAGTTTATAATAACTACTCATGCATACGCTAAAAGGATTAAACTTATTCCTACCGCTAAATAAACTAATACTTATCTCGAAGGAACTGCTGGGTCAAGGAACAAGGCCTCTTGCTCTGCTCTGGTCTGCAGACTTCAGGTTGGTATAAGTAAAAAGGGGTCAGGAGTGCCTATCTCTGGTAGGGATCGTTGTGAGGCACTTACTTGTTGGCGGCTGCTGTCCGAACCCTCTCCTCTCTTTCGTTCAAGATCTTCTTGGCAAAAGCTGGTCCACGGAGGAGTGTTGGTCAAAGAGAGTGGAGGGCTGGATCAGAAGACTGAACAATGTGTGGGACCTGTCTTTTATAGGTCCCAGGGGATCCGCGCCCCTTTGGGCGGACTCCCTTACCTGCTTGGAATTGATTGGGTCTCTTCCCAATCGATATGATTGAACCCCCCAATCATAGGGTAGTTCCTCGGTCACTGGGGCGGTTCTTGGGGCTTATTGTTTTGGGCTTCTCTGGCGCCGAAAAGTCTGGCCTTCCATTCAATGTATCGATCTGTGTTTAACTTGTTTCTATTGTATCTGGGGATCGCCCGGTATCGCCTCATTAGTATGTTAACTGGTTTCTTTTCACAGTGCTGTCTGGTTTCTGCAGCAGTCAAAACTGGTTTCTGCAGCCGTCCCAATATACAAGCGCTTTGCAAGCTGCTTGCTTTACAACATGTCCATTTCCCCTGCATTCCTTGCAATCTTCCATTTTGTGTTGGGCAGTGGCCACCCCAGGTGGCTACATATATTACGCAAATCCCCTAATCCCAAAACCTCTGTCAATATCTGAGATATATAAAAGGCCATATCCACTGCCTCTACAAGGCTTAACGTCTCAGCAGCCAAAGAGATTTTGACCACTCCTTATTTTCTTTGTTTCCCACACAAGAGGGCAACATTTATCATTATTCCCCAAAAGAAAAATTATAAAACCTCCTGCGCTTGAAACCCCATCACATAAATTTGCATAGGATGCATCACTATAAACTATGAGATTCATGTGCCTGAGGTCACCTAAAACCAGGAACCTCAAAACACACTCCTGCATTTTTATTTGACCAACACTTTATTTGCTCTTATTATGTCTTCCACTTTTGGATTATTCATTTTTGTACTCAACTCTAAGACATCAAAACTCACGTCCGGTCTAGTCTGTCTACCTAACCAATTCAGTTGCCCAATTAAACTTTGCAGTTGCTCTTTTTCCATCTTTGAAACCATTGCGTCTTTTTGTGAAACCCGGCCACGACTAATTGCTATTGGGCTGATGCTTTCCAAATAAGTTTGCTGACGTAAAGTTGCCCCTAACTTAGTCTGTCCGATTTCAAGTCCAATATATTTAAATGCACCCGAAGCCTGACTTCCAACCCTGAAATCTTTCCTCAAACCAATAGATTCAAAATCTCTAGTCCCACCCCACAAAAAATCATCGACATGCATCATAAAAATGCCAGAAAGGTTTCCTTTATAATGCCAGTAAAACACTGCTGGATCTGCTTTCAACTGGCAACAACCTAACTTTAACAAAACTGACCTTACCGAAAAATACCAGACTCTAGACGCATCATTTAATCCATGTACACATTTGTTCAACTTCCAGAGTACCCCTTCTGTGTTAGCAGCCTCTTTAGGAGGATGGAGAAAAACGTCTCTCTGGAGCTGATGCCCCTGCAAAAAGGCAGCTTTTATATCTATAGATTTGCATTCCCATGCCTTTGTGGCTAATAGAGCCAAGAAGACCTTTAAAATTATCTTTCCTGCCGTAGGTGAATCTACCCTTAAATCCTGATCTTCTAGATTTTCTTCAAATCCCCTTGCCACAAGCCTGGCCTTTGCCTTATAAGTTCCATCCGGAAGAACCTTTTCTGTGCAAATCCATCTGTGCGATAGAGCTCATTGTCCCCTATCCGGTACTTCCGTGTATACCCCAAATTCACTCCAACTATGCAGTTCTTGCTGTTGGTATCTTTGATAACTTTTTCATCTAATTTATTGGAAGCCACCAAAATCTCACATGCAGTGGGCTTCTATCCTATTAGTATTTGTAGTCTTACTCATGTTCTGAGATCTTGATAAACTACGTCCCCTCTCCCGCCTTGTATCTCATTCGGTACTGCTACTACTTGATCTTTCCCTTCTGCTGTGGGATGTCCTTTCAATAGTTCTCGACCATTTCCTGCAGACCTGTTCACTATCTGATGTACTATTTGAACTGGCAATGCGTTTCTGTGCCCTCCATTTTTGAACTTCATGTTCCCAATCCATTGTCTTGACTCCCTCCCGTGAATGCTGTACATTCAACCAATATTTATACTTTCCAGTGGCATTCCCTGCTCTACTAATAACAGTTGCATCCTGCCATTGACTAGACCCTTCAGGCAAGTATGTCACTTTTGTACCAACTTTTGACAGTTGTACTTTTGGAAAAATGGCCTGTTCTAATTCATCAGAAGTGTTGTGTTCCTCTACAGAAACCATGTCTATATCAGTTAACTGGTCCTCATAGTTCTGTAAAACGTGCTTACCTGATGACTCTGGTTCCTCGTCATGTCTGTCTGCTCTGTCTAAATTCTAAAATTTGTAATCTGTACCCATTATCCTTGATGAATGTACCCTAACGGTTTGATTCCCATGTTGCAAAATAATTGTTTTGCCATCTATGCCTATGATCTTCCCTGGACCTTTCCATTCATCAAAATTGTGTCTCTTATAGTATACTATGTCTCCTTGCTGAAAATTGGTATTTGATGGCCGTACATTTGGGCAGCACGGTAGCACAAGTGGATAGCACTGTGGCTTCATAGCGCCAGGGTCCCAGGTTCGATTCCCTGCTAGGTCACTGTATGTGCGGAGTCTGCACGTTCTCCCCGTGTCTGCGTGGGTTTCCTCCGGGTGCTCCGGTTTCCTGCCACAGTCCAAAGTTGTGCAGGTTAGGTGGACTGGCCATGCTAAATTGCCCTTAGTGACCAATAACATGAGGAGGGGTTATTGGATTACGGGATAGGGTGGAAGTGAGGGTTAAGTGGGTCGGTTTAGACTCGATGGGCCAAATGGCCTCCTTTGTATGTTCTATGTCTACATTATGTGTAGACTCTGCGAATTCTTTCAGAGACTTCTGCGTCCAAAAAAGCTTTTCTACTGCTATGTAATGCATTTAAATTCTCAGCAAAGGCAGAGCTAACTGTAGTCCCTTCCCAAGCTGGAGGCTGGTCATCCAAAATGGATGGAATTTTAGGATTTCCACCAAACACTAATTGATGGGGACTATAGCCCCCAACCATCTGCAATGAATTCTTTCCATGTACCGCCCATGCTAAAGCTGAATTTAGCTTGCGGTTTGGTCTATCTGCCAAAATTTTCCGGAGCATGTCATCTATTACCGCATGGTTTCTTTCACAAACACCATTACTAAATGGGCTTTCTGCAGCCATAGTCAGAACTGTGATATTCATGTTTTCACACATATCCCTAAACTCATCATGAGCAAATTCTCCCCATTGTCCGTAAGGAATTTTGCCGCTGGGCCCATTCCTGTTCCTATCCATTTTCCATGATTTGATCCAGAATTACTCTCTTTTCTTTACTTCATACAATCGTGGATTGACTAAATCTGGTTGCTAAATCTACAAAATGCAACATAAATGTTTTATTGGCTTTATCCCAGACCTTAAGGTCCATGGCCACAATGTCGTTAAAAACCGTGGCCAAAGGTAGGGTTACTATCGGTCATGCTGGTATCCTTCTGTACTTCCTGCAAACTTCACAGCAATCACTAACCTGTTCTATTAGCTTAGTATAGTCTTCATCCCTTACCCCATCCTTTAATAAATTTTTCAGCCTCCGAGGAGACGGATACGCAAATTGCCGATGCAGTTTTAATACAACAAGCTTTTTATCAGCAAAGTCCCATTTTCAACTGCCATTAACACATCCTTAACAACTGTACTTGAAATATTATATGTCAGTAATGAAATACAATAGTGTCCCGACTGTGTAAATTGTAAGTCCACCGTCTTTCCAAAAACTGTTGCCTTATCCTATTCCATATCCAGTTTTGTGTGTGCTTTCTTCATCGACGGTCTGCTCAGAAGCAAAGGTATCTCACTTGATACATCTGTGCTAATGAAATGATTCACTCCAGCAATATTGCAAGAGATCACCATTCTTTTCAGCAACTTCAGAGTATAATCATCCCCAAACCTGAAACTTGTGGAACTTTCAAATTCCTTAACCTTGTTACGATTTTCAGCATTCAAGGAGTCCAGGTAACATATTAACCAGTCAATTCCACACACAGTAGATATGCAGCCACTGTCCAATGCAGCACAATTGAAGGATTCTGCAACCAACATCCTCATTACCGGCGTAAAACTGCTTGTTAATAGGACAATGACTTTTATATAGTCTGCCAAATTCCATTATATAGTCTTCAATGGAGAAATCCTCTACTTTCCGGAATGTATCAAAATCCGACCATGGTTCATACGCACTTAACAAGTCATCCTTCTTATAAATCTTATCCATATAACATAATAGAGACTGCAGACCTTCTTCTGAGTCTAACTCTTCCAATTCCAGCTCAAAAAACACTTTGCTCTGGATTTTACTGTCATAAGGTAGAGAAAGAGCCAATGCCATACCTTGTTTTCTCTTTCCCAAGGCAGTTACCTTAGTCCACATAACTACTGAACTTCTCCATTGATTGTACGATCCCCTTTCAGAAAATAAGGCGGGGTAGTCATATCCAGCCATCTTTATCCTAGGTTCAGCCATATATATCTTTGTTTTTGTTTTTTTCTTCTCACTCACTCCTTAGTTTGGTCTGGAAAAGTTGTATCTTTCAACCCTCCACATTTGCACAATAACCATCCTCAGCTACCATTTGTTAGATGTTTAGCTGCTGTTGTATAAAGAGTCAAACGTTCTGCTCCTTTTCCACAAACACCTTTAATTTACTTCAACAATTGGTCCTCCAGTTGTTGGAGGATTTGCAGCAAATTCACACACGCACCTAACGACCTCAATCGCTTGCAAGAACAATGACATCAGGAAGCACTTCGATGTCTTCTCATGTGATTTAATGCACTTCGGGGTTGGGGGCACGCCTGCCCCATCTATATAAAATTCCAGCCAAGATTTAAGATGGCTGCTACAAGTCATCTGACACATCTGGTATTACAATTGGTGAGTTGTCAAGGCTGATGTCAATAATTACTTCAAAGATAAACTGGTAACTTGTTCTCATCATTTGGTCTAGAGAGCTACCTTTCAGGCAGAGACAGAAAGTCTATTGCAGGGGTGGGCAAACTAAGGCCCGCGGGCCGCATGTGGCCCGCCAAAGGTATTTCTGCGGCCCTCCAAGTCATTAAAAAAAAAAAAAATTAAAACAAAATTTTTTTTTAATTAAAAAAAAAATTTTTTTTTTAAGGTTGATGGGGGGGGGGGGCTGTTGGGTTACTTACTGGTATAGGGTGGATACGTTGACTTGAGTAGGATGATCATTGCTCGGCACAACGTCGAGGGCCGAAGGGCCTGTTCTGTGCTGTACTGTTCTATGTTCTATAAGAGGCGCCCAGAATCATAACCGGGTGAAGTAATTATTTTACTTAATATACTATGCGGCCCTTTGTGAATTGTGAATTTCTGAATGTGGCCCTTGCACGGAAAAGTTTGCCCACCCCTGGTCTATTGGGGCAATGGTTATATAGAAGGCATTGGTATGTACTTCCTAGCTCATCACAGAGAAGAATGGCCTATTCACAACTGATGGCTTCGACATTAAAGAAACTAACCACCGAGGCCATAACTCAATAGCCAAGGCCTTTCCAGCCATCAGCTAATGAATTACATTCCTTGGAATACTCAACATTGAGAGAGAGGTCTTATGACCAGAATCACCATCACAGTTTAGAGTTTGGGACAGTCCAGAAGATGTTTGCAAATGGAGCAGTAACGTAATCTTCTTCCCTGCTGTCCTCCCGTTCAGAGTCCTATCTCTGTTATATTTTTGAATACAGCACAGGGATAGAGAATTTCAATTGAAAGGAACTCTGTCTGCTTACATCACACCCGGGACAATAGAAAAGTTTGGAGGATATTTCAAAATCCTAAATCAGCATTGCCAGGGGGGAAACCAACACCACCACTCCCTCAACTACAAACACCAGCAAATAAGTCATCAAAAGGAAATCTGCTTTCCATCCCTGGTCTGGCCTACTTGTGACTCCAGTTCCACAGTAAAGTCGCTCACTCTTAAGTGCCATCTGCAATGGACCAGCAAGTTATTCAATTCAAAGGCAATTAGGGATGGGCAACAAATCTAGGCCTAGATAGCAATGCTCACACGCCATCAAAGAACAAAAAAAGTATATATCCCAATTTTGCTTTGAAAGTCACCATTGAATTTGCTTAAACCATCCTTTGCAACTCATCCCAGGTTATAACAATTCGTTGCACAAAAGAAACTTCTCTTGATCTCTCCACCAGTTCTTTTACAACTGGTTACCGCCGTCCGGGTGCTCCGGTTTCCTCCCACAGCCCAATGATGTGCAGGTTAGGTGGATTGGCCATGCAAAAATTGCTCTTAGTGTTCAAAAAGGTAGGGTGGTGTTACGGGGAGGATGGAGGTGTGGACTTGGGTAGGGTGCTCTTTCCAAGGGCCGGTGCAGACTCGATGGGCCGAATGGCCTCCTTCAACACTGTAAATTCTGTGATTCTATGATTACCAACCTGCCTGTCAATGGAAAGTTTATCCCATTTACTCCATCAAAACCGTTTCTAATTTTGAACACCTCTACTAAATAACACAGGGCACGATCCATAGATTTCATAGATTTTACAGTGCAAAAGGAGGCCATTCGACCCATAGAGACTGCACCGGCCCTTGGAAAAGAGCACCCTAACTAAGCCCACAACTCCACCCTCACCCTGTAACCCAGTAACCCCACCCAACCTTTTTGGACACCCAGGGCAATTTAGCGTGACCAATCCACCTAACCTGCACATCTTTGCTCGAGCGCAGTGTGGCTGTGAATCCCAGAAGAGGCCTTTCACGGGCTTCCCGGCAGCCTTCATGCCTCGCCAGATCCACCCAAGCCCTATGTGGTGTCGGAGTCAGGATCCCACCCAAAAGGGGCAGGTTTAAAACCGACTTCAGCAGGGGTCGCATGGTGGCACAGCGGTTAGCACTGCTGCTTCACGCCGCTGAGGACCCAAGTCGATCACAGCCCTGAGTCACTATCCATGTGGAGTTTGCACACTCTCCCTGTGGCTGTGTGGGTCTCACCCCTAAAATGTAAAGATGTGCAGAGTAGATCGATTGGCCACACTAAATTGCTCCTTAATTGGAAAAAAAAGAATTGGGTACTCTCAATTTATTTTTAAAAATATAAAAAACATAAATAAATAAAACCGACTTCGGCAAACTTCCCAGGGATCCACCGGCCTCCCGGGATCTATCAGCCTCCCCAGTGAGGCCGCAGATGAGCACCGTTCAGTACTGGTCCACACAAAGGCGGTACGGTGCCCAGGGACTCTCCCAGACTATCGGAGGCCCCTGGGCTGGCCTGTTACAGTGCAGGGTGGTTCCCTAGCCTGCCCCCTGGAAGGTGGACACCTTGGCACTGCCACCCTGGCACTGCCAAGGTGCCCAGGTGACACAACCAAGCTGGCAGGACCACTGCCAGGGTGGCAGTGCATGGGTGCCTGGGTGGCGCTGCCAAGGCTTGGGGGCCGAACGGGGGCCATGCCCAATCAATGAAGGGTGGAGGAGGGTATGAAGAGTCGGTAAGTAGGGGCGTCTGGGAGATTGGAGGGTGATGAGTGGGGTCCTGGAAAGGGTCTGGAAGGGTGTGTGGGGGGGCCTGAAGAGGAGGGGCCCCAGGGTGGGGTGTCCATAGTGTCCATTAGTTTTTATCAATCTTTTTATTGTTCCATTGAGATGGGACAGCTTTCCCCTATCATTGGCAGGCCAGGTACAGGTGATCAAGATGAATATTTTGCCGCAGTTTATATTTCTATTTCAGTGCCTATCCGGTCTTTTTCTGAAAACATTTTTTATGTGGGTGGAACACATGTGTGTCGGACTTACCGGAGCTGCAGACGGGAGCAGGGCAGATGTTTTATTGTTCACCTCGCTGATTGCTCGCAGGAGAGTCCTGTTGGAGTAGAGGTCAGCTTCTCCAACCTGTGCCTCGGTGTGGCGGGGGATCTGTTGGAGACTGTCAAATTTGTTTTGAAGGGGATGAGTGTGGGGTTCCACAAGCGATGGGGTTTGTTTGTATTACATTTTAAAGAGCTGTTAAGTGGGGTGCAAAACAGGGTTTTTGTTTGAGGTTATTGGGGGGATGGGAGCGGGTTGGGATTTGTGTTTATTTTGCTTTGTTAAGTTGTGTATTTTCGATGTTGAAATATTAAAAGCTTGAATAAAAGTGAAGAAAAATTTATTCTCAGCAACCCCATCCCAAGGGAATGTAAGGGATATTTAGCTCCAACAATAGATAAACTGACAGATGAGAGTCTGATGATGAATTTGTAACATTTGATGGTCACTCAAGAACAACAGAAATAGGCAATGTTTACAATAACTTGAATGGCATAGTACACGAAAGATAAGGGATACCGTGGCGCAGTGGGAACATCACTGGATTTATAATCCAGAGGCCCAGGCGAGTGTGCTGGGGATATGGTTCAAATGGTAGCTTGTGGAATTTAAATTCAATCAATAAAATAAAATTTGGAATTGAAAGTTAATTTCAATAATGATTGTGAAAATCCATCTGGTTAACTAATGTCCTTGACAGCCTTACCTTGCCTGGCCTCCATGTGACTCCAGGCCCATAGCAATGTGGTTGACTCTTAACTGACCTTCGGAGTGCCCTAGCCAGCCATTCAGTTCAAGGGCAATTAAGGACCGGCAACAAATGCTGGTCCAGCCAGTGACGCCACACTCACGGATTTAAAAAAAATCCCCCAAAATACTTTGCAAAGAGGCAGGCCACCATTCCAAGTGAATAATTGCATGCCAACATCTTTTTTAAAGTATTTTTATTCTTGTGTATATACATACATATATAACATATATTTGTTAAACCAGTTTTTAAAAATTTACAAATACAAATACTGTTAGACTCACAGGCTTATGATATCACATGTAAATATACTGATGATAATGTACTAATTTATTCCTTAAAAGGAAAGGGGATGTAGTGATATCATGGTTGTATTGTAATTCATCAACTCACCACTCATTCGTCTATAAGTGAATTTTAGAGTCAGGTGACCCCTCAGACTGGCTGGAAGAAGCTGAAGAGAGAGGTTTCTTGTGCTTGATCTTACTGTTATTCATCTGGTGCTTTGAATATAGTTCACCCACAGTTAATGTGAATAATTCATTTATAGCTTTACTTACAAGTGTTCTTGTAATATAAATCAGGCCATCCGACAAGAATATTACAACCATGGCGGACATCCCCAACATAGACACGCACCGACTAAACATGGGGGGTATTTCAACTGTGTCCAGGACCTACAGACAGACAGGTTGAATCTCAAAACAGGAAAGACCTCCAACATGGCGAACATACTCGGCATGTTCATGGATCAAATGGGGCCTGTGGACCCATGGCGGTTCACCCATCCAGGGGAGAAGACGTTCTCCTTCTTTTCCCAGGTACACAATGTATATTCATGGATCGACTTCTTTGTCTTGAGGAAATCAGTGCTTCCAGGGCAAGTAAGAGCGGAATATTCCACGATCGTAATCTCCGACCACGCTCCACATTATATGGATGTGAGGTTGGAGACGTCCGTGCCCAACTCCTTCCATGGAAGTTGGACACGGCCCTCCTGGCCGATAAGGCTTTCTGCGAGAAAATATCACATGCCATAGATGAGTATATTACTAATAACGAGAATGTAGAGGTCTCACCCACCACGTTCTGGGAGGTGCTGAAGGCTGTGATCAGGGGTGAAATTATTGCCTACAAAGCACAAACAGATAGGGAAGAGAGGGTGGCTAGGCAACAGCTAGTCGACTCCATACTCAAAGTAGACTGGCGATACTCAGAGGCCCCGACTGTACAGCTCCTGGCGGAGAGGAAAAAGCTACAAAAAACTCTGACCTGCTGTCCATGAGAAAAGCAGTGAAGCAACTCCCCCAGACATGGGGGACCCTGTATGAGCTTGGAGACAAAGCCAGCCATCTGCTGAAAAAGCAGGCAGCCACGAGGGAAATAGCACATTTTGCGGACAACAGCGGAAAACTAGTAGTAGAGCCGGACAATTTCAACGAGACATTTGACACCTTCTACCTGGGGCTGTACACCTCCGAACCTCAAGCAGGGACTTGAGGATGAAACAGTTCCTCAATGGACTAGACATAACAGTCATGAGTGAGGACAGGAAACGGGGGCGGAAGCACCACTAGCATTGGGAGAAATCATAAACAGCATTAACTCCATGCAGGCGGGGAAGGCGCCCGGACCAGACGGATTCCTGACGGACCTCTACAAAAAATTCCCGACGGTACCTGCAGGGGATGCTCACAGACTCATTGGTGAGAGGTACCCCTGCCACCCATGCTAGCACAAGCCTCAATCTTACTGGTACGCAAGAAATACGAATACCCAACAGAATGCGGGTCCCACAAACCCATTTCGCTGCTAAATGTAGATCCAAGCCAAAAGATTGGAAGATTGCGTACCAGAGATGATAGCAGACACCAAACAGGCTTTGTCAATGGTAGACAGCTAACGTCGAGCAACAGGCGCCTGCTGACCCCATCCGGGGAGAAAACACCTGAGGTGATCATTTCTCTGGAGGCTGAATAGGCCTTTGACAGAGTTGAATGGAAGTACCTCAGAGGCACTGGAGCAGTTCGGGCTTGGAGCAGGGTTCATCGCCTGGGAGAAACTCCTGCAGAGCGCTCCCACAGTGAGCGTACAGACAAATACCACCAGCTCTAAGTACTTCCAGCTGCACAGAGGCACAAGGCAAGAATACCCGCTGTCGTGCTGTTGTTCGCCCTAACAATCTAGCCACCAGCGATCACGCTTAGGGCAACAAAGAACTGTAAGGGGATACAGAGAGGAGTCAGAGAGCATAGAGTATTGCTCTATGTGGATGACCTGCTCCTCTACATCTCGGACTCACAGAGCAGCACGGAAGGAATCGTGGCACTCAACAGAGAGTTTGGAGCCTTCTCAGGCCACAAACTCAACCTGGGCAAAAGTGAGGTCTTCCCAGTAAACCTGCATGGGAGATGAGCAGAGCTGGAGGGGCTGCCATTTAAACAGACCCAACATGAATTCCGCTTCCTGGGGATCCAAATCGCCCACGACTGGACACGGATCCACAAATGGAACCTGACCAGTCTGACGGAGGAAGTTAATCAGGACCTACAGAGATGGAACACACTCTCACTCTCCCTGGTTGGGGAAATGCAGACGATCAAGATGAATATACTGCCCAGGTTCCTCTTCCTGTACAGATCCATTCCGATCTACATCCCCAAGGCCTTCTTCAATTCATTAGAAAAACTGATCTCAGCATTTGTGTGTGTATGTGTGTGTGTGTGTGTGTGTGGGGGGGGGGGGGGGGGGGGGGGGATGCAAGGACCCCAAAGAGAGCGCTGCGGAGAGCGAAAACCAGGGGGGACCTAGCCCTCCCAAACCTGCAATATTACCACTGGACAGCGGCCGCAGAGAGAGTAAAGGGGCCAGAAGCTGAATGCGTGCATATGGAGGAGGGTTCCTGCAGAGGGACCACCCTCCGGGCGCTGGCCACAACAGCACTCCCATCCCCACCGAATAAATACTCAACAAGCCCAGTGGTGATAGCAACACTCCAGTCGTGGAACCAACTGCCACAGCACTTCAGGCTAACCAAAATGTCCATTAAAGCCCTCATCTACAACAACCACAGGTTCACACCAGTGACAATGGACACCACCTTCAAACGTTGGAGATGGGACAGAGGGATGCTGACAATTAGGGACTTCTACACTGACAACAGACTGACAACGCTCGAGGAACTGACAGAGAAGTTCCAGCTGACAGGGGGTAATCAACTAAAATACATGCAGGTCAAAAACTTCTTACACAGGGAAACGAGGACATACCCACGACCACCGCAACAGTCGTTGTTCAAAGACCTACTGGACACGGACATCTTAGGGAAGGGGAATTGCAGCGACATGTATGGGCGACTAATGGGGAGGGTTAACGCACAGCTGGACGGGACAGGAAAAATGTAGGAGGACCACCTAGGGTTTGAAATAGAGTGGGGACTCTGGAGCGAAGAACTGCATAGGGTCAACTCCACCTCCATGTGCACAAGGCTAAGCCTAATGCAGCTGAAAGTAGTACATAGATCTTCCTTAACTAGAACCCAAATGAGCATGTTCTTCCCATGGAGGACAAATGCGAAAGATGCTAAGAGGACCGGCCACCCACGCCCACATGTTCTGGTCTGGCCTCAGACTTGTGCTTTGGACAGCCTTCTTTGAGGCAATGTCCAAGGTGGTGGGGAGGAGGGTGGAGCCATGCTCCAGAGCATCTTTACAAGATGGGGACTCCCCCGTAGCATAAAGTCCGATCAAGGCTCCCATTTTACAGGATGCGCTATGAAAAACGTCCTGACAATATTTGGCATTACTCAAAAGTTTCACATTGCGTACCACCCCCAGTCAAGTGGTATTGACAAAAGGATGAATAGGACACTAAAAGCCACCCTTAGGAAATTGGTTCAGCAGCACAATAGCACCTGGGACTCGGTTCTCCCATTTGCATTGATGTTTTTACGAAACAGGGTATCCACGTCCACAGGATACACCCCCACACTCTCATGACCGGACGCCCCATGAAAGGAGCGGAATATCTGTTAGGTTTAGATTTGACCAGCCCCGCAGTGACGGCCCTCACCCACGAAACCGCTGTGCAACAGCTAATCGAAAATGTTAAATCGGCCCAACTGGCAGCCGCAGTAAAAATGGGCACAAGAAAGAAACAGAGCAAGGCTTGTTTCGACAAGACAGTGCATGCTACTGAGTTTGCAATAGGACAGCAAGTGATGCTTTCCCTTTACAACCCCAGCACATTCCTGTCACCTAAGTACTCAGGTCCGTACTCCATTTCGGACAAAGTAAGCCCCTCTGTCTACAAGATAAAGTACCCTAATGGAAAGACTGCGTGGTTTCACATTAACCAACTCAAGGCTTATGGCTCGCAGTGCAATCACACACACCACATCCTACTCGTCGCAGCAGATGAGTTTGCCCCGCCCACAGAACACGCATTCCCCCCCCCCAGCCAGTCCAGCCCATCCTCAGACTCGACTTCGACTCCGCCCCCTGACACACGACTCCGCCTCTCCCCGCCCCCAGACAGCAGCGACAGCGACAGTGACTGCGAAAGCACTGAAGACAGCAACAGCACACCACGATACTATCCCCTGCAACAGGCCCCACTTCCAGCGACTCTGAGAACAATTCAAGTGATCCCTTCGAGATCACATACATTAAAGCCCCTGACCCAGACCCACCACTCGACAATGACAGACTGAACTCCAGTAGCTTCCAACTAGACCCACGAATCTGGCACCGCGACAATTCATTCAGGCTCATCAGGAACGATGAGATGAACCCCAAGTTACCCCATGCAGTTTTGGCATGACTTATACAGTCAAGAGTATGGCAGCTAGGAGAAGATGCTGACATTGTGTCTGACTCCCACCACACGAATCCCTTTGCGACCCTGTTCGCAACTGAAAACTGAGGTGTCCAGATGATGTTTTAAAAAGGAACCGCTAGAGAGAAACGGTGTCCTTTCTGATGGAACCTGCACGATATTCGTTGCATGTTTGTTTGTATGTCTTTGTTAAATGTTCAGTATTTGAAATTTAAACAGCTTTTCACAGCCCCACGCCACCACTCCTTTAACTCCCCCTGGCAGTTAATGGAGCAAGTTTGCCCATAGCCAGACGCCTAGTTTGTCCGCAGAAACCTCTGATAACTTGCCAGCTAGCTTATCAGCCAAAACATCTGAGAATTTGCCAGAAAACAGTTCGTAATTGCTCTTCCGATTTGACGGTAGAGGCAGTACTGCAACCCACCACGATGACTACATTCTTGCCCGTTCTTGCCGGTTACTCAGGCATTGAAGAAACAGCACTTACCCCTGCCCTGCCTGAGGACCCCCCCTCTGGTCAGCTAAGCTCGGGTAGAGCACATCCCGTCCTACCCGGGGATTCCATCCAATTCTTACCCGCCGCAGCCCATGCGCACCTCATTTTGGCTCTTTCATTTCAAAAGTTTTTGTTTTGTTTTATAGTGACCCTTCGGTTGCTTTCTTCATTCTATTTACATCCTCAAACATTGGGATGGTAAATCGCACAGGCTGCGAGACATTTTCAAGAATGCCTTGTCCAGAAATTCGGTTTAAAAAAAAAATGAGGGAGTCACAAATGGTGACCAATTATAAAGGGTAATTGCCACTAAAGGACAGACAGACAAACACACGAGATCTTAAGCAAGATAATAACAGATATTATGCTTGTATTCACAGAATCCCAGAAGCTCTTGGAAGACAAGAAGAGACGAAAGAGAAGAGAAGAGAAGGAAAGATGAAGAGGACCTCCATCTTTGTGTACGCTAACCCCCTCACCCCCACCCCACAGGCCGTCAATGATTCACTCCCCAACAGTACACAGAGCCCAGTAACAGGCAACAATACCTCAACCTGGTGTGATAAGTTTATCACATGGTATTCCCTCTCGTATGTCGTTGAAGCACTTTTAGCACTGGCGATACTTTGCAGTATCGTGCAGACCATTCGTATGAAGAAATGGCAAAGGAGAGCCCGCTGCTCTCGCACCCCGGTATACAGAATAAGATCCCCTATTTTCAGTTTCCACCAGGCCCCTGAACCCCTGGACTTGGAATAAAGTACATTTGTTGTTTTTGTTTGTGTGTCTTCATTATTGAATAAAGAAATGTGACAGTTTATGGAATAAAGGAATGTAAACTCTGCGTTTGACTGCCAAACCAGAGAGAATTTGAATGCTGCTATTTGTACAGTTAAGAAGTTAGTATATTTTTGAATGGTTTAAGTGAGGATAGTTTATTGAGCATAGTTAGAGGTTCCAGTTTTTTATTTTGTAATGCATGTCCTTAATGATATAGCGCCCCCATAGAGTTTTGATGATGTGTTAAAAGATTAGTTAAAGATATGTTGCATAGTTAGGATCAGAGTAGAGCCTAGTCATGAGTGCCCGCTTGGTCAGAGAATGAAGACATCGCAGTAATGTGATCCTTCACGCTTCGCGTTGAGGATCACAAGGAGGGAGTGTAGCCACCTGGGGTGGCCACGTCCCGATTCAAAATGGACACTCGCAAGGAGTGCAGGGAAAAACAGACAACACCAGAGAAAGCCAAGCAGGTGCAAAGTTTCCTGTGTATTAAGATTTGCAGAACCCAGACAGAACAGAAACCAATAGCCATTAACATATTAATAAGATATCTCCAGGGACAAAAAGAAACATTGAAACAATCAAGACCAGGACAGACTCCCCGGCGCCAGTGGGAGCAGGCCAATGGCCCAACGATCAGGGAACACCTCCGGTATTGGAGAAAATCAATACAAACGATTGGGACATGGTCCAATTAATTGGGACCAAATCCGGGGTCCGCCCAGAATGGCGCAAAACCCCTTGGGGTATAAAGCAGAGTCCCCAAGTTCAGTTCGCTCTCTTGACCTTGGCTCTCAGCGAGGAGTGACCTGCCTAACAGCTGCATAAACCAAGTAAGTCTAAGGTCAATGCACGCTACGAGATAGACGCTCCTAGCTACTATTCCGTACCAGTTCGAAGCCAGCAGTATCAGAACGGCCATTGTTCCTCTGACTGGGTGGGCCTCTCGAAGCTAAGTATAGGCTTTTAGTAGTAGTTGTAGTTTAGCGAATAGAGTTTATGCATGAGTAATAATTTACTGTGTGTGTAAATAAATGTGTATTGATTTCAAACTTACTAACTGGTGTATCGAGTCATTGATCAGTACTTGGCTTTGAACCCTGTGGTGGTATCAGAAAGATACCTGGCGACTCTTGAGCAAAGGTAATTAAAACAGAGCCAATTAAGGGAAAGCATAACGAGCAACATGGTCATCCACAGTTCTTGCACATCTTTCTATCTGATGTGCAGTCATTTGTCACTGTTTCACGCTATCAATCCTGCAGTCTTTCTCTTGACTGTAGGCTAGTCATTTTGGTAGACAGAATCGTCATCTGTCCACTTGTGGCATTATATGCTCTGGCAGTGTTTACAGTTTGCGATATTGTGAGCTTTCTCCCTTCCAATCAATTATTTTGTACTTCAGGGTGTGCTGCTCCAGATGAGCTGACGTACCAACCTCGTATCTGTTTCCTTGAATTCACATTTGCTGGCTTCATTCCTCAATCTCATGAAGAAATGCTCAACAGGCTCACCAGATTCCTGCCTCAAGCTTTGAAATTCTTTAAAAAAAAAATTTTTATTCTCCTTTTTCTCATTTTCTCCCAAATTTACACCCAAAAATAGACAATAATCAGTAATGAATGTAATGTCAATCCCCATATCAATAACAACGATCCCATCCTCCCACCAAACCCCAGACATTGGTCTGCATGTTAACATAAACAAATGACAAAAAGGAATCAGGAATCACATATACAGTCTCCCAGCCCCCAAGCTCTGAAATTCTTACTGGTAGATTCAATGATTTTACTTGGCTGAAGATGTGTGCTGAATTTTTAAACAAATGTTGCCCGATGTTGACCAATTATTGTCTTTCTGACTCACTACAGTTATATGGCAAATTTGGCCCTTTCTCTATACCCCCAAAATAATGTAGCTGGCCCTTTCTGCTTCAGTAATACCTTTTAGAATCTGCATTTTTGTGCAGATCAATTGCCATACGAATAACTGCACTTCTTTCAGTTTAGTGCCATTTGTTGCTCATGGGGTGGTCTCCTGTACACTGGAGAAAACAAACACAGATTGAGTAACCGCTTTACAGAATCTCCATTCAGTCCCTGAGCTCCAGGTTTGATTCTCCACTTTGCTCCACCTCTGACCTTGCTGTCCTTGGTCTGCTGTGTATTCCTTCAGAGCAGATCCTCATCTTTGACTTGGCTTCCAGGTTCAATATTGATTTCAGAAATTTCAGATTGTAACCTCGACCGACAGTTTGTTTCCATTCTCTTTGTTGTTTGCCTTTGCTCTTGTTTTTGGATGGTAGCTGTTCACCATTCTGCCATTTAGACACATGTTGGGTCTTGATTTTGTTCCATTCCCACTCTTATTCGTCTTGCACCATGAACATCGCTCCTAGAGTGACCAGACTAGGATGTTTAATTAAAATCCGGGACTGTCTCAGCAAAACCTGTGCATCTAGTCTCCCGAAACTTTCCAACCATCCACCCTATCAGATCACCCCTTTTGTTCTTCCCACCCTTCATCCCTCACTTGCTAAACTTTTTACAGCTCTCACTTTTCCCAGTTTTCTATCTCCCGCTTGTACTCTGGTTCATCACTGTTCGAGGTCTGACCGACTACGGTTGTGTCATTAGCAAACTTGTAGATGGGAGTTGGAGCTGCAATTTGCCACGCAGTCGTGTGTATAAGGTTGGATCTGGACAGGTGGATGTGGGAGGGCTAGATCGATCCTTGATTAACAGGGAGGTGAAAGGTTATTGAGTGTAAGCAGGAATGTGTGGTTGAAGTTACAATCAGTTCAGCCATGATCTTATTGAATGATGCAGCAGGCTCCAGGCGTCAAGTTGCCTACTCCATATTTGTTTGTTTGTTTTCCCAAGTCTCTCCATGTTAGCAGCATTTCATTGTGCAAAGTATGCAAAAAGAGGTCTGGTAATGAATGAATAATAGCATGGAGGAATTGTTGCATTTAATTTATTTACATAAACTCTGAACGATAAATTTAACAAACAAGTTCAATCCTCCATTTCAAAATGGGCTGCAACGGCAAGCGGACCGGAAATAGTTTGTGGGTGCTGGGGACTGCAATGGCAGACGGACCGAAAATGGTTCTCGTGAGCAGTCGGAGGGACTGTAACGGCAGACGGTCCGGACGTGGATTGCGAGCGGTAGAGGGACTGTAACGGCAGACGGACCGGACGTGGATTGCCAGGGACTGTCATGGCACACGGACCGGACGTTGGGTGGGTAGAATGTTTGGGGCAGGGACCGGAAATAGAAGCTGATGTTTTGAGACTGTTCCTGTTGGTGGTGAGATCATCAAAACATTGAGAGCGGCTGTCGGAGGAGGTGAGAAATCCGGGAGAGGCTGGAGATTGGGGGGGATGAAAGCGAAGCTTGGAGCCAGAGCAACGGTGGGAGAGGGAGGGCGGCTGATCCGGGACTGCTGGATGTGGGGAAGATCCTGTTCCTAATGGACTGTGTCCCTCCTCCTCCTCCCACCCACCCTGTATAATACTGTCTGGGGTTATTGGTGGGCTGTTTGCCCACCGTGTGATCAATGCCCTTTCAGCAAGATTATATCAAAAAGCCACAATTCTTATCGTGTTCAAAGTCTAAAGATGTGCAGGTTAGGTGGATTGACCATGCTAAACTGCCCCTTCGTGTCCAATGATGTGCAGGTTCGACTGTGTTACGGTAATAAGGCAAGGGAGTGGAGGTTGGATTTGATTTATTGTCACATGTACCGAGGTACCGTGGAAGTATTATTCTGTGTACAGTCCAGACAGATCATTCCATACATGAAAAAAAAGGCCATACCTAAGTACACAATGTAAATGCATAGATACAGATATCGGGTGAGCAAACGGTGTGTAGTACTACTCAGTAGAGACGATATGCGGGGAGAGAAGTTCAGTCCATAAGAAGGTCATTCAGGAGTCTGGTAACAGTGGGAAAGAAGCTTTTTATAAATCTGTTGGTGTGTTCTCAGACTTTTGTATCTCCTGTCCGATGGAAGAGAATGACCCGGGGGGGGGGGGGGTCTTTGATTATGCTGTCCGCTTTCCCAAGGCAGCGGGAGGTGCAGACAGAGTCAGTGGCAGGGAGCAGATTCACGTGATGGACTGGGCTGTGTTCACGATTCTCTGTAGTTTCTTATGGTCTTGGGCCGGAACAGCACTCTGACCATGGGTTAGAATGCTCATTTGAAGGCTCAGTGCAGACTTGATGGGCCGAATGGCCTCCTTCTGCACTATAGGGAATCTGTGTTATATAATAACATTGTGGACTATCTGCTGACACGTGTTGTTTAATTTCCATTGTGGGAGGTACCTCACCACCACCTATTTCCATATCTCCTATGATTAGACTGCTTATCAGGCATCCAGGACTGAGCAAACAGAAACTTTCTCCAATTAAATATGAAAAACACCAATACCATTATCTTCAGCAACCCCACCCCTGTCCTGGCCAAATTCCATTCCCGAACCACTGAGTCCCTCCCTCTCCCTGGCAACCGTCTGAGGCTGAACCAGATTACTTGTGCTCTTGGGGCCATGTTTGACTGTACATTGGCTCAATCACCAAGACTTCTGCCTCATCTTTGCCCTGACCTCAGTGCTCCTGCTGCTGAAGCCCTTCCTCTGATTACTTCTAGGTTCAGCCGTTCTCATGCTGCCTTCCTTGATCATCGACTTTTTGCTCTTCATAAACCGGAGTGTATGAAAAATTCTGCTGTTTATGGTCTAGGTTACACCAAGTCCTGCTCGTGTGAGCACAAGAAATAGGTGCAGCAGACCTAACAGCTCACTTGAAACTCCTCTGTGTTCGATGTGATCGTTTAAAAAAAAAAAATGTATTTTATGACAAACGTATATTAAAACAGGTTACAGCAAACAAACACCCCGGGAAACATGCTTCCCTACATTCAACTATACAGTCTACAGATTTTTCCTTTTTTTCACCCCATGCGACGAACAGCCCCTCAAACACGGTCACAAACATCCCCCACCTTTCCTCAAACCCCTCTGAAGAACCCCTTGACTCATACTTTATCTTCTCTAATCGCAGGAAGTCGTACAGGTCACCCAACCAACCCGTTACCCCAGGTGGCGATGCCGACCGCCACTCCAGCAAAATTCGCCACCGTGCCATCAGAGAGGCGAAGGCCAGACATCAGCCTTCCTCCTCTCCATGAGCTCCGGCTTCTCTGAGACCCCAAATATCGCCACCAAAGGGTCCTCCACTATCCTGGCGAAGACCGCGAACACTTCCGCCCAGAATCTTCCCAATTTTTTGCAACTCAAAAACACGCGAGTGTGGTTCGCTGCCCCCGCCCCCCAACACACACACACACACTTCTCTCAATCATCTGCTACCCTCTGAAAAAAAAACCACTCATTCTCGCCCCGAGTCATATGCACCCCAACCACCTAAAACTGCATCAGGCTCATCCTTGCACATGAGGAGGTCCCGTTTATCCTACGCAGTGCCTCACTCCATATTCCCCAATTGATCTCCATTCCCAACTCCACTTCCCATTTCATTCAATGCGATCATGATTGATTTTCAGTCTGAATTCCCATGTTCCTGCTCCTTGAATGCTTTTATTATTATTATTATTTCCAGAGAGACTAATAATAAGTCAATTTCAGCCTAAAATATATTCAAAGATGCATCCACAGCCCTCTGGAGCAGAGAATTCTAAAGGTTCACAACCCTATGAGTGATGAAACTGCTCCTCATCTCAGTCTTAAGTGATCAATTGCTTATCCTGACAGTGTGCCCCCATGTGCTTGATTCCCCAGCTGCGGGATACAACCTTTCTGTCCTCCCTCTCATGCCCCTTCAGAATCTTATCTTTTCAATGAGATCATCTCTTCTTCTAAATTCCAATCTCTCACCATAGAACAACCTTCTCAACCTCTCTAATCCTTCTACCAATGACCCTGTAGTTTAAAGTGATTGCCTCTGGTAATCGATCCCCCAACTCGGGGAAACAAGTCTTTCATGTTGAGGCCCCTCGTAATTTTATGCACCTCAGTTAGGTCACACTTATCCTCCTCGTTCTAAGGAAACCAACCCTAGCCTTTCCAATCACTTCTCATAGCTTCAGTTTTCTAGCCCTGAAAATATTCAGTTTGAGTTTGAGAAAAATGCATCCAAGACCAGTAATTTAAACTTAAATAAGGGCAACTACGAAAGCACAGCTAGCTAAAGTGAACTGGGAAATATGCTTAAATGATAGATCAACAGAGGTTCAGTAGCAGAATTTAAAGGGATATAATATAATTATAATCTTTATTGTCACAAGTAGGCTTACATTAATACTGCAATGAAGTTACTGTGAAAATCCCCTCGTCGCCACATTCCGGCGCCTGAAATATTTCAGAAAACACACATTCCAATGAGAAAGGGAAATTCCAAGGGAAGGGCCTGAGTGTAGCATGGTCAATCCACCTACCATGCACATCTTTGGGTTATGGGGTTGAATCCACGTAGACACGGGGAGAATGCCCAAACTCCACACGGACAGTGACCCAGAGCCTGGATCGACCCTGGGTCCTCAGCGCCGTAGGCAGCAGTGCTAACCACTGGCCACCATGCCGCCCAGCATGGCTAATTCACCTACCCTGCGCATCTATTTGGGTTGTGGAGGTGAGACCCACGCAGAAACGGAGAGAATGTGCAAACCCCACACGGACAGTGACCCGGGGTCGGGATCGAATCCAGGTCCTCGGTGCTGTGAGGCAGCTGTTAGTATGCAGGTACAGCTAGTGATTGGGAAGGCAAATTGAATTTTGGTGTTAATTGCAAGGGGAATGGAATATAAAAGTAAGGAAAATTTTACCGCAGCTGTATCGGGCCTTGTTGAGACCAGTTCGGGAGTATGTGACTAATATTTAAGGGAGTTGAAATGGAGAAGGCGGGATGCGATGTGGGGTTGGCGTCAGGGGAGCAGGATGGGTGTAGTTATTTATTGCTTATTGACTTCTTCTGATTTTCTTTTTGTATATGTGAAAATGCCTTGAATAAAAATATTTAGTTCATAGTTCTAGTTAATATTTTAGAGGTAATGTTTAGTTTTCGAAAGATGGTTCTTATGAAGGTAACTGAAATACTAAGCTTTAGAGATTGTCAGAACCACCTAAAAGAAAATGGCGGTTTGGAAGGTTAGCCCTATTTGTTTAATAGAGTCAGAGTAGAAGAGATGAAATGGAGCCATAAAACTGGAGTTGGACTTACTTAGCTGGAGAACTGGAGACATGATGTCTACATTACTTACCAAGAAGTGCAGTGCAGAGAGATGTTTTGTTTTGGAGGTTAGAGTTAAATTAGTTTAAAAGCATTCAGTGAACCCCGGAAAACTATCGTCATGGGGATGATTGGAACTTCAGAAGTTCACTGGTTTCAATTTATCTATGTGTTTGCTGGGAGAGAAGGTTGGTTACAGTTTGGATCTAATGTGGTTTGCAACTCCGAGACATCCTGTCAGCTGTTAGCAGGCTCCAAGCAGTTCAGGCTCAGAGAAGTCCAGAGGAGTTGAGAATGTCGCAGTAGGTCACTCGTTCCGTGCCAGGTACTTCGGGCTTAGAGAAGTGGGGCACACCATTTATAGCTCAATGCAGCCAGAAGGCTGGAGTTCGGAGAAACCTAGGGAGAGGGCAACTTAATGAAGTCAGTAGTTTGCAAAAGAGTTGGAATTGTGCCTGTAATTAGAGGTGTGAGTGCAGCTTTGTGAATCCCATCGAATGCGGTCTGTGGAGAAGAAATTGGAGAAGAGATTGAACCATTAGGAGGTGAGTGGTTGTTGAGACAGTCTGCGTTGAAGTAGCTTTGGAGTAAATCAAGGCTAGATCTTGGAAATTGATGAGTTGAAAACCCTTGCGAGGAAGGCAAGAGTATTTTTTTTTTAACAGACAATTTTATTGAGGTATGTTTGGCATTGTAAACAGTAACAATATACAGTAGTGTGCAGATACCAATTACAAAAAACATAGTGCAAATAACAGTACCACTCTCGCAGATAGACCGACCTATTCTTCCCCCCTACTCTACACTATTCTACTACTCCCCCCCCCCCCCCCCCCCCCCCCCCCCAGCTGACGATTAGTTCCCCGCGAAGAAGTCGTTGAATGGTTGCCACCTCCGGGTGAACCCCGATAGTGATCCTAGTAAGGCAAACTTGATTTTTTCCAAGCCGAGAAAGCTTGCCATGTCCGACAGCCATACTTCGGTCTTTGGGGGCTTTGAGTCCCTCCAGGCCAACAGTATCCGTCGCCGGGCTATCAGGGAAGCAAAGGCCAAAACGTCGGCCTCTATCCCCTCCTGTATTCCTGGGTCTTCCGACACCCCAAAAATCGCCACCTCTGGACTCATCGCCACCCTTGTTTTCAGTACCCGGGGTATGATGTCCGCAAATCCCTGCCAGTATCCCCTGAGTTTTGGACATGCCCAGAACATGTGGACATGGTTCGCTGGTCCTCCCCCACATCTAGCACACTTGTCCTCCAGCCCAAAGAATTTGCTCATCCGGGCCACCGTCAAGTAGGCCCGATGAACTACCTTGAACTGAATCAGACCGAGCCTGGCACATGTTGTGGTTCCATTTACCCTCCTCAGAGCTTCTGCCCACTTGCCTCCCTCCAACTCCCCACCAAGCTCCTCCTCCCACTTAAGTTTCAGTTCCTCGGTCCCTGTGTCCTCCGCTCCCATAAGCTCCTTATAAATATCCGAGACTCTCCCCTCTCCTACCTCACCCCTGGAAACTACCCTGTCCTGGATCCCCCTTGGTGGAAGGCGCGGAAAGGACGGGGCCTGTCTACGTACGAAATCCCGCACCTGCAAGTACCGAAAATCATTCCCCCTCGCCAGCCCGAACTTCTCCTCCAGCGCCCTCATGTTCGCGAAGCTCCTTTCCAGGAACAAGTCGCCCATCCTTCCCACCCCCGCCCTCCGCCACGCTCAAGACCCGCCATCCATCTTCCCCGGGACAAATTGGTGGTTGTCACATATTGGGGACCAGACCGACGCTCCCACTTCCCCCGCATGCTTCCTCCATTGGCCCCAAATCCGCAAAGCCGCCACCACTACAGGGCTGGTGGAGTACCTGGCCGGCGGGAATGGCAGGGGAGCCGTGACCAGGGCTGCCAAGCTGGTGCCCCTGCACGAAGCAGCCTCCACCCGCTCCCAAACCGACCCCGTACCCACCATCCATTTCCTTATCGTGGCTATGTTAGCCTCCCAGTAGTAGTTGCTGAGGTTCGGCAACGCCAGCCCCCCCTCGCTACAGTTCCGTTCCAGCATTCCCCCTCTTTACCCGTGGGGACTTCCCCGCCCAAACAAATCCCAGGATGATTTTATTGATTCTTTTAAAGAAGGACCGCGGAATGAAAATAGGGAGACACTGAAAAATAAACAAGAATCTCGGGAGGATCGTCATCTTCACTGTCTGTACTCTCCCCGCTACTGACAGCGGGAGTGCATCCCACCTCCGAAACTCGCACCTCATTTGCTCCACCAGCCTGGACAAGTTCAACCTATGCATCTTACCCCAGTCGCGCGCCACTTGTATCCCTAGATACCTAAAACTTTCCCCAACCAGCCTAAATGGTAGCTCCCTCAGCCTATTCTGACCACTCGCCTGCACCACAAACATCTCGCTTTTTTGCCATGTTCAACTTGTAGCCCGGAAACCGGCCAAACACCCTAGGATTTCAATAATCCCGTCCATCTCTGCCGCTGGATCTGACACATACAAAAGCAGGTCATCCGCGTAGAGCGAGACCTTGTGTTCTATCCCCCCCTGACCATTCCCTTCCATCCCCTTGCCGCTCTCAGAGCAATTGCCAGCGGTTCTATGGCCAGCAGTGGAGAGAGGGGGCATCCCTGTCTTGTCCCGCGGTGTAGTCTAAAATACTCAGATGTTGTCCTGTTCGTCCTTACACTAGCCTCCGGGGCCTGATATAGCAGTTTAACCCAGTCCACAAAGCCCTCTCCAAACCCAAACCGTCCCAGCACCTCCCATAAATAGTCCCACTCCACCCGGTCAAAAGCCTTTTCGGCATCCATTGCCACCACTACCTCCACCTCTCTGTCCTCCGGGGGCATCATAATCACATTGAGTAGCCTTCTTAGATTGGCTACTAGCTGCCTGCCCTGAGCAAACCCCGTTTGGTCCTCCACAATCACGTCCGGTACGCAGTCTTCGATTCTGGATGCCAGGATCTTGGCCAGCAGTTTAGTGTCTACATTAATCAGGGAGATTGGCCTATAGGACCCACAGACCTCCGGATCCTTATCCATTTTAATATCAGCGAGATGGTAGCTTGTGACATCGTCGGGGGTAACACCCCATTGTCCCTTGCCTCGTTAAACACCCTAACCAGCACCGGCCCCAGTATACCCGCAAAATTTTTGTAGAACTCCACTGGATACCCGTCCGGCCCCGGGGCTTTACCCGACTGCATGGCCTTCAGGCCCCCATTACTTCTTCAGCTCTAATCGGAGCCCCCAGCCCCTCTACCATCCCCCTGCCCACCTTTGGAAAGGTCAGCGTATCTAAGAAGCGCCTCATCCCCTCCGGCCCCGTGGGGTGTTCCGAGGTATACAGCTTACTGTAAAAGTCCCTGAATACCCTGTTCAGTCCTGCCGGGTCTCCCACCTGGTTCCCTGCCCCGTCCACTACTGTCACTATCTCCCTGGCCGCCTAGGAAGGCAAGAGTATTAATGAGACTCAGTGATTACTGGCGTTGCTGAAAAATCCATGGGATCTGTCTTAGTCACAGCTGCCATTTAATGTCCATTGTGGTGTGTTTTACCACAGTTGTCTGTTAATTCATATTTATCTCATGTTAATTCTGAATGAAAGAGTATCATTTACATATTGTAGATTGTTTTGCTTTTCTGACTTTGTAAAGTTTGTTTGTGTAAAACTGTCGAATTTGAGGCATTATTCTCCCAGTGGATTTCAAATTTTGTGTACATTACTGGTTCTGAACTCGATCGATTGTAACACTGTGTACAATTTTGGTCATCTTATTTGAAAAAGGATACAAATTTGTTCGAAGCAGTTCCAAGAAGTTTCACTTAACTTATTCCTGGGATGAAGGGCTTATGTTATGAAGAAAGACTGGTTGTGCCTGTATCCATTGGAGTTTAGAAGAATGTGAGGGGATAGAGTGGAGGCGTGGGCTTAAGTAGGGTACTCTTTCCAAGGGCCGATGCAGACTCGATGGGCCGAATGGCCTCCTGCAGTGTAAATTCTATGATTTTGAGATCTTATTGAAAAATATAAGATCCTGAGGGGACTTGCTTGGGCAGATACCAGGAACATGTCTCCACATGCGACTGAGACTAGAGCTATGGGACACAGTTTAAGAATAAGAGGATTCCCCTTTAAAATGTGGATGAGGAGAATGTTCTTTTTTTGAGGGTCGTTAGTTTTGTGGAATTCTCTTCTGCAGAGAGCAATGGAGGCTAGATCATTGAATTTATTTGAGGCAGAGTTAGGTAGATGTTTGATAGCAAGGGGAGTTGAGGGTTATGGAGGCAGATGGCAAAGTGGAGTTGAGACCACAAGCCAGATCTGCCATAGTCTGACTGAATGGTGGAGCAATCACAAAGGATCGAAGGAATGGCCTACTTCAAGTCCAATGTTTTTCTCTCCCTAATTCCAAGTTCTGGTATTATTCCAGTAAATCTTTTACAGTTTACCCCATGCCTCTAAATCCTTCTCTAATATGGACCAATCAATTTGTACCTTGCTAAATATGTGTTCTGTAATAGTTCTGATTGCCACATGGAGTAAATTAGAGAGAGGCCTGTTCCAAATATTTTTAAAAAACATTTTATGATGGCAATTATGATTTCATAGCACGTCCTCCCCGTGTGTGCGTGGGTTTCCTCCGGGTGCTCCGGTTTCCTCCCACAGTCCAAAGATGTGAGGGTTAGGTGGATTGGCCATGCTAAATTGCCCGTAGTGTAAGGTTAATGGGGGGATTGTTGGGTTACGGGTATACGGGTTACGTGGGTTTAAGTAGAGTGATCATTGCTCGGCACAACATCGAGGGCCGAAGGGCCTGTTCTGTGCTGTACTGTTCTATATCTATATCTATAAATACTACAAAATCAAATGTACACATCGTTCAGTGTGTAACACATCCCTCCATCTCCCATTTTCCCACCTACTCTAAACACAAAATAGCCTAACCCCCCCCCCTTATTGAATCAGCTGACAGTTTAGTTCTCTCCGAAGAAGTCGATAAATGGTTGTCACCTCTGGACGAACCCTCTCAGAACAAACTTAATTTTCCCAACTGTGAGAAATCCGGCCGTGTCACTAACCCAAATTTTGGGGGCTTCGAGTCCCTCCATGCTAACAATATCCGTCTCTGGGCTACCAAGGAGGCAAAGGCCAAAGCGTCAGTACTGTGGCCATGACATCCGCAAATCCCTGCCAGTATCCCCTGAGCTTTGGGCATGCCCAAAACATATGGACATGGTTTGCTGGCCCTTCCGCACACCTCACACACCTGTCCTCTATCCCAAAAAACGTGCTCATCTGGGCCACCGTCATGTGTGCCCGGTGACCCACCTTGAATTGTATCAGGCTGAGCCTGGCACGTGATGAGGACGTGTTGACTCTGCTAAGAGCATCCTCCCACAGATCTGCCTCCACCTCCCCTCCAAGCTCATCTTCCCATTTACGTTTTGGCTCACCTTTCTCAGTTTTTTCCCACTCCATGAGATCTTGGTAGATCGGGCTACGGGGAGAATGCTGGTAGGTGGAGTTGAAATGCCCATCAGCCATGATCGAATGGCGGAGTGGACTCGATGGGCCGAATGGCCTTACTTCCACTCCTATGTCTTATGGTCTTAAAAACCTTCCCCTCCCCCACCCCCGTTTTAGAAACTACCCTGTCCTGTATCCCCTGTGGCAGTAGAAGCGGAACGGTCGCAACCTGCCTTCGCACAAAATCCCTTATCTGCAGATATCGAAACCCATTCCCTCCCGGCAATTCAAACTCCACCTCCAAATCCTCTAAACATGGAAAGCTCCCATCAATAAATAGAAAGCCCAGCACCTCAATCCCTGCTCTCTGCCATCCCAAAAACCCCCATCTAGCTTCCCACACAAAACCAGGGATCATTCTATTCACTCGCTTAAAAAAGGCTTCTGGTTTGAAAATAGGGAGGCACTGGAAAGCAAACAGAAACCTCGGAGGACCATCATTTTTACGGTCTGTATTCTCCCCGCTAGAGACAATGGGAGCATGTCCCACCTCCAAAAGTCCTCCTTCATTTGTTCCACTAGTCGGGTCAAATTTAATTTATGTAACTGCTCCCATCTCCGTGCCACCTGAATTCCTAAATAACGGAAACTCCCTCCCACCACTCTGAACGGCAGTTCCCCCAGTCTCCTCTCCTGCTCCCTCGCCTGGATCGCAAACAACTCCCTTATATCCATATTCAATTTGTAATCCGAGAACTGGCCAAATTCCCCTAAAATCTGCATATTCTCCCCCATCCTCCCTAATGGGTCAGAAATAAACAGGAGTAGGTCGCCTGCATATAATGAGAACCTGTACTCCATCCCGCCCCGGACCAGCCCCTTCCAGTCCTTTGACGCACTCAGCCATTGCCAATGGCTGTATGGCCAAGGCAAACAACAGTGGGGGGGGGGGGGGGGGGAGAGGCATCCTTGCCTTGTCCCTCGGTGCAATTTAAAGTAGTCCAAACTCAGCCGATTCGTCCGCACACTCGCCACCAATGCCTGGTATAGCAACCAAACCCAGTCAATAAGCTCTGCCCAAACACAAACCACCCCAGGACCTCCCACAAATAATTCCATTCCACCTGGTCGAAGACCTTTTCCGCATCCATAGCGACCACTACCTCCGCCTCCCTCCCCTCGGAGGGCATCATGATCACATTTAGGAGCCTTCTAACGTTGGTCGCTAGCTGCCTGCCTTTAGCAAACCCCATCTGGTCTTCTCCTATCACATCCGGAACACAGTCCTCTATCCTTGAGGCCAAAATTTTGGCCAGCAATTTGGCATCGATAGGGAGATTGGTCTGTATGACCCATATTGCTCTGAGTCCTTCTCCTGCTTCAGGATCAATGATATCGAAGCCTGCAACATTGTTGAGGGAAGGACACCTCGCTCCCTTGCCTCATTAAATGTCCTCACCAGCAGCGGGCCCAGAATCCTAGAGAACTTCTAGAATTCCACAGGGTAGCCGTTTGGTCCCGGAGCCTTGCCCAATTGCATGGCCTCCAATCCCTCTATTACTTCTACAATCCCGATCGGGGCTCCCAACCCCTGGGAGTGGGCTAAATAGCTGGCTTGTAATACAGAACAATGCCAGCAGCGCGGGTTCAATTCCTGTACCGGCCTCTCTGAACAGGCGCCAGAATGTGGCTACTAGCGGCTTTTCACAGTAACTTCATTGAAGCCTACTTGTGACAATACTCGTCTAACGCCCCCCTCTCCTTCATCAACTGCCCCACCGCCTTTCCTGTGGATAGCAGACCAAACACCATCTGCAGCTCACCAGCCTATCCATCTCTACCCGCTCTACCTTCTCCTTATGAGCCTGTATCGAAATTAGCCCCCCCCATCACCGCCTTCAGCACTTCCCATACTGCTGCTGCCGAAGCCCCCCCCCCCCCAGTTCACCCCAGTGTGGGGTATGATCCAACACAACAATCGCTGAATACTCAGTATCCACCACCCCCACCAGTAAAGTCCTGTTTAAAATGAAAAAAAAACCAGTCCGGGAGTACACTTTGTGCACGTGGGAAAAAATGAAAACTCCTTCGCTCGTGGCCGTCCGAAACTCCACGGGTCTAACCCCCAACTGGTCCATAAACCCCTATAGCTCTTTCGCCATGGCTGGCACCCTCCCTGTCCTTGAACTTGTCCGATCTCTCCTCTTCTCTCTTCTCTCTCTCTCCCCCCCCCCCCCCCCCCCCAATGATAAGCTTATGCGAGCCCAGGTCCGGGATGTTCCCGAACACCCGCCTCATTAGCTCTGCATCGTCCCAAGGGGCTGGTTTAGCACAGTGGGCTAAATAGCTGGCTTGCAATACAGAACAATGCCAGAAGCGCAGGTTCAATTCCTGTACCGGCCTCCCTGAACAGGCACCAGAATGTGGCTACTAGGGGCTTTTCACAGTAACTTCATTGAAGCCTACTTGTAACAATAAGTGGTGATTATTATTATTAATTTGGTGCGTAAATATTCACTGATACTACTGGCATCCCCTCCAGCTTCCCACTGACCATGATATACCTACCCCCCCGAGTCCGCCACTGTATTCCCTACCTCAAATGACACCCACTTTTTGATCACGATCGCAACCCCCCCTCCTAGCTTTAGAGTCTAGCCCCGAGTGAAATACCTGCCCGCCCCACTCCTTCCTCAGTCTAGTCTGACCACTGCCCTCAGGTGTGTCTCTTGTAGCATTGACATCTGTGCCTTCAACCTCCTCAAATGCGCAAACACGTGAGCCCTCTTGACTGGGCCATTCAGCCCTCTCACGTCAGCCTGGTTGGGGTGCCCCCCTCGCCGCTGCCAACCCCTACAACCACTTCCGTCAGCTAGCCTGCCCAGTTAGTCTGGTAGCCCCCGCCCATGGTGCCAAGCATCCTGCCCCTATTGTCCAAACCCCCCCCCCCCCCCCCCTCCCCCCCTCCCCGAACATACATCGGCAAAACATCACAATCCCCAACAAACACCTGTTGTGCACTTTTAAGTTGAAACTCCCAACTTTAGAATTCCTGCCTTTAACCCATGTTCCTCACTTCCTGATATAATAACATGGAACAGATCAGAATACAGACAGTGCAATGCATGTGTTTTAGAATATATGTATATAGACAGTGATTGACAGTGTTATACTAGCTGTGATTCTCTGGTCTCACTCAGCTCTGTTTCTTTTCTGTTCGAAAAATAAATTTTCCGAGCAGTATTTGAACAATTCGGAAATGAATGAACAGTTTCAGCACTTTCCAAACAGTGCTGGGAGGGGTAGGATTGCAGGCAGCTGCTCACAATGTGGGTGGTTGAGATCCAGAACAGATGCATGCCAAAGTAGGACCAAGAGTGGACCATTCAGCCCCTCCATCCTGCTCTGCCATTTAGTGAGATCATGGGCTCATTAACTCCATTTCATTCTTACTCTTTAGCTCCTTTGTAAATCAATAATCTATCTAACTCAGCCTTGAAAATATTCGATGGCCCTTCCTGTGTTGCTCGTTGTGTTCTCTCTTTAATTGGCTCTGTTTATGGCGGTTAATATAGTCGCCTTCCTTAATTCTAATTATGTTTACTCAAGAGTCGCCAGGTATCTTTCGATACCGCCACAAGGCTCAAAACCGAATACTGATCAAAGACTCGATACACCAGTTAGTAAGTTCGAAATCAGTGCACATTTATTTACACACACAGTCAAATATACTCATGCACAAAACTCTACCAACTAAACTATCACTACTACTAAAGCCTATACTTAGCTTCGGGCGCCCACTCAGTCAGAGGAACAATGGCCGTTGTCTGGTTCTGAGGCTGCTGGGGTTGAGCTGGTACGGAATAGTAGTTAGGAGCGTCTGTCTCGTAGCGTGCGTTGACTTTGGACTGACTTGTTCTGGTGCAGCTGCTAGGCAGGTCTCTCCTCGCTGAGAGCCAAGGCCAAGAGAGCGATTCTCTCTTGGGGGCTTCTTCTTATACCCAAAGGGGGCTTTGCACGCTTTTGGGCGGGCCTTGAACTTGGTCCCAATTAATTGGACCGTATCTTGATCATTGGTATCAATTTCCTCCAATAAAGGGGTGGCTGCCCTGATTGCTGGGCGTGTCCTAGGTGACCGTTGGCCTGCTTTGTTCTAGTCTCCTCTGGCGCCGGGGTGTCTGCTTTAGTATCATTTTCCTAAATGTTACTCTTTTGTCCCCGCAGATGGCTCATTAGTATGGTAATTGCTTTGCAGTATCAGTCTTGTCTGGGAGCTACAGCTCCAATCAACAGGCAAACCTTGCACCTGCTTGCTTTCTCAGTATTGTCCATTTTCCCTGCATTCTTTGCAAAGTGTCCATTTTGTAATCGGGACGTGGCCACCCCAGGTGGCTACACCTGTGCCGCTCTCTGGAGAAGAGGGTTCCAAAGTCACTCAACCCTCTGAGAGAAAAACAATTCTCCTCCTCACCCTCTTAAATGGGTGACCCCTTATTTTAAAATTGAAATCTCTCAGCAACCACCCTGTCAAGTCCCCTCAGGATCTTGCATGCTTTAATGAGATCACCTCTCATTCTTCTAAATTCCAATGAATGCAGGCCCAGCCAGTCTGACATTTCTTCCTAGGATAACCCCCTCATCTCAAGAATCAGTTGAGTGAACCAGGCCCTGTCACGTTGAAGAAGCAGTCCAGTTGATGTGTAACTTGTTGCTGTGCGCAGGCATAAAGTGTAGCTTGGATCCAATGCATCTTTAATTCATTGCTTTGTGCGCAAAGTTTACACACTCCACAATCACACGTTGTCTCTTTTACAATAGTGTTGTCCATGTTGCCAGAATGGCAATTATAGGAATGTTGAACCGAGGCTCCTTTAGGGATGACTGTTTCAGAGCCCCGTAGGCAGGAGCTTTCCCAGTCCTTTGTTGAGCTGGTTGATTTCAGCCACAGTGGGTTGGGTCGAGAAAGGCAGATTTGGTCACTTCCCTTGTTAATCACCACCCAGTGGATACCCAGTGGATATGTAGACAATGGCCATGGCTGTGATGCCGACAATTGAATAGCCTTCTGGATCTCGCTGTTGAACCGTGCGTATGGTCACATGCATTTAGTAAGGGAGGGGTCACCTTTCTAGTATACATAATGTAATGTACAGTTGATCATAAAGGTGTTTATCTTGAGTTTGATTCCTGGATTATGAATGTGACAAACTACCCCTGATGTTTGCCAGTATTTTTCTTTACTGCTTCCTATCTCCACACTGTTTCTTGGCAGACACAGATATGCGCACTATTCTATTCATATTCCAGTGTAAAAACAATGGAGCGCGCAACATCTCAGTTATAGGAAGATTGCACTACAGCTTGCATTTAAGCAAAAACTTCACCACAATAAACACCTTGTTTCGAAAGCTGAAACAAATCTGCAGTGAAAGGTCCAGTCCCTAAGGCCTAAAATCAGCATATCATTCTCAGTTCCAACTGATTTCCAGCTTTCACTTTTCACAGAATAACATCACACTTCCCTTAGGCATGGCCCAATCTGGCTGCCTCCATGTGTCTCCTGAAGGTTATTCGACTTGTTGGCATGTGATTGTGTGGACACAGCCAATTTTCCAGTTGCCTTATCCAAATACTCATCACGTACAATTGTGCAAAGTAAGTGAGAACAGGCTGCAGGAATGGACAGAGTTCTCAAAACTGTGTGTGTGCCGTCACTCATGCACAGGGTTACTTGTTAGTGATCAAACTTGGGAACGCACGGTCCGCTGTCAATTGGCCTTTAACCTCCAGGCAAGGGAATTCAATTTCCATTTTAAATCTAGTTATTTGTAAATTGGTTGTCCTGAATTACTCACCACAGAATAAAACCTCAGCTTTGTTCCAGATTTGGTCAGCAAATCATTTTTGTAATCCACTTTTACAATTTGTTTAGGTGAAATAACCAACTATGGCAACAACTGATCTGTTGGTGGATTTACAAGATGATGTGGTGGCAGATGATACTTCCAATGCACTTGGACAACTCAAACTCTCTCCTCTGGATGAAAAAACCTGGCCGACAGAGTGTGATAATGACTTAAAAACAGGTTAGTAATGGCAGTGATTGAGCAGAGATAATTCTATATACTGAGCTCTCATCCTTGTGCAAATACTGAATTACCACCTAATTGCCAGAGCTCTCATCTAATGGACCCTGCATGAGCTGTTCATAACTGACCTAATGAGAGAAATCTCTGGACATTCCTTCCCACACATATTCTGAGTTGATTTATGGGGTACAGGTTGTTTAATAAATCTCCAATTGTGAATAGAATCATCTTGTTCTCCCAAGACGTCACCACCTGGCAAGAATTAACACTTAAAATGGTAAATTCAAAAAATGTATTAATCATTATAATGTAGAAAAGTAAAAAGATAAAGTTTCAACTAACAGTAATTAACAGCAAGAAGGCAAAGAGGGTGGCACGGTAGCACAGTGGTTAGCACGGTTGCTTCACAGCACGGGTTCGATTCCCGGTCACTGTCTGTGCAAAGTCTGCATGTTCTCCTTTTGTCTGCGTCGGTTTCTTCTGGGTGCTCCAATTTCCTCACCCGGTTTCCTCCCACAAGTCCTGAAAAAGACAGAGAGAAAGCGCACTCAGTAAGCTTGCGCTTTTCAAGGAGACACATCCGGAGTAAGCACATCCAGAGTGGGAATTGCAACTTGGTAATTTGGTGCAGTGAGGTAATCAGGAAAGGTAAGTGGAAAATCTAATTCTGCTGTTTTTCAGTTAAAAGTGCAGTGTGTAGCTTAGTGTCTGATTGGTTGAAGCTGCCCCCACCCTAATTGCTGAGAGGCAGTTATCTGTCAGTCACCTGAGGCCAGTTTAGGGGCACAAAGGGCACATTGTATTCTTCTCTTTGAAGTTTAGGTATTTTGATTCATCGGTTAGCTGAGGTCTGCATGAAAGACAGACAGAAAGCGTACTCAGTAAGCTTGCGCTTTTCAAGGAGACACATCCGGAGTGAGGCACATCCAGAGTGGGAATTGCAACTTGGTAATTTGGTGCAGTGAGCTAATTGAGTGCAGAGTGAGAAGGTGCTTTTTCGGTAGTGCTTTTTAACCCTGGTAAGTAGTTTTTCTTTTCATTGTCTAATTTATTTATTTTTATTTTGAAATTGTAGTTTACCTAAGGTTTAAGACATGGCAGGAGATCCCAGACCCGTGTCATGCTCCTCGTGTGCGATGTGGGAGCTCTTCCACTGTCCCTGGCTCTTTCACGTGCAAGAAGTGTGTTCAGTTGCAGCTCCTGTTAGACCGCTTGACGGCTTTGGAGCTGCGGATGGACTCACTTTGGAGCATCCGCGATGCTGAGGAGGTCGTGGATAGCACGTTTAGCGAGTTGGTCACACCGCAGGTGAAAGTTACTGAGGGAGATAGCAAATGGGTGACCAAAAGACAGAGCAAGAGTAGGAAGGCAGTGCAGGTGTCCCCTGCGGTCATCTCCCTGCAAAACAGATATACCGCTTTGGATACTGTTGGGGGAGATGGCTCACCAGAGGAAGGCAGCAGCAAGGTTCATGGCACCGTGGCTGGCTCTGCTGCACAGCAGGGCAGGAAGAAAAATGGCAGGGCTATGGTGATAGGGGACTCGATCGTAAGGGGAATAGACAGGCGGTTCTGTGGACGCAATCGAGACTCCAGGATGGTATGTTGCCTCCCTGGTGCAAGGGTCAAGGATGTCTCGGAGCGGCTGCAGGACATTCTGGGGGGGGGGGGGGGGGGGAACAGCCAGCTGTCGTGGTGCACATAGGCACCAACGATATAGGTAAAAAATGGGATTAGGTACTACAAGTGGAATTCAGGGAGTTAGGAGTTAAACTAAAAAGTAGGACCTCAAAGGTAGTAATCTCAGGATTGCTACCAGTGCCAAGAGCTAGTCAGAGTAGGAATGTCAGGATAGATAGGATGAATGCGTGGCTCGTGAGATGGTGCAAGAGGGAGGGATTCAAATTCCTGGGGCATTGGGACCGGTTCTGGGGGAGGTGGGACCAGTACAAACCGGACGGTTTGCACCTGGGCAGGACTGGAACCGATGTCCTAGGGGGGGTCTTTGCTTGAGCTGTTGGGGAGGGTTTAAACTAATGTGGCAGGGGGATGGGAACCGATGCAGGAAGTTGGAAGGTAGTAAAACAGGGACAGAAGCAAAAAGAAGTAAGGGTAAAAGTGCAAGGCAGAGAAGACATAGTCCAAAATCAAAAAGGGCGACAGTACAAGGTACATAGAACATAAAACAGTACAGCACAGAACAGGCCCTTTGGCCCTCGATGTTGTGCTGAGCAATGATCACCCTACTCAAACCCACGTATCCACCCTATACCCGTAACCCAACAACCCCACCCCCCCAGCCTTACTTTTTTTTTTAGGACACTAACACTCTGGGCAATTTAGCATAGCCAATCCACCTAACCCGCACATCTTTGGACTGTGGGAGGAAACCGGAGCAACCGGAGGAAACCCACGCACACACGGGGAGGACGTGCAGACTCCGCACAGACAGTGACCCAGCCGGGAACCGAACCTGGGACCCTGGAGCTGTGAAGCATTTATGCTAACCACCATGCTACCGTGCTGCCCGGTACAGTGACGGAGGGGAGCTCAGTGAATAGGCCCAGTAATACTAAAAGGAATAAAACTGGGGATGTTAAGATTCAAAACAGAGGTAGAAAAACCAACATAAATGTACTTTACCTGAATGCTCGTAGTATTCGGAATAAAGTAAATGAGTTGATGGCACAAATCATCGTGAATGACTATGATTTAGTGGTCATCACTGAAACATGGTTAAAGGATGGTCACGACTGGGAGTTAAATATCCGAGGGTATCAAACTATTCGGAAGGACAGAGTGGATGGTAAGGGAGGTGGCGTTGCTTTGTTATTTAAGGATGACATCCGGGCAATAGTAAGGGATGGCATCGGCGCTATGGAGGATAAGGTTGAATCCATTTGGGTGGAAATCAAGAATAGTAAGGCGAAAAAGTCACTGATAGGAGTAGTCTATCGGCCACCAAATAGTAACGTTATGGTGGGGCAGGCAATAAACCAAGAAATAACTTATGCATGTAGAAATGGTACAGCAGTTATGATGGGGGATTTTAATCTACATGTCGATTGGTTTAACCAGGTCGGTCAAGGCAACCTTGAGGAGGAGTTTATAGAATGTATCCGCGATAGTTTCCTAGAACAGTATGTAATGGAACCTACGAGGGAACAAGCGGTCCTAGATCTTGTCCTGTGTAATGAGACAGGATTGATTCATGATCTCATAGTTAGGGATCCTCTCGGAAGGAGCGATCACAATATGGTGGAATGTAAAATACAGATGGAGGGTGAGAAAGTAAAATCAAATACTAGTGTTTTGTGTTTAAACAAAGGAGATTACAATGGGATGAGAGAAGAACTAGCTAAGGTAGACTGGGAGCAAAGACTTTATGGTGGAACAGTTGAGGAACAGTGGAGAACCTTCCAAGCGATTTTTCACAGTGCTCAGCAAAGGTTTATACCAACAAAAAGGAAGGATGGTAGAAAGAGGGAAAATCGACCGTGGGTATCTAAGGAAATAAGGGAGAGTATCAAATTGAAGGAAAAAGCATATAAAGTGGCAAAGATTGGTGGGAGACTAGAGGACTGGGAAATCTTTAGGGGGCTACAGAAAGCTACTAAAAAAGCTATAAAGAAGAGCAAGATAGAGTATGAAAGTAAACTTGCTCAGAATATAAAAACAGACAGCAAAAGTTTTTACAAATATATAAAACAAAAAAGAGTGGCTACGGTAAATATTGGTCCTTTAGAGGATGAGAAGGGAGTTTTAATAATGGGAGATGAGGAAATGGCTGAGGAACTGAACAGGGTTTTTGGTTCGGTCTTCACAGTGGAAGACACAAATAACATGCCAGCGACTGATAGAAATGAGGCTATGGCAGGTGAGGACCATGAGAGGATTGTTATCACTAAGGAGGTAGTGATGGGCAAGCTAATGGGGCTAAAGATAGACAAGTCTCCTGGCCCTGATGGAATGCATCCCAGAGTGCTAAAAGAAATGGCTAGGGAAATTGCAGATGCACTAATGATGATTTACCAAAATTCACTAGACTCTGGGGTGGTCCCGGCAGATTGGAAATTAGCAAGCGTGACACCACTGTTTAAAAAAGGAGGTAGGCAGAGAGCAGGAAATTATAGGCCAGTGAGCTTAACTTCGGTAGTAGGGAAAATGCTGGAATCTATCATCAAGGAAGAAATAGCGAGGCATCTGGATAGAAATTGTCCCATTGGGCAGACGCAGCATGGGTTCATAAAGGGCAGGTCGTGCCTAACTAATTTAGTGGAATTTCTTGAGGACATTACCAGTGCAGTAGATAACGGGGAGCCAATGGATGTGGTATATCTGGATTTCCAGAAAGCCTTTGACAAGGTGCCGCACAAAAGGTTGCTGCATAAGATAAAGATGCATGGCATTAAGGGTAAAGTAGTAGCATGGATAGAGGATTGGTTAATTAATAGAAAGCAAAGAGTGGGGATTAATGGGTGTTTCTCTGGTTGGCAATCAGTAGCTAATGGTGTCCCTTAGGGATCCGTGTTGGGCCCACAATTGTTCACAATTTACATAGATGATGGAACCAAGGGCAATGTGTCCAAGTTTGCAGATGACACTAAGATGAGTGGTAAAGCGAAAAGTGCAGAGGATACTGGATGTCTGCAGAGGGATTTGGATAGGTTAAGTGAATGGGCTAGGGCCTGGCAGATGGAATACAATGTTGACAAATGTGAGGTTATCCATTTTGGTAGGAATAACAGCAAACGGGATTATTATTTAAACGATAAAATATTAAAGCATGCCGCTCTACAGAGAGACCTGGGTGTGCTAGTGCATGAGTCACAGAAAGTTGGTTTACAGGTGCAACAGGTGATTAAGAAGGCAAATGGAATTTTGTCCTTCATTGCTAGAGGGATGGAGTTTAAGACTAGGGAGGTTATGTTGCAATTGTATACGGTGTTAGTGAGGCCACACCTGGAGTATTGTGTTCAGTTTTGGTCTCCTTACTTGAGAAAGGACATGCGTTAATCCCAGAGTTGAAGGGGTTGGATTATGAGGATTGGTTGAGTAGACTGGGACTGTACTCGTTGGAATTTAGAAGGATGAGGGGGGATCTTATAGAAACATTAAAAATTATGAAGGGAATAGATAGGATAGATGCGGGCAGGTTGTTTCCACTGGCGGGTGAAACTAGAACTAGGGGACATAGCCTTAAAATAACGGGGAGTAGATTTAGGACTGAGTTTAGGAGGAACTTCTTCACCCAAAGGGTTGTGAATCTATGGAATTCCTTGCCCAGTGAAGCAGTTGAGGCTCTTTCATTAAATGTTTTTAAGGTAAAGATAGATAGTTTTTTGAAGTATAAAGGGATTAAGGGTTATGGTGTTCCGGCCGGAAAGTGGAGCTGAGTCCACAAAAGATCAGCCATGATCTCATTGAATGGCGGAGCAGGCTCGAGGGGCCAGATGGCCTACTCCTGCTCCTAGTTCTTATGTTCTTATGAAACATGTGCTTGTTAGGTGAATTGGACATTTTGAATTCTCCCTCTGTGTACCCGAACAGTCACCGTAGTGTGGCGACTAGGTGATTTTCACAGGAACTTCATGGCAGTGTCTATGTAAGCCTACTTGTTACAATAAAGATTATTTGATTATTAATTAAATAGACGTCTCACAACTTTCCTTGGTTGATCAAAGGTATCAGTGATAGCCCAAAACGCGGATAACATGCTAACAAAAATGGCTTTTCAAAACGTTTTTTTATACTAAAAATATTTTGTAAGACCATCTTAGCCAAGTATTTGGAAATACCTAATTGGTCTATAATTTGTTAATAATGAGATGAGTTAACCCCATTGGTTCTAGCCAATATGCACACTTTGTCTTATATTTAGCTCAGTGCCTTCCTTTCGGGATGGGCAATAAATGCTGGCCTAACCAGTGATGCCCACATACCGTAAATGAATTTTAAAAAAAAGCTATGCCTCTTATCTTGAGTGAGCCTAAGAATTCAACAATAATTGGTTAACCTACTGTCTGCTGATTTATAATTGGCTCCTGACACCTGCTAGCATCTCCTGATATCTTAATACAAAGGCTTACTAAAGACAACCTGAATCAGGCCTTATTCATTACCCAACCTAATGTCGCTTGTCATGGTCCTAAAGATTTTGAAAACCGCACACCTTATCTTCCCAGTCTGGCTAGGAAGACACCCTTTGATGATTTCCATGATTTATGGCTATGGTATGATAGTTGTGTGTATTTCTAAAACATAAAAACATGGATTGCAGGTTATCATTTGCATTCCTAGTACACCTAGTGATTAACTACTTGCTCTTTAATTGTCTCACAAGTAAATCTCTTTATTTGACTAATCTGACTGTTTCCAATAATGTAGTAACTGGTTTAGTTTTAAAATGTCATCTAGATTAGTTCAAAATGGCTTCTGACCATGTTAGTTTATCATGCTAAGAAACGTGTTGATTCAGACTACAAAAATGGTCGGCACACTAAAACTATTGATTTTGAAACTATCAACACGATGTCCATTGCATACAGCCCCAGACCTGCTACACTGACCTCAAATTACCCAAACCATCATCCCCATTTACTGACTTCTGAGACCCGTAATCCATCATCAACTTCTACCAAGATGCAATACACCTACACGGACCACAATCTTGCTGATTTTAAACCACAATCTTGCCTTGTGCTAAAGCCAGGTCCAGGCTTGCAGATTCAACCAAGATTAAATTGAATTTGCAGCTCGGCTCAGCTGTACGCCAAACATTCCCTGCCACCCATACAACCACTCTCGACACCATATCGGCCTATGAGACCAGTCGCAATCCCAGCTTGTATTCTACTTCCAGAATTGCTCCCCTCATGTATAAATCTGTCATAAGCATGGGCTTCATTAGCAACAAATAAGAGGTGCAGTAGATTCTGATTAAAAAGGTTGGGTAGCAACTACTAGTTTGCTTCAGGCTGTTGTGCAATTGGTGCAAGATTTATAGTGGACTCCAACTCTCAATGATGTCTGTATTTGGCAATTTATTATTTTAAAATTCTAATAACAGATTGTCAGTCATCCAATGGCCTGACACCTAAACACACAGGGGTATTGACCACTTGTGTGATGCCACAACAATTCTGGGAGTTTTTTTATTTTTCCATGTGTTGTGGGTGTCACTGGCCAGGCCCAGTATTTGTTATCCATCCTTCGTTGCACTTGAATTGAGCCACTTGCTAGGCCATTTCAGAGGACAGTTAACATCGCTGTGGGTCTGGAGTTACATGTAGGCCAGACAGGTAAGGAATGGCACATTTCCTTTCCTTCAGGGCAATAGTGAATCAGATGGAATTTTACAGCCATCTGAAATGGTTCCATGGTCACCATTACTTTGTTTTGGAAAACATTTTGTCGAAGGCATTTTCAATATAAACATAACCAAGAAATACACAAGCCAATGGCAGCAGCAGGAAGCAACCCCCCCCCCCCCCCGTTCACCTCGGCACCCGCCCCTCCTTTCCAGTTTTTCATCCAGCACACCCAAACGGAAAATAAAACAAATACCTCCCGCTGATGACTCAATCCTCCTTAAAGAAGTGAATGAATAGTTCCCACCTCGAGGTGAACCCTTCCTCCGCACCCCAATGGCGAACTTAGTCTTTTCCAAATGCCGGAACTCTGCCAGATCGCTCACCCATATCCCAGCCTTCAGTGGCTCCGAGACCCGCCGACACAACAGAATCTGTCTCCGGGCTATCGGGGAGGCAAAGATCAACACGTCGACCTCTCCCCACCTGGATTCCCGGATCCTCCGACACTCCAAATATCGGCACCTCCATACTCTACCTCTATCCCCAAAATCTTTGACATAACGTCTGAAAATCCCTTCAAAACCCCTCAACTTCGGACATGCTCAGAACATATGCACATGATTCACCGCGCGCAACCCCCCCCCCCCCCCCAATCCACTCCCCAACACACCGCCTGAACCTATCCTTCCTCCACTCCAGTAAGAACTGACTCATGCACGCTGTCATGTAAGCTCTGTGCACCATTTTTAATTGGATAAGCCTGAGTCTTGCACATGACGAGGACCCATTCACCCTCCACAGAGCTTCATTCCATACTCTGGCCCCCAATGCCCCACACAAAATCTCCTCCCACTTACACCGTACCTCCTCCACGGGAGCACTCTCCCTCTTCATCAACCCCCCATTCATGTCCACAACACTGTCACCTTCCATTTCAGAAGCTTATCCTGCGGCACCGGGGCAGCAGCATCGGAAACAATGGTACCTCCTTCCTCATGAAGTTCCTAACCTGCAGATATTTGAACCCATTCCCCTTCGGCAACTGATATGCCCCCTTCACGTCCTCCAGGTCTGCAGACTTCCCTCCCGCAAACAAATCTCTAAAATATTCTATCCCAACCTGCTGCCATCCTGGAGCCTTGCAAGCAACCCCGCCAGCACAAATCTATGATTATCGCAAACCGGCATCCACAGCAACATGCCTTCCAATCCAAAATGCTGCCGAAACTGTTTTCTAACCCCCAGTGCTGATACCACCACCGGGCTCTTGGAGTACCTGACCAGCGAGAAAGGAAGTGGCAACAACAACAACAGTGCCCTCAGACTAGATCTGTGTTTTTCAAACTTTCTTTCCCGAGACCCACTTTTACCAAGCGGCGGATCTTTGGGACCCACGCTGGCCAACGTTCGCGACCCATGCCGGCCCACCATAGTGACACACCATTATTGCTTTCCTTTGATGTGGCAGGTGAGCCTGCTTGGTCCTCACGATCTCACTTGCTTTGTAATTCAATGTTACATTTTTGCAAAGGACTTCAGCTGACAATTTAACTTCTCGCTGCATCCTTTGACAATAATGAAGAGGTTTGTCCTCGAACTTGCCATGCTCAGTCTTCAAATGCCTTTGAAGATTTGAGGGTTTTAAACTTTAATTTGCCTGTATTTCCCTGGATATAAGACACATGGGCTTTGCACCCTGAATTTCACTGGCACAATTTGTTGCTCTTTATGATATGATGTTATAGCCCAACAGTGTCACCATTACTGTGGGTATTTATATTTGCCTTGGTGAACCACAAGTGTTTCCCTTATATCTGTCAAATGGCCACACCACCAGTTAGTCAGTTCAAAAGATGGTTTATTTACACACACAAGGATTACTTCGACATGACTGTGCAGATGGATAAGGCCTTTATCTTGATCTCGCGTGGCTGGTTTGAAGAAATGGCTCTGTCTCTGCTGGGCTCATCCGTCAGGTAGCGATCGTTGGTCTTGAACTTGGCTGGCTGTTCCTGCTACAATTGGCTGGCACAGGCCGGGCCTAAAAGAGACAGAACACGTGGCTGTGTCCCCTTTTATCCGTCTGGGATTTTTCGCTCTTTGGGGCGGTCCTTGATCTTGGACCCAATAGTTCGACCGGGCTCTGATCACTGTCTTCGATTTTGGCCAATAAAGGGGCGGGTGCCTTGATGGCTGGGCGGGTCCTTAGCCGTCATTGACCTCGGCAGTTGGGCTCTCTGAGTAAAGGAAGTGGCGCCGATCAGACTGTGGCTGTACCGGTTTCTTGATTGGAGTCCTATTCTGGGGAACGGACCATTAAAATGCAAACGAGCGGGGGTTTCGATCAGGTCTTGCTACCTTTGTTTCAAATACACAGAAGCTCTGTATCTGTCTGAGTCCTGGGTTGGCCATAATTCCCATGGTCCTTTGCAGGTGGCCATCTCGGATAGCTACAAATTAAAATCATACCTCAAGAAATCATCTTTCTACTGTTTTGTTCCCGATTTCGGTTTCTTCTTAATTATTTGTTCACAGGAGGCCCTGGAGCTCTGGAACAGCTCACACCCAGCATTGCTTAGTCCTGCCACGGACTCTCCTGCGAAGCGCTCTCCAGCAGATTCAATTGTGAGATCCTGGCCTGTTTGTGTCTCGGGCCCTCTCTTCCTTATTAAAAACAATCCACCTTCAGTTCTTCACACACTCCTGTTACTTGCTTGCTGGCAGCTACAAGATGGAGAAATCGCTCCACTATGATTTTGCGCCCAAAGCATGGATGTGTAGGAGCGTGGGGTCAGTGTACGTGCTGGGCGCGTGACCGTCTTTCTGCCGCTGCCTCTGCGGAAAGACTCAATCGTTCATATTTAAAGGCTGGCCACTTTTTTATTTTGAAACTTTATTTCCAGTGGCTGATTTTTCCAAGTTTATGACATTTTACTACCGAAAATTAAATCAATTTCAGTTGACCAGGCACATCCTTACATTTACACATATACTTTGTTTTCAATATATTCCCATTTCTTTAGAAATTTAAACAAGCATAGGAAAAAAAGTACAATCTTAAGTTTACTTTACAAACTATGACTTTAGACAAGATGAAGTAACTTGTCATACAATGTCACAATGTTTCTCACTGCTTCCGCTGTATTGCATTATCCAAACATCCAAGTCATCTCCTTCTCCATTCTCACCAAAAGCACTAACTTCCTGGTTTCCAGAGAGTGGTGACATAAAGTGATGATTGTAGGTTTCTTCCAGTGTTGACATGTGTCAGCGTATTGACTGACCTCGGTTGATCAGTATTCCTCGCCAACGAACCAGGTCTGGCTTCCCTCTCATTGTCCAGTAGCTGCATTCACCCCAGTCACAGACTGTTGGCAACTTCCCAACAAGTACTTCACGTCCTGGGAGTGCAAGCAGACGTTGTGCCAGCCTTTGAACAAAGTGGCCACGGAGCCGCAGGTTGCATTCTGCCCATTGGTGGTGGGGGACGAGACGAGTAGCACTCTCTGCACGAGCACAAGAGTGAAGCTCCACCGGTCAGCCCCTGTCCCCAACCCCTGCGGGTACATGGTGACCAGCACACAGCCCAGCCTTCCGCCCCCTCAAACGCCGCAACCAATTATGGACTGCCCGCGGCCGATATCCTTAAAAGCTGCTCGCGGCCATTGGGGACTTCTTCCCACGATCAGGAACGCCAAAACATATCGCTCCGCGACCCTCCCTGCGGGTCACGACCCTGAGTTTGAAAAACTTTGGACTAGCCCCCGTACTCGAGGCCGCTTCCGTCCGTCCCAAACTGACTGCTCCTCCATTGGCCATTTCCTAACCTTTGCACCAGCCGCCCCAAGTTCAGTTTATGCAGCTGGGCCCAACTCCACGCTGCCTGCATCTCAAAGTAGCAAAATCTCGCCCCCACCAACCGAAGCGGCAATTCACCCAACCTCCTTTCCTGTTCCCGTGCATTAATTGGGAATGCCTCGCTTTTCCCCACATTAAGCTTGTATCCCAAAAAGCAGCCACACTCCCTTCAAATCCTTATGATAACTATCAAAGCTCCCGACTGGATCCGAAATATACAGCAGGAGATCATCCGCGTACAAAGGTGCTCAACCCCCACCCCGCTCAATACCCCTCCACTCCCTCAAAAACAGAAGCGCCATTGCCAGCGGCTCAATCACCAGGCCAAAAAGCAGCGGAGAGAGTGGACACCTCTCCCTTATCCCCGGTGCAACCCCAAATATCCGAGCTGACCCTTTTGTCTGAACACTCGCCTTGGGTGCCTTAAACAGCAACTGAACTCAATCCACAAAACCCTACTGCCCCAACACCTCGAACAAATACAGCACCTTCGCCAATAACTTTTCATCGAAATTCATCAACGAGACCGATTCACACTGCTCCGGGTCCTCGTCCTCCTTTAGAATGAGTGGTAGCTCTCTCTCTCTCTCTCTCTCTCTCTCTCTCTCTCTCTCTCTCTCTCTCTCTCTCTCTCTCTCTCTCTCTCTCTCTCTCTCTCGCGCTCTCTCTCGCGCTCTCTCTCTCTCTCTCGCGCTCTCTCTCTCTCTCTCGCGCTCTCTCGCTCTCTCTCTTCTTCAACTGGTGCACAAGCATCCTGCTCACTTTTTTCCCCAAACTCCTATACCGCCCCTCTGGCTCTAAGCAATCGCCCCATTCCTTTCCTGTGGAAACCAGCCCAAGCTTCACCTGGACCCTCTGTCTCTCCTTTAGTAATGCCTTCCCAGGCACCACCAAATATCTCTGATCTAGCCTGAGAATAACCTCCACCAACCTCAGCCTGCTCCATCCACTCCCTCTTCACCCGAATCGATACAAGTTCCCTCCTTAACACTGTCTTCAGCGCCTTTCACAAGGTGGAGGCAGAAACCTCCCCCTCCATTCTGCGCCACATAATTCCGAATGGCCGCCCTCACCTTCTCACAAACCACGTTATCCGCCAACAACCCTACACCTCACCTCTATTGTGGCCGCTGAGCTTCCCCCTTCACCATCCGCAAATCCACCCAATGCAGTGCGTGGTCAGAGACCATAATTGTCAAATACTCCGATCCACCAACAGCGCCTTATCTAAGACAAAGAAATCAATCTGGAAGTACACCTGGTGCACGTGCAAGAAATACGAAAACTCCTTCGCCCTTGGCCTCTCAAACCGCCAAGGGTCTGTCCCTCCCTTATGTTCTCTAAACCCCTGCAGCTCCTTTGTCCTTGCCAAAACCTTCAAGGACCTAGGGCACAACTGGTCCAACCCAGCACCTTATTAAAATCAATGCCCCTTGCATGCCAAGGTCCGGAGTCTTTGCTAAAACCTGCCTCAGAAAATCCACATCGTCCAGATTTGGAGCATAGACATTAACTAGCACCACCGGCATCCCCCTCCAGCTTCCCACTCACCATCACAAACCTACCTCCAGAGCCAGTTACAATATTTCCCACCTCAAAAGCCACATCCTTGTTGACCAGCCGCCACCCTCCTCGTCTTAATATTCAAGCCTGAATGGAACACCTGACCCACCCAACCCTTCCTCAGTCCCACCTGGTCCCCCAACTTCAAGTGCATCTCCCGAAGAAACACAACATCTGCCTTCACGCCCCTTAAATACACAAAACCATGAGACCTTTTAACTGGGTCATTCAAACCTGGAATGTCCCACATAGGGGCTGGTTTAGCACACTGCGCTAAAGAGCTGGCTTTTAAAGCAGACCAGGCCAGCAGCACGGTTCAATTCCTGAACCAGCCTTCCCGAACAGGCGCTGGAATGTGGCTACTAGGGGCTTTTCACAGTAACTTCATTTGAAGCCTATTTGTGACAATAAGCAATTTTCATTTTTCATAATCAACCTAGTTGGGTGGGCGGGCTCCCCGCCCCTCCCTCTCAGATCAGTATATCTCCTCTTTAACCAGCTTCCGCAGATCCACGCCCCGCTCGCCCTTGGGGCCCTCCCCAAGATGTCCGCCGCCATGTCCCCTTAACCAACTACGTCGCACCAACTCCATCCAAGTCAGCATCTCCCTTCCCCCCACCATGAACAAAGAAAAAGAAAACCCAACCACACCCCCCTACATCTGCCACAGATCGACCCCCCCCACTTCACTCCCATTAACTAGCCAACCAGCTGGCATGGCGGCCCCCCCCCCCCCCACTCGAAGCTGTCACCTAACCCCTTTCCCCATCAGCTGCCCTTTACCCTCAATTCCCCAAAAACAGGAAAACACACTTACCCATTCCACACCCAGACACATTAAATAAAACAATCAGCCCGGCATGCAGACCCAAATTCCTAAAATAGCATCTCCAAAGTTCAATGTCCTCACACACCTCCCAGTACATGGTCTCATAAATTGATTCACCTCCAGCGTGTCAAAATAAAACACTTGATTCTGGTGTGCAAACCACAAGACGAGCACAATGCAACACCCCAAACTTCACTTTTAGAGGGCAGCCTTGATTCGATTAAATCGTGGGATGGTCAAAGACCCCCTCACCCACCAACGTCTCGAACATATTCGGCACATACTTTGTTCCCTCTATCCCGTCAGGCAGTCCCATAATCAGGAGATTCTACTTCTTGGAACGATCCTCCAGGTTCTCCCTCAACCTCTTCTGGTTGTCTGCCACGAGCACCATCTCTTCCTCCCAATGAGGCCATCCGGTCCTCCTGTTCACCCACCGACTCCTCCACCTTCTGGTGTGCCAGACCCTGCACCTCCAGCGTCTGCTTCACCCTCTCAATAACCGTCCTAAGTGGCTCCACCACCGTCGCCAGATCCTCTGAGGCCTCCTGCCTCTGCTGCTGGAGCTTAAGTGTTCAAAAGGTTCACTAGTAGGACTTCTGGTGGCGGCCATGGTCTGAGTGGTCGTACATAGATAAGGCTGATAACATGGAACGTGTGAGGACTCAATGGACTGGTCAGAAGATCTCGGGTCTTTGCGCACCGTAGGAGCTTGAAAGCGGAGGTGGTCTTTCTGCAGGAGACGCACCTTCGCGTGAAGGGCCAGGTTAGGCTAAGGAATGGGTGGGTGGGTCGGGTTTTCCATTGGGGTTTGATTTAAAGCTGTGGGGAGTGGCAATTTTGAAGAGTGAGAAAACGGGGTTTGTGAGCACAAAGGAAGCGATGGGCGCGGGTGGGAGATATGTGACTGAGAGTGGGGTAGGACGCTGGTGGTGTTGATGAATGTGTATGCACCGAAATTGGATGATGTAGGTTTTATGATGGGGGTTGCTGGCAGCAATCCCGGACTTGGCAATGTACCAGTTGATTATGGGAGGAGATTTTAATAGTGTCCGATAGTAGAGGGTACATAGATCGAGCCCCAGGTCAATGGGTAGGAAACAAATGGGTGGGTTTATGGGTAGGGTGGACCCATGATACTTCAAGAACCCTGGGGAAAAGGAGCATTCCTTTTTTTCGCATGTGTACATGGTATGTTCCAGAATTGACTTTTTTGTGGTGAGCCGGGAGATTTTGATCAGGGTGGAGGGGGCCGAGTATGTGGGGATAGTAATCTCGAAACATGCACCCCATTGGCTGAAGATTTGGCTTTGATTGAGACAGGAGCAGAAGCCGGGGTGGAGGTTTGATCGGGGTTGTTGTCAGATAGAGGGTTTTGTGACAAAGTGCGGGTTGTGATGAAAAATTATGTAGAATTGAACCAAAACGGGGAGGTGCCGGTGGCCACTTTTTGGGAAGCGCTAAAAGCAGTGGTCCAAGGGCAGATTATCTCGTTCAAGGCTCATGCAGATAGGAAAAGGAGGGAGGAATATGAATGGCTAATGAACAAGATAGTGGAGGTAGATAGGGAGTACTCGAGGGTTCCCACCACAAAGAGATTGGCGAGGAGGAAAATATTAGAGGCAATTTGGTAGGCTGACAACGGGCAGGGCGGTAGGACACTGTGTAGCTCAAGGGGGGGTGCAGTATGAGTACGGGGAGAGTCGAATGTTAGCGCATCAGCTGGGGAGGTAGGCCGCGTCCAGGAAAATTTTGAAGATACGGACTGGGACACGGGATGTGGTGTCAGAGCTGAGAAGATAAACAAAGTGTTTCGGGATTACTATAAAGAGTTGTCCAGGGCGGACCCAGGGGTGAGGAGGGGATCATGGGACAGTTCTTAGATGAACTGGAGTTTCCACAGCTGGAATCAAAGAGGCAGGCGTTAGAGGAGCGTCTGGGGCAGAAGGAGCTATTGGACAGTATAAGGGGTATGAAGTCGGGGAAGGCCCTGGGATCTGATGGGTACCGGCAAAATTTTATAAGGAGTTTGCGACAACCTGGCACCACATCTCTTGGGGGCGTTTTAATGAGGCAGTGGAGAAGGGGAAGTTGTCGGAGATGATGACGCAGGCAACGATCACATTAACACAAAAAAAGGGGAAGGACCCATTGGAATGTGGGTCATATAGGCCCTATCGCTGTTCAACACATACGTGAAAGTGTTGGTTCAGTTGGTGGTGGGAAGGGACTTCCGGTGGCGGCCATGGAGTAGAAGGTCGCGTATTTGGTAGCTCCCGCTCGTGACGGAACTTTTCCACCTTTCCTCCCGACTTTTTCGGAATTTTATTGGAAAAATCGGTGGCGGGTGAGACAGTGAGGAGGAATCCTCCACCAGTGTATGGAGACGTGGACCAGAAGTGGTCTTATAAGAATAAATAGCCAAGCAAAGAAGGCACGTGCAGAACCTACAGCACAGGAAAACATGGCAGGATCCTGGCTTGGCAGCTCAGTGGTCAACGGTACAGTTGGTGAAATTCATTCAGAAGGGTTTCGCCAAGTAAAAGAAGGAAGGTTTAGACCCAATCACGACATTGATCGATCGGGTGGAACAGAGATAGATGCCCACTGACTGGCGATTCAGAAGCTGGAGGAGAAGGTGGCCGAGTACGAGGACCAGCTAATCGCAGTGGAGGCAGAGATGGGGCTGATGAGGGACCACTAGAAAAGGTTGCAGGAGAAGGTGGAAGACCTGGAGAATGGGTCCCGTAGACAGAACTTAAGGATTGCCGGCCTCCTGGAGGGCAGTGAAGGTTTGGACGCGAGGCCATATTTGGCGAGTATGCTTGAAAAGTTAATGGGTGATGGAGTGTTTGCTCGACCCTTGGAAGTGGATAGAGCGCATAAAGCGCTTGCGAGGAAGCCGCATGTGAATGAGCCACCGAGCGCGGTGGTGGTGCGATTGTACCGGTTCCTGGATAAGGAACAGATTTTGCGTTGGGCCAATCAGACACGGAGCTGCAAGTTGGAAAATGGCGAGCTGCGCATCTACCAGGACCTGGATACGGAACTGGCCAAAAGAAGAGCGGGATTTAATAGAGTAAAATCGGCCCCCTTCAAGAAAGGGTGAAGTTTGGAATGCTACATCCAGATTGTTTGTGGGTCACCTATGAGGGGCAGGAGCGTTATTCTGGATCGCCGGACGAGTCGATGGACTTTGTTAAAGATAAAAAACTGGAAGGTGACTGAAGACACTGAACTCTGGGGGCGAGTAATGCTGTATCGATTCTGTAAAAGTTATTTTTGTTTTGAACTGTACATGGTGTGCTTTCTGTATCAATTTTTGGGGCCGTTGCTCAATTCTGTCAACTTTGTTCTTGTGGGGGGATGGTGGCTGGATTATTTTTCTTTGGGGACTGCTGTTTTGAATCTGTATGTTCGAGCGGGGGGAGAGGGAGAACAATAGTGGGTAGGATGTTGGGCGCCGTGGGTGGGGGCTATCAGGCTAGCTAGGCAGGCTAGCTCACGGAAGCGCAGTGGGGGGGGTCGAGCAGGTGATAGGTTTGTTGAGGGGGGGTTGGGATTGTTGTGATGTTAATAGGGGGGGAATTGCTGACCGGGGAGGGATTATTGTTGGGAGACAAATGGGAGGCTGAGGAGGATGGGTGCCCGAGGGTGGGCCTGCGGAGGCACGGGACGCGAGCTGGAGGCTGGCCTAAGAAGGGTAATAGTTGATCGGCAGGGGGGTGGGATGCCTCCGACAGGCTGATCACATGGAATGTTAGAGGGCTGAATGGGCCGGTTAAGAGGGCTTGTGTATTTGTACACTTGAGGGGATTGAAAGCGGACGTGGCAATGCTACAAGAGACACCCTGAGAGTAATAGATCAGACCAGATTGAGGTTGAGGTGGGTCCGGCAAGTATTTCACTCTCGGTTGGATTCTAGTGGGTGTCATTTGAGACGGGTAATATAGTTGCTAGTTGCGGATGCGGGGGTTCGGTATATCATGGAGAGCGGGAAGCTGGAGGAGATGCCAGTGGTGTTCGTGAATACTTATGCACCAAACTGGGACGACACGGAGTTTATGAGATGCTTGTTAGGGAAGATCCCGGACCTTGACTCGCATAAGCTGATCATTGGTTGGGGGGAGCTTTAATACGGTCATTGATCCAGGGTTGGACCGGTCGAGGTCAAAGACAGGGAGGGTGCCAGCAGTGGTGAAGGAACTAAAGGGGTTTATGGAACAGATGGGGGTGGGTAGACCCATGGAGGTTCGGACGGGCAAGAACGAAGGAGTTTTCTTTCTTTTCCCATGTCCACAAAGTATACTCCCAGATCGATTATTTTTTATTTATTTTTTAAAAATCCTGAACAGGGCTTTACTGGCATGGGTGGTTGATACAGAGTATTCGGCGATTGCTGTGTTGGACCATGCCCCACATTGGGTGGATCTACGGGTGAGCAAGGAGGGTGGTTAGCGCCCGCAATGGAGATTGGACGTAGGACTGTTAGCGGACGAGGGAGTGTGCGAGCGTATGAGGGAGTCCATCCAGAACAACCTGGAAATAAATGACACGGGGGAAGTCTCGAGAGTAATGGTTTGGGAAAGCTAATATCGTTACGGGGCCCATAGGGAGAAGGTGGAGTGAGCAGAGATAGATAAGGTGGTTGGGGAAATGCGGAAGGTAAGCAGGAGATATTCGGAGGCCCCGGAGGTAGGGTTATTGAAGGAGTGGCAGAAGCTACAGATGGTCTGTTGTCTACAGAGAAAGCGATGGAGCAGTTGAGGAAGGCGAGGTGGGCGATATAAGAGTATGGAGAGAAGGCCAGTAGGATGCTTGCACACCAGCTAAGGAAAAGGGAGGCGGTCAGGGAGATAGGAAGAGTGAAGGACAGAGGAGGGAACACGGTCTTGGACCCAAAAGGGGTGAACTGGTGTTTAAGGAATTTTACAATCGACTGTATGAGTCGGAACCCCCAGCTGGGGTGGAGGGGATGAGGCAGTTTTTTGGTGAGTTGACGTTTCCGAAGGTGGAGGAAGGATTGGTGGAGGGATTGGGAGCCCTGATCGGGAGTGAAGAAATAGTAGAGGGGCTGGAGGCCATGCAGTCGGGCAAGGCCCCGGGACTGGACGGCTACCCAGTGGAATTTTACAAAAAGTCCTCTGAGATATGGGCCGGCTGCTGGCGTGGGCATTTAATGAGGCAAGGGAACGGGGTGTTCTTCCCCCAACAATGTCACAGGCCTGGGTCTCACTGATCCTGAAGCGGGAGAAGGACCCAGAGCTATGCGGGTCATACAGGCCAATCTCCCTATTGAATGTCGATGCCAAACTGTTGGCTAAAATCGTGGCCTCAAGGATAGAATATTGTGTCCCGGAGGTGATGGGGAAGACCAGACGTGGTTTGTTAAGGGCAGGAAGCTAACGGCCAACGTTAGAAGGCTCTTAAATGTGATCATGATGCCCTCAGAGGCAGTGGTCCCGATGGACGCAGAAAAGGCCTTTGACTGGGTGGCGTGGAACTATTTGTGGGAAGTGTTAGGGTGGTATGGGTTTGGGCGGGGCTTCATTGATTGTGTTCGGTTGTCGTACTCTGGACCGGTGGAGAGTGTACGAACGAATTGGCTGACGTCGGGCTATTTTAAACTGCACCGAGGGACAAGACAAGGGTGTCCCCTCTCCCCACTGCTGTTTGCTTTGGCCATAGCGTCACTTGCGATGGTGCTAAGAGCATCTAGGGACTGGAAGGGATTGGTCGGGGGGTGTGGGGTAGAGCACAGGGTCTCGCTATACTCTGACGACCTGCTCCTGTATCTATCTGACCCTTTAGTGGGGATGGGGGAGATTATGCGGTTCTCGCCGGCCCGGTATTCCACAAGCCCGGTGGTAGTGGCAGCCCTGAGAGTCTGGAGGCAGTGGAGGAAGCATATGAGAGTGGAGGGAGCATTGGTCCGGGCTCCAATTTGTAACAATCATTGGTTTGTTTCGGGGAGGCTGGTTGGGGTGTTTCGGAAATGGCAGAGCAGGGATCGAGAGGATGGGAGATTCATTCATAGATGGGAGCTTTCCCTGTTTGGAGGATTTAGAGGAGAAATTTGAATTGCCGGGAGGGAATGGGCTTAGATATCTGTAGACACGGGATTTTTTGCAAAGGCAGGTTTTTACCTTTCTGCTCCTACCGCCACAGGGAATACAGGACAGGGTAGCTAGAACGGGGGTGGGAGAGGGGAAGATCTCGGATGTCTATAAAGAACTCATGGAGTCGGAGGTAACTCAGATAGAGGAGCTAGAGTGCAAATGGGAAGAGGAGCTTGGGGGATGGTGGAGATAGAGGCAGGTCTGTGGCCGGATGCTTTGAGCAGAGTCAACAGATCCTCATCATGCGCCAGGTTCAGCCTGATACAATTCAAGGTTGTTCACCGGGCACACGTGACGGTGGCCCGGATGAGCACGTTTTTTGTGATAGAGGACAGGTGTGTGAGGTGTGGGGGAGGGCCAGCAAACCATGTCCATATGTTCTGGGCATGTCCGAAGCTCAGGGGATTCTGGCAGGGGTTTACAGAGGTCACATCTACGGTGCTAAAAACAAGAGCGGTGTTGAGTCCAGAGGTGGCGATTTTCGGAGTGTCGGAAGATCCGGGAGTCCAGGGGGTGGAAGAGGTTGACGTCTCGGCCTTTGCCTCCTTGGTAGCCCAGAGATGGATATTGCCAGCGTGCAGGGACTCGAAGACCCCAAAATCAGAGATCTGGGTTAGCGACATGGCCGGCTTTCTCAGACTTGAGAAAATAAAGTTCGCCTTAAGGGGGACAATGCTAGGGTTCGTCCGGAGGTGGCAGCCGTTTTCCAACTTCTTTGGAGAAAACTAACTGTCAGCAGAGGTAATAGGAAAAAGGGGGGTGGAGGAAGTTAGGCTATTTTCTGTTTAGGGTAGGTGGGATTTATTCGGAATGGAGATGGTTTATGCACTATGTTTATATTTGTTTTTATACTGTTTACTGTTATTATTATAAAATTAGAAATACCTTAATAAAATGTTTTACAAAAAAAAAGTTGGTGGTGGGAAGAATGGAAGGTTGTGTCCCGTGGTTGGTTGCAGAGGACCAAACAGGCTTCGTAAAGGGTAGGCAGCTTTCTAGTAATATAAGGAGGCTGTTAAATGTGATTATGGCCTCACCAGGAGCCCATGTACCGGAGGTAGTGGTGCCCATGGACGGAGAGAAGGCGTTTGACTGGGTGGAGTGGTGTTTTGAGGTCCTGGGAAGGTTTGAGTTTGGGCCGAAGTCTGTGGTATGGGTGCGCCCTGTTACATGTGGCACCGAGGGCGAGTGTGCAGGGTGGGGACACTTGTACAAACTGTCTAGTTGTGTGTTGGGAAGTTTGTTTCCCGAATTGTTTGTGTTGTAACTTTTCATATACGTTTGGAATAGAATACATTTCAAAAAGTCTACCAGGTGCTCAGTTTAACGCTGGGCATCAACGACGCCCAGAACTCTCCGCCATCTTTTCCTCTTTCGCACCTCGTACAATCTCTTGTCCAGGCTGCTGCCTTTCTCCTTACATTCATCTGGTTTTCACGGTAACTTTGTTGCAGTGTTAATGTAAGCCTACTTGTGACAATAATAAAGATTCTTATTATTATTATGGCGAGCCATAAACTGGCCTCGCCGACGGATCACTTCTATTTCTCAGTGCTTCCAAATTCCAGATTTATTAATTGAATTTAAATCCCACCAGCTGCCGTTGGGGATTTAAACCCGTGTCCCCAGAGCATTAGCCTGAGCTTCTGGATTACCACTACACTACCATCTCCTCATTAGTCTTCCTTGCTGACCAATTTCTTAGGAGCTGTGAAGCGATGGCATCCGCGTTGAATCTTTGCCGCTGGTGTGATTGTTACTCAGTTGCTCATAGGCAGAGTAGGAGTTTTAACTCCCTTTAGCTTGAATGAGCGAAGGCAATCTCGTACAGAAACTGACGGATCCCATCTGAGGCAGCAGAGCCAACACGCTTGAGCACTGCTTCACTCGCCCTGGCCCACCCAACAGCAGAGTTCTGCACAACTTGGTTCAAGAGCCACGATACAAACCTGATAGATATCCACCTCTGGGAAGTCATGAGAATTATTTCTGCGATATTGAGACCAACCCAGCTCTAGTGACTTCCTGCGCTAGCACATACTGAACTGTCTGAAACCCGCAGGAAAAACATCTTCCTCAAAGAACACCACTGGCTGAGGGCTAACAAAGCACTCCCACTGATAAGGGACCTCAAAAAAAAAAAAAACCTCATGCATGCTTCTGAAATCTTCAAGTTCCTACACACTCCACACCCTGCAAATTGACGACAGCCTCACCTCTCGATCGTGCACCTTATGGTTGATGTGGAATGTGAGGAACTGTGGCCACCCAAGTCACCTTCGCCCACAGACTGAACTTCTGACCGAGAGATCCATTCTTAGGGCATCACAATCATACACACTGCGTTAGCTGTTGAATGGGTTCATCCCTGACATGCTGCTTTCCCACCAATACAAATAAAAAAAACAATAATGGGACTGTTCATAAGCAAGAGTCAGTACCTCCAACAGAAGTAATGAAACAAGGGAGAGAATTAATTGATGAGAAAACATTTTGAGGCGTGCTGTTTAAAGAATCATTGCACCATGGAGGGTAGCAAGAAGAAATTTCCACTGTAAAGTATTCTTGCTCTCCCATGTCAGCCTGTATTCTCAACACAGACTCCTGAAGCTGCTAGGTATGGTTTGATTAAGTGCCATTGAGTGCTGGCATACCAGTTGATAAAGTAAATGAAAGGAAATGCACATATTATAATTGGGAACAATGAATTCAATAGATTTAACATTCGCAGCAAGAAAACATAGCAATCATCAAATGCGTGACTGTTAATGCGAGTTTTGGAGCAATTTCCTAAGTCTTCACAGATTTTTGTTCAATTTAATCCATGTTTCACTTCAACTCTTAATAAAGCAACGTGTAAGGCTTCTTATTAAGAATGTTGAAGAAATTATGGATCCTAGTGGAAATTCCTTTTGATTGCTTCAGCGTTTGCACCCAATTAACTTGTGAATCAGGATGACCAATTGGCATTTGCCAAAATTGTAAAATTGAATTTTGTCTTTAATTTTGCCTTCCTAAATTATCTTACAGCCTCTAAAACTGATAGAATGTCTATAATCTTCCATTTGAGTTTGTTTGCATCGATTCTCACTCCAGATGAATACTTTTGGCCTTTGGGTCAGAAGAGCAGAGAGGAGGATGTTGTCTATTGTGACATCACCAGTGTGTATCCATCCCTGATTGGCTCCTTGGGTTGTTAGTCAACCTTGATGACCAATCCCATTCTGACTCAGTCACCCTGAGCTACCACCTGCTCACAGTAGAATGCCGTTTGACTGTATATGTTGGTCCTTACTGCGCAAATTCTTCTCATCTAAGGATAAACTAGGTAAGAAAAGTCATTTAGACTAGTTTAATTGATGCCTTGTGAGAATCCAGTTACAAAATTTTAGCTTTGTACATGAAACAATATTAAGGCCTCTGAAGATCAGCTGTTTTGCGGAACCACACCAGAAGTGACTTTGATTGTGGCTATGGAGGCACGTGAAGGTATTCATTTCAACTTTTCTGGGCAAGGTAGGCTACATGATTGCTGTGGCACTCAAAGTGTGGTTTTGATGAATAACAGGAAGGCTGGAGTTCCTCTTTATTCCCCACTGGGCTAAGGGCACAGTTCAGGAGAACACTGAGCCATCAGGCAGCTCAATGTAAGGTTCAAGTTAACTGATCACAGTCAGTAATCCAACTGCTTCTGAGCACCCTGCAAGTAAGATGGAGATGAGGCTCTTGTGTGGCACCCAAATCTGTTATGCTGGATGAAAGTCAGATTGAATTCGGCTGTTTTCCATTTGTCCTGCAAATCTCCACTGACTGGCTTCAGGACTCCAAGCGTACCTACAGCACAGTACAGATGGTTGCTAGTAAGCAGAGGTAATAAGACTCGTTACCTTGTGGAGAATAAAGGTTGGGAGTTATTTTTAGGACTTGCTGTACTGACATTTACAGTCAATATGAATGTTAATCAAAAAGTCAGGAAAAGACCAAAAGGGCATCCAACATTGAGACACTGTATGTGGAACTTTACAGCCCCTCTCATCAGTGCGATCATCCAGTCCCAACAAAGCCGATGGACTTTTGAACGGCTCACTGCATTTTCTAGCGCCTGCTTCCACCGTGAGAGGACCATGAAATTCCGTTTCTTGACCTGGATAGAACCATAGAAAAATTATGACGCAGCCCATCATGTCTGTGCTGACCAGTAAAGCTGCGGCTTATGCCACTGACTGCATTTTAAAGAATGTCCTTACTGAATTTGCAACTAGGAATCATCGATGAGGTGAATAGTGAACCCCAGTGGTAAAGATGTAATTCCAATGATGCCACATCCCCTCACATGATGACATGCCCCTTGAGTTGCCTTCAGTTCAGTTGCTTTGTGTTTTTAACCTGACCTGCAGCTATTATTAATGGTAAGATCACCTCCCGCCATCTCTGCTCACACGCCCCACCCTCCACTGCTGGCATCACCTTAATTCTGAGCGTGAGTAATGAAAGAGTTTGGTAACAAGTTTGAGAGAACTCTGCTCAGTGATCTTTTTCATTTCTTGAATATAAATCATTTCTGTTTTGCTGTGATTATCACAACTACCTTCTTTTTCTTTATTCAAGAGAATTTATAAACAGCCATTTGTAGAATCCTGCAGCAGAGGCGACTATTCAGCTTGTTGAAAGAGCTATCCAATTGGTTAACTGCCCGCTCTTTTCCCAAAGCCTTCCTTTAGAAATTTGCACCAAGATTTATTGATTTATGTGATTCATAAATCTCTAATATAATGGCTGTTTGCAAATTCTTACAGAAACAAAAAGGCAGGTTTTGTAATCGCCCTTCTGTAAGTGTGTATGGGTGAATTAGTGTATTTCTTTATCTCCGCCTGTCCCACCATGTTTGAAATAAAAAATAAATAATTAAAAGAGCGTTCATCACAATATACCTCGGGTTACAAAATTCATATTCCAGTTTATTGTGAAATCATTTGGGACGAATCAGTAATTTAAATACTGTTCTAAGTTGAGGAAATACACTTGGGTTGTGCGGCACGGTAGCACAGTGGTTATCACTGTTGCTTCACAGCACCAGGGTCCCAGGTTCAATTCCTGGCTTGCGTCACTGTGAGGAGTCTGTGTGGGTTTTCTCTGGGTGCTCCGGTTTCCTCCCAAAAGTCCTGAAAGACGAGCTGTTAGGTAACTTGGACATTCTGAATTCTCCCTCCGTGTACCGAGCAGGTGCAGCGTTTGTCACAGTAACTTCATTGCAGTGTTAATCTGTGTCTACTTGTGACAATAATAAAAGATTATTATGATGATTTTTGCATTGAGAATCATACTGCTACACACTGAGACATGTGCACCTGCTGAGGAAGTAGGTGCAGATATTATCCTTTTTCAGCTGACAAACTGATTTTGAAAAAAATATCAAAATTGCAGTTGGACCGGCGCTGAGGACCAAGGTTCGATATCGGCTCCGGGTCACTGTCTGTGTGGAGTTTGCACAAGCTCCCCGTGTCTGCGTGGGTCTCACCCCCACAACCCAAAGATGTGCAGGATACGTGAATTGGCCACACTAAATTGCCCCTTAATTGGAAAAAAAGAATTGGATACTCTAAATTTAAAAAAAAGATTGCAGTCGGACAGTGGGGCTGGACAGTCGGATGGGTGTGGCTAATGTGTATGTAGCCCAAGTCTCCCAACCTAAGATCTGTGTAAGGGGCATTCGCAGTGTGTCCTGGACAGTGTACATCAGCATGTTGGAACCTTAAACATCCTGGGCAATTACAGTGCTTGTACAAATGCAAGACCTCTGATGAGTCCTAAAGGGCACAATGGCAGACCCTTCAACATGCGCTGCTGCAGGCTTTGGGAAACCTGGTCCAATAATTTGACACATTTTCAGGTGGCACTGTGTTGCAGTGGTTAGCACTGCTGCCTCACGGCACCGAGGGCCCGGGTTCAATCCCGGCCCCACTGTCCGTGTGGAGTTTTCACATTTTCCCCGTGTCTGCGTGGATCTCACCACTCACAACACAAAGGTGTGTAGGGTAGGTGGATTGGCCACACTAAATTGCCCCTTAATTAGAAAAAGAATAATTGGGTACTATCTTTCAAATTCAAACTTTAAAGAGAATAATATTGAGAAAAAAGCCAAGGGATTCTGCACTTAATATAGATTTTTCAGCTTTTTTAAGTTGATAGTTGGATTCACCCTGAGTTTACTTAGCACCTACCTACACTTTGCTCCATGTGGAACATATCTTCTAACACATCATAATAAAATATCTACCCTGTCTAAATTTATGGGGGAAGTGGAAAATTAAGCAGATAGAAATATGATTAGCATGTATGGACACTAAATGTTCTCTTATTTTTAACTAGGCAAAGAAGAATACTCACCAGAAATTGTTGATCCTCCCTCCGATTTGAAGTGGGACGATCCATACTATGACATTGCAAGACGCCAAATTGTGGAGGTAGCAGGTAGGTCTATGAAATTATTCTGAACTGTAATTACCATCTATTTGTTATTGCTTCGAATGGAATTAGGGAGGAGGATAAGGAAGAGGACAACTCCAAATGAGACATTTTTGATGTAACTCCTTGTGCCTGTCAGACCTGCAGTATTAAAATGATGGAATATTATTTGCTGTGAGTTCTTCCTCCAGTTGTTTCGACCTATGGAAAATGAATTCTTAAAATTACTTCTTGTCTCTTCTACATAGGATTACATAGCAAAAATATATTAAAATTATATTATAGTGTGTGTGTACTATATATACATGTATATTCACGGACAGACGATTTGGCCCAACCAGTTCATGCTGCTGTTTATGCTCCACTCCAGTCTCCTCCCTTCTTTTCTTATCCAAATCTATCATCGTAACAATCTATTCCTTTCTCACTTAAAGGCTTGTCTACGTTCCCCTTAAACAGATCTTAAGTTCCCTAATGGATTCCTTGGTGATTATCTTAACTTTATCTTTATCTTTAAGACAGAGATAGATAGGTTTTTGATCAGTAAGGGGTTCAGGGGTTATGGGGAGAAGGGTTATGAAGATGAGAAACATATCAGCCATGATTGAATGGCGGAGCAGACTCGATGGGCCGAGTGGACTAATTCTGCTCCTATGTCTTATGGTCTTATTAACGGATGGCCTCTAGTTATGCTTTCCTCGCAAAGGGAAACACTCTCTGTGCATCCTCTCTATCAAAACTATGCAACCTTCTTAGAGAATCTGTCTCTCTTCTGATGCTCCAATTTATCCCTGAGTGTGCCCAGACCGGGGATGTGGAAATCTGTTTTGTTGCTCGTAAACCAAGGGTATCCATTACCACTCTCCAAATATTTATTTAGTTAGTGAGGTGTTTGATGCGGCAGAAACCATCACCACGTTTGTGGTGTCTCCTGATTAAGCTAGTTGTTCCCATTGCTTCATGCTTTCCCCCTTGTAGAATAATGTGAAGCCATGAAAGGACTTGGAGCTTGATTAGCAGTTTGCACAGCCAGTAACATGACATTGCTTCCATGGCTGTAACCATCTACAATTGTCCTTTTTGGCAGGAGGGTTTGATTGACTCTGAACCCATACTGTGAAAGGAGTGTGTCCTGACTCTGAACCCGTACAGTGAAAGGAATGTGTCCCACCAGCATTCACTAGATACTGATATCTCATTGGATATCACCCTATAATTCCAAGTTGGAGTGGACTACCATTGCCTATGCAATCTGGAGTGAGATTCAAACCTTTCTGATTTTACTGGAATGCTACTGCTGAGAGAGAGGCTCCTTCTACCTTGTTGTTGAGTAATCTACACTGATAGAGTTTCTGATCTTCTGATGTTGTGTGCACATTGTCTCCCACCTGGTCACACCCATTTTACACCATGTGATGAAACACAGGTTGAGTCTTAGCCCAATGTGTGTTGTGCCTGATTGATGGTCTAAAAGGGCTGTTCCCTTTTATGGCAGTTTTTACACCACAAGAGCCCCAGATTCAAAGTTCATGAAAACATTGCTTCTTTCATTGAGGAAGTGTTGTGGAACTGACCAGTAATTTGCTGAATTGCTTGTGTCGAGTCAGCATACTGCATTTGCTTTCGTCTGGAGCTTTAGGTTTTGTGTGAGGGAAAATATTTTCAAATATTTGCAAAAGATTACATAGATTGTACAAGACAAAAACAGGCCATTGGGTCCAATTGGTCTTTATCGCTGTATAAGCTGTACAGAAGCCTCCTCTCAACCTATTTCATTTAACCCCTTCAATATATCCTTCTGCACCATTCTCCCTCCTGCTTAGCTTGCTTCCCCTTAAATGTATCATTGCCTCAGCTACTCCATGTGATTGTCCCATTCACATATTTGCTGACACATCAAAATGAAACAATTTTCCATTGTTCCTGTGCAGTTTTCCACAGACAAACATGGCTTTTGCATGCAGTGAGCTCTTGTATTAATGCCCCTAAAGTTGTGGGCAGTGGAGCAGCTGCATCTAGGGCACTACAGTGCCGGAGAGCTGATGGGATGTGTGTGAGGAAGGGTCGCAGCACATGGGTGGAGTCAGGATACTAGGACATAGAGGTAAGAGTTGGTTGGGTCCAAATAAGCAGGTCTCTGATTTTGAGAGATTTATTAATTAACCAAGGCATTAAGAAACTCTTTTGATGATATTTGAATGTGAGAAAAAAGGAAAACTGATTTATGGAGCTGTGTATTTCCAGAATTTTCTGTTTTGATGTGTGAATTTTAAAGATTTGCTTCCTGCCTCCACTCTGACAGGTTTACTGGGGAGAGTTAAATGAACTGACTAATCATGTCTATTCCTACAGGCGATGACAACTTTGGCAGAAAAGTGATAGTGTTCAGCGCCTGTCGGATGCCTCCCAGTTACCAGTTGGACCACTCCCTACTGCTTAAGTGAGTTTTCTAAAAGACATGCATTGTCCTTTAGTCTTGTAAAACTCCGGGCCCTAAAAGTGCAACTTGAATGGTCCTTTGAGTACATCTTGACTCTTTTCCCTCCTTATTTTGTTCGAAAGGTATGATGCAATCAGGAGGGAGAATCTTAACAGAGCTAGAGCATTCTTCATCCAGTATCAACAGCCTAGTCTGCTCTCTGCATGTTGAAGCACCTGATTGTAAAGTTGAATTTGTGCATGGATTTGTGCAAGTCACAGCCAGTTCTTTTGAAAGAGCATTATGGCCAAGAATTAATGGAGCAGCAAGTAGAATTTTCAAAGGTCAAATTCAATTTTGATGAAATTCACTGTTGGAAGAACTTCCCACAATTAAATTAAAACCAGCACAAGATCAATTAATTAGCAAGTGGGGTGGGGGAGATACTGTCATTATCCTCAGCTCTCCTAGGATCGGGCATATCTTGGCAGGATTCTTGCTGTTCTCTACTGTCCATTGAAGTGTTTTTGGACCTGGGTACCTTGAACTGTGAAGCCCCCATGGCCAAACACCTCACCCATCTTCGGTTCACCTGTGGAGAATGACTGATTGAGTGCCCATGACACTCAGCCCTCATCACAAGCCAACAGAGAGAAATAATGTGGAACTTGTGGGTATGCAATGGATTTGATATTGTTGTGCTGACCAGCCCAGCAATCCAGAGCTTCTGACTCTGCCAGCATTTCCTTTGTCCGTTGTTAAACCTGCTGCAAGGGTTAACCTAATTATGCTCATGGGCTGCTTGATCCTGTGACTGCCTCATCATAACCACATTCATCTTTAATCACCATTATTCAGGAAGAAGTGCAGGTTTTTGTTTGAACTGAATTCAGATGGACACAAACTGCTCCTCAATTTTGCTTCTTCTTGTTGAAGCATTGATAATACTGGGGGCATAGAAAACTATACGTTTTGGGTACAGACTGTCGACATTAAGTATTCCCCAGGCTAATATAGCAGTTCAGATATTTCTATTATGATCCAACAACGTACCTCAACTATCTTCAGGAGAGTTGTTTCATTAGTACGGAAGCTATCTTTCACACCAGCCATCCATAGGCCCCTTTCGAGTTGCCAATTTGGTGTCAGTTGGAGGCAGGTTTGGTGCTGTGGTACCCATGCCGTGAGGGCTATATCGAAGCTGTCCAAAAAATATTTCATGCAGGACCTTAAACCTAGCCAATACATGAGAATTCCGCTCACTGCTACGGTGACCAATATTGTTTAAATAACAGTGGTTAGCACTGCTGTCTCACAGCGCCAGGGACCCGGGTCCAATTCCGACCTTGGTGGCTGTCTGTAGAGTCTGCACGTTCTCCCTATGTCTGCATTGATTTCCTCCGGGTGCTCCGGATTCCTTCCACAGTCCAAAGATGTGCACGTTAGATGAGGTTAAGGGGGTAGGCCAGGGGGGTGGGCCTAGGTAAGGTGCTCTTTCAGAGGCTCGCTGCTGACTCAGTGGGCTGAATGGCCTCCTTCTGTACTGTAGGGATTCTATGGACAGATACATTGAACAAATATTTTGTATTTGTTTTCACGGTAAAAAATAAACACATTACTAGTGTTGAGAGAAAATTATACAGCTATTTTACTGAAGTCTACTTCACCCTTTCTCATGAAAGACCAGACGAAGGTACTTGGAGTTAAAAACTAGTCTTTATTTCTAAGCTATAGCGAGGGCTATAGGCATTCTAATTAGGACACTAAAAAGCCCTGATTCAAGAATTATACAGACAGTTATACTTTGAGATTCGATTACAAGACGTTAGCATATACCAATCATTTGTTGTTAGTTATCTATATCCAGTCATGATTGTCGATTAAGGTTACAGCATGAGAATACTTAACCAATCACATTAATAGTCCGCATGCTTAATTAAACTATCCAATCATTACTTAGGTACGTATGTTGTCTTGCAATTAATGATATCGATGGTCCAATATCTGGGTGTAGCCATTAAATCCCTTTTTCTATCAGCAGGCTTAGTGGGGCCACACATTGTAGAATAGACCTTGAATTGTAACATGCAGTTTCTCTGCCTGAAAACTGGCTTCTCAGAGACACAGTGTCCTTGTAATATCTGTTACACATAGCAATACCATAGTCTGAATAGAAGAATTCAACTTCTCCAGTAAAATAGTGGAACTGTAGGTTTTAAAACGCTCTGATATCTAAAGATGCCCAAAATTTCCTCTTCAGTCCCTCCTGTTTGGCCTTTGATTTTACCCAAACGGGCTAATATGGTGTTGAGAATACTGGCCAGCCCTTCAGATACTGGGAAGCATCCTAAACTACTTTGCTGTAAATGCCAGCCGCTAATCCTTTCCCATTTTCCACTTGCAAATGTGCCATAGGTACATGATGGGATGTTACTGTGGCCTTATGCATTTTACATTCCAGGCAGTGCAGAATGGTTGTCCATAAGAGTAATATTCCCATGGCAATTGTCATCCCTATCCTGGTTATTTCCCACCAGCTAGTAAAATGATTTCCTACCGTTCCCAGAACAAATAAATCCCACCAATGGTCTGTCCATGATTGTTTCAGTCTGGTGGGTCTGGACAACTAGGTTCACCTGTGATTGTCCTACGGGTCTGTTCTTTGGAGCGCCTGACATAATATGGAGCAATCTCTGCATGACTTGTTGGACCACCTACCCTGGGGTGTTGTCGATTCCGGGAAAAATTCTGCAGTGCTTACATATGTCAGATCCTCCTTACGGGTCCTTTAGACCCGGCTCGGTAAACTCAGCCCCCTTTCTCTGTCCCCCACCTGGCCAAGTGGCCACCATTTCATGTCTGTCTTGGTGGATGTAAAGAAAATGTAATTTGTACAAGGAGACCAATAAATGTGGGGGAATAGTCCTGAATCTTAAATCCTGAATGAACACCCACTAGCAAGTCTTGGGATAAGTTATTGCATGCCCTTCTTTTGGCTTGTACCTCTGTATAATGCTTAGTATTCGGTCCCATAAGCTCCATACTGTAGCCCCTTTCCGACTTCTCTAGAGACCCAAGAGGAGTAGCTGTATAGTTTGAATAATTGTACTGAATTGACTACCGGATTTGCACATCCAAATAGTCCCCCAATATCTCCTATTGTGGTCTTTTTATGTCTTATTTTGGATTCTGGAGCAATCCGGTACGTGTAATTGTCAGTTACTCGTGGGACCATCCCTCTCATTGTGTGTTAACTGAACTAAAATAAATTATTTAACATTGGTTTCTCTACCTTAAGGCTGAGATTGCCTGGGCATTTGGTGCCCCACATAATAACTCCACTGCTGGAGTTTGGGGACACGGTAACACAGTGGTTAGCACAGTTGCTTCACAGCTCCAGGGTCCCAGGTTCGATTCCGGCTTGGGTCACTGTCTATGCGGAGTCGGCTCGTTCTCCCCGTGTCTGCGTGGATTTCTTCCAGGTGCTCCGGTTCCCTCCCACAGTCCAAAGATGTACAGGTTAGGTGGATTGGCCTTGGTGTCCAAAAAGGTTACTGGGTTACGGGGATAGGATGGCTTAGGGAGGCTCTTTCCAAGGGCCGGTGCAGCCCCGATGGACTGATTGGCCTCCTTCTGCATTGTAAATTCTATTCTATTCTATTCATGCTGTCTGTCTTATTGTGTTTCTTCCTGCAAGTGTGGATACTAGAGTGGCTTCGCCTGCGTCATTGTTACTCACAAACAAACTTTGACCACTTGTGTATTATTAATTTCATTCTTTGCTTCCTATGTGGATTAAATGTGATTTCAACTTGTGAGTAACGTATAACATAGTTCCAGTTTTCACAGGGTGCGATCTTACTCTTCCACCCGTTTCTCATTATTATTCTTGGTCATTTTCTTTTCCTTGCCCTTGAGTAGGGTGATCTGTGCAGGGAGAAAATTCACTTCTTTGTTTTAGTTTTAGATTCCAGTTTGCTCTTCACATAATTTGTGTTAAATTCCAGTTTATTCCAGAATCAATTGTAACTTGATCTCTGAATAATTGGATTGATAGCCCTTTCTCTCTGACACTCTCCATTTGCAGATCATCTCACTCAATATCATTCAAAATAATATCATGCATGGACTTAAAATATTCTCCAGCTTTCCATTCATCTGTATTCATCTTGTGGGTACTCCTCACCAAGTTTACTTGCTGCCAGGCTCTTACTTGTTCTCATCCAAATAATGTACCCTGTCACTTCAATTGTGCTCATTTCGACAGGTATCAGTGTGTTTGATTCTATCCCAATTACTTTAAAGTCAGTTTCTCTACGGAGTATGTGCCAGTGATTTGATCACTTCATGGTTTATTTCGGTCTATTGATCCCATTAACCATTTCATGCCATGCTTTTTGCCAAGTAGTGTGTATGCATGGGGCCTGCTCTTCAATGCATAATGGCAAGGAGTTTCAAATCCTTGAAAGTGCCCCAAATGTCATGCCACACATTGTTGAATCTTTTGTGATCTTATCAAAAGACCTCAAAGTTGTTACTTATCTCTCCACATATGGTCCAGATGCCTTTGCTGGTGGCAAGGATAACAAACTTTGTTCTCTTAAATAAAAGCATAAACAAGGACACAAGCATTCATTGAATTTACAGTGCAGAAGCTGGCCATCGAGTCTGCACCGGCCCTTGGAAAGTACCCTACCTAAGCCCAAACTTCCATCCTATCTCCGTAATCCCACCTCACCTTTTTTGGACACTAAGTGAAATTTAGCGTTGCCAATCCACCTAACCTGCACATCTTTGGACTGTGGGAGGAAACAGGAGCACCCGGAGGAAACCCACACAGACACGGGGAGAATGTGCAGACTTCGCACAGAGAGTGACCCAAGCCGGGAATCGAACCTGGGACCCTGGAGCTGTGAAGCAACTGTGCTGCATTACCAAGAGAAAGTTTATCAATTTATCAGCATCCTCTAGACTTTCACCTTCATATTCATGCCAGATTGAAAAATTCCATTGAATTGCACCCACTGGGCGGGATTCTCCCATTCGGTGGCAGAGTGTCCATGCCGTCGGAAACGCCATCGCGTTTCACAATGGCGTGAACGGGCTGCTGGGAATACCGATTCTGGCCCCTACAGAGGGCCAGCACAGCGCTGAAGCGGTTCACGCCGCTTCAGCCTCCCATCCCGGTGCGAACTGTGCGCCGCGCCAACCCGCGCATGCCTCCCTCAACGTGCTGGCCCCGACGCAACATGCCGTGGGAGTTCAGGGGCCGGCACATAAGAAAATAGGCCTGGGGAGCGAGAGGCTGGCCCACTGATGGGTGGGCCCCGATCACAGGCCAGGCCCATCGGATCCTCCCAATCACATCTTTTATCTCCTGTTCCACTATCGCCCCCTCTAATGTAGCCCTGTCCCCCTCCACTAACATCGGATACTCCAGCCCACCTAGAAATTCCTGCATCTCCCGGCTTCACATGCATCACTTTCGAGATTACCCTAAAAACCTCCTTCCAGTAATCCTCCAGCTTTGTACAGGACCAAATATTATGAATGTGGTTTGCGGGGCTCCCCCGCAACGTTCTCACACATCCTCTACCCCCTCAAAGAGCTGGCTCATCCTCATCCTTGTGAGGTGTGCCCTATATACCACCTTCAGCTGTATCAGCCCCAACCTCGCACACGAGGTGGAGGTGTTCACCCTCTGGAGCACCTCACACCAGAAACGCTCCTCCATACCCTCTCTCAACTCTTCCTCCCACTTTGCCTTGATCCCATTTAGTGGTGCCTTCTCTTCTTCCAAAACCCCCCCGCAAACCACTGACACTACCCCCTTCTCCAGTTCCCCTGTCGTCAGCACCCCCTCCAGCAATGTGGAGGCCGGCTCCACCAGGAAGCTCTGTATCTCCTTTCTGGCAAAGTCTCGAACCTGCATGTATCTAAATATCTCCCCCCTGCTCCAGCCCATACTTCGCTCCCAGCTCCTTCAATCCCGCAAACTGACCCCCGAGAAACAAATCTTTTAGTGTCCTAATTGCTTTCTCCTTCCAACTCTGAAAATTTCCATCCCACTTCCCTGGCTCAAATCTATGGTTCCCCCGAATTGGCATTTCCCTTGACCCTGCCCCCAACCCGAAGTGCTGATGAAACTGCCTCAAAATTTTCAATGAAGCTATTACTATCGGACTCTGAGTATTTCCCTGGGGCCGTTGGAAGCGGCGCTGTTGGTAGTGCCTTCAATCTCGAACCCCTACACAAACTGTCCTCCATTCTGACCCAGCTCTGTACCTTCTCCACATTCGGCGGCCAGTAATAATACATCAGGTTTGGAAGACCCAAACCCCCTGCCTGCGTTCCTCTCTGTAGTAGCACCTTTCTAATTCTGGCCACCTTCCCTCCTCATATGAATGAGGTAATCATCCCTTCAATCTTTCTAAAAATGCTTTTGGCAGGAAAATAGACAGGAATTGGAAAATAAGCAGAAATCACGGCAACAAGTTCATTTTAACCACCTGTACCCGACCCGCCAGTGACAGAGGAAGACCATCCCACTTTGCCAGATCAGCTTTCACCCTCCCCACCAAACTAGAAATGTTGTACCTACGGAGCCCCCCCCAATCCCGAGCAACCTGCACCCCCAGATATCTAAAGTGAGTCCCTGAATGGCAGAAACCCCCCCATCCTTGACCCCACCCCCAGCTGAGACACCACAAAATATTCACTCTTGTCACGCACATCTTCAATTTGTATCCCGAGAAAGACCCAAACACCCAAAGCAGCTCCAGTATTCCCCCTATTGATACGCTCGATTCCGACCTGTGGTACGGGCCTATACGACCCACGCTTCGTCGGATCCTTATCTCTTTTAAGCAACAGGGAAATCAATGCCTGCCCCAAAGTTTGTCGTAACACCCCCTTCCCTATCGCCTCCTCAAACATTCCCTCCATCAGCGGTACCAGCTTATCTTTGAATTTTTTATAATATTCCACTGGAAACCCATCCGGCCCTGCCCACTTCCCCCGACTGCATCCTCCCAATCACATCTTTTATCTCCTGTTCCACTATCGCCCCCTCTAATGTAGCCCTGTCCCCCTCCCCTAACCTCGGGTACTCCAGCCCACCTAGAAATTCCTGCATCTCCCGGCTTCCCCCAGGTGGCTCTGACCTGTACATCCCCATCATGCGCTAGGCTTAGCCTTATTCAGTTTAAGGTGGTCCACAGGGTGAGAGAGGCCAATGTCTTGGCCTTTGCCTCCCTGGTGGCCCGAAGACCGATCCTATTGGAATGGCGGGACTCGGTGCCACCAAAACCAGGGGTGTGGGTCAGTGACCCTGCAGAGTTTGTACGGCTGGAGAAGATAAAGTTCGCCTTGAGAAGGTCTGTGGAGGGGTTTGCCCGGAGATGGCATCCGTTCATTGACTTGATGTTGGGGGACGGGCTAAAATAGGGAGGTTGGGAAGCGAAAGGCGGGATGGTGGGGTGTTAGATATTTTGTTGATTTGGTTATTTACAGCCCTTTTGGCTTGTTTTGGGTTGTGATTGTGTTTGATGTGGAAATATATAAATGCCTCAATAAAATATTTTTCAAAAAAAAAGCATCGGATAGGCCCAAAACATGTGGACATGATTCGCGGGCCCACCCGCACACTGCCCAGATCTGTCTTCCACACCTTCAAAAAAGCTGCTCATCCTGGCCACAGTCATATGTGCCCTATGGACCACTTTAAACTAAATAAGGCTGAGCCTAGCGCATGACGAGGATGCATTCACCCTCCTCAAAGCCTCTTTCCACACCCCAGCCTCCACCTCTCCAACTCTTCGTCCCACTTGTGCTTCACTACCCCTATCGGGAATTCCTCCCAATCCATCAACTCCTTGTAAATTTCTGACACTCTACCCTCACCTACCTCTGTTTTTGACACCATCTTGTCCTGCAGCCCCTGGGACGGCAGGTGGGGAAAGGTCAGCACTTGCTTCCGAACAAAATCTCTCTTCTGCAAATACCGGCAACTCAAATTCCTCCACCAAACCCTCCAAGCTCGAGAAACTGCCCTCAACGAATAGATCCCTAAACCGCTCAATCCCCGCCCGTTGCCACCCAGAAATCCCCCATCCAGCTCCCGCGGAGCAAACCTATGATTCCCACAGAAAAGTGGCCAAACCGTGGCCCCCTCCAACCTCGGGTGCTGGCTCCATTGTCCCCACTCCCTCACGACCGCCACCACTACTGGGCATGTGGAGTACCTAGCCGGCGTGAACGGTACGGCACTGTCGACAGTGACCCCAAGCTTGAGTCCTAACAAGAGGCTGCCTCCATCTGTTCCCACATTGGCCCCCACCACCCACTTCCTAACCATGGCTATATTCATCTCCCAGTAGTAATCCATTAAATTTGGAAGAGCTAACCTGCCCCCCATTGACCTGGCTCCAGCTGCACCTTCTTCACCCGGGGGGGGGGGGGGGGGGGGGCTTTGCGCCCCAAACAAATCCCAGAATTAGTGCATTCACCCTCCTTAAAAAAAAGCCTTCGGGCTAAAGATCGGGAGATTCTGGAACACAAACAAGAACCTCGGGAGAACCATCATCTTCACCAACTGCACCCGTCCCTCCAGTGACATCAGAAGCACATCCCATCTCCTAAAATCCCCCTTCATCTATTCCACCAACAAAGCTAGATTCAGCTTGTGCAGCTGCTCCCACCCCCGCGCCACCTGAATACCCAAATGCCGAAAGTCCACCCCCACTACTCTGAACGGTAACTCCCCCAGTCTCTTCTCCTGCCCCCTCACTTAGATCGGGAAAACCTCACTCCTCCCCATATGCAATTTATATCCTAAGAACCAGCCAAATTCCATGGGTATGCCCATAATCCCCCCAATACCTTACAAAGGTTTTGATAGAGCAACAGATCGTCCACATACAATGAGACCCTATGCTCTCTCTCCCCCCCCACCCCACCAACTATCCCCTGCCACTTCCTTGACGCTCTTAGCGCCATTGCCAATGGCTCTATAGACAAGGCAAAGAGAAATGGGGAGAGTGGACATCCCTGCTTCGTCCCCTGATGCAGCCCGAAATATTCTGAACTCACCTGGTTCGTTTGAACACTCGCTACCGGTGTCCGGTAAAACAGCTGGACCCAATCCACAAACCCCTGCCCAAACCCAAACTACCACAGCACCTCCCACAGTCTCACTCCACCCGATCGAAGGCCATCTCTGCATCCATGGCAACCACCACCTCCACACTGCATCCATCCACTGGGGGCATCATTATAACATTTAACAGGCGCCTGATGTTAGACGACAAATGCCTCCCCTTAACGAACCCAGTCTGGTCCTCCCCTATCACCCCCGCATATTCTTGAAGCCAAAATCTTGGCCAACGACCTATCGTCCACATTTAACAATGAATTTGGCCTATAGAACACACACTGCTCCGGATCCTTGTCCCTCTTTAAGATTAAGGAGATTGAAGCCTGCGACAGCGTAGGGGGGAGCACTCTGTGCTCCCTAGCCTCATTAAATGCCCTTAACAGCAGGATCCCCAAGTCTCCTGAAAACGTTTTACAAAATCAGCGCATTCACCCTCCTAAAAAGGCCTTTCGGCTAAAGATCGGGAGATAAAATTCCACCGGGAACTTGTTCGGGCCTGGGGTCTTGCCCCCCTGCATCGCCCCCATACTCTCCACCAGCCCAATGAGGGCTCCCAATCCCATCGCCAGTTCCTCCTCCACACATTCCATCCACAGCGGCTGGGGGTTCTGACTCATACAATCTCTTATAAAAGTCCCCAAACAGCCCGTTCACCCCCATTTTGCCCCGTATTTATAGACCGCCCCTTTAGCTCTCCTCAACTGCCCTGCCGTCTTGCCCGTGGAAAGCAGCCCAAATTCCATCTGGAGTTTCTACCCTCTCAATAAACCCGCCGCCGAGGCCTCCGAATACCTTCTATCTACCTGCAAAATCTCATTCACTAACTTTGCTATCTCCGCCCGCTCTGTCTTATCTCTGTGAGCCCGTATTGAAATAAACTCTTCCCACAATGTGGTGACCGAAACCTCACCTCTCATACAGCTCCACATATCCCCGAATGGCAGTCCTCACCTGCTCACAAACCTCCTCATCTGCCAACAGCCCCCACTCCTCCCCCACCCCCGATTCACCTGCAAGTCCACCCAATGTGGCACATGGTCCGAAACCACAATTGCGGAATACTCCGCACCGACCACCCCTGCCAACAACATCCTGTCCAACACAAAATAGTCGATCCGGGAGTACACCCATATGTACATGGGAGAAAAACAAGAATTCCTTCACCCTGGGCCTATGAAACCTCCATGGGTCCACGCTCCCTGACCTCGGGCCCGACCGATCCAATTTCGGCTCTAGAACGGTATTAAAATCCTCCCTAATATCAACCGGTGCGAGTCCAGGTCCAGGGTCTTCCCCAACACCTATCTCATAAACTCTACATTGACCCAGTTTGGGCCATTAACATTCACCAACACCATCGGCAACCCCTCCAATTTCCCACTCATCCTAACGAATGGCTCCCCACCCACCCACGGAGTCTGCCACTAGAGGGGCCAGCCTCCTGCCTGCATTCCCAACCCATTCAGGCCTGCCCTCAGATGTCCACCGTCATTGACCCTCCTCGTACAGCATTTCAAAAGCCCCTCTCCTGTCAGCTGTCCCCCCCGTCCCCCCGTTCCCCCCCCTCTACAAAACACCAATCCCAACCTCCGTCAACCCTCTAACCACCTGCTCACCCCCCACGGCGCTTGCGTGAACTAGTCCGCCCAGCTAGCATGGCGCCTAGCATCCTATCCCCCACTGATTCCCAGTCAGAATTAATGAGCCTTTTTCTGGTTGGAAAGATGTAACTGGTGGGGTGCCGCACCCCCAACTATTTACAATAGTGGGTGGCATGGTGGCAGAGTAGTTCGCACCACTGCCGTACTAAACCAGGGACCCCGGCCTTTGGTGGCTCTCTTCCAGGTCTGCGTGAGTTTCCTCCGGTTTCCTTCCACAGTCCAAAGAAGTCCTGGTTAGGTGGGGTTACGGGGATAGGGTGGGAGATGGGCCTAGGTAGAATGCTCTTTCAGAGGGTTGGTGCAGACTCGGTGGGCCAAATGGCCTCCTTTTGCACTGTGGGGATTCTAAATATATTAAATGTCTCGGATGTAGGGATAGGAGATACTATAGCCAAATTTTGAGATGACCCCAAAATAGGTGGAATAGTAAGTTGCAATGAGGAAATAACAATGTTGCAAATGGATATGGATTGTTTAGGTGAATGGGCTAAAATTTGACGGATGGAGTTTAACTTGGATATGTGTGAGGTGTCCATTTTGGTTGGAAAAATGGAAAGACAACTTATTATCTAAATGATAGAAACTTCAGTGCTTTGGTACAGAGGCATCTCTGGGCATCTAGGGGCTGTTTAGCACACTGGGCTAAATCACTGGCTTTGAAAGCAGACCAAGCAGGCCAGCAGCACGGTTCGAGTCCCGTAACAGCCTCCCCGAACAGGCGCCGGAATGTGGCGACTAGGGGCTTTTCACAGTAACTTCATTCAAGTCTACTCGTGACAATAAGCGATTTTCATTTCATTTTCATCTGGGTGGAGTTGTGCATGAATCGCAGAAAACTAGCGTGCAGAAACCGCAGGTAACAAGGAAGGTAAATGGAATTTTGGCCTTTATAGCTAAAGGATAGAATATAAAAGTTCTGTGCAACTGTACAAGGCATTGGTGAGACCACACCGGAGTCAGGCCACGGACCCAACATCATATCATGCGATTTTACATGCTTTCGGGTCAGGCGCATGCCCACCCGACCAAATTATAATTGTGGCCTAAGTACATTTTTGATGGAGTTGGACAGATCTTTGGTCTCTTGGGGTATGGGGATCAAGTGGAGTTAAAACTAGTGAACAACCATGATCGTAGTGAATTGTGGAGCAGGCTCAATGGGCTGTATGGTTTATTCCTCCTATTTCTTGTGATAATGTGTTGTATTTATCTGAACCTTCAGTTTAATTACATAATTAATGTGTGTCATTTTATGAATGGGATATATGCTTGCAGGACTGGCTTTTGATAATTCTGAGTCTGCTCCTATGTCCACTACACTAGATATCTGAAGCACACGCTGGACAAGTATGTGGAGAGTGACTACTCAGTTGTATACTTTCACTATGGACTCAACAGTCAAAATAAACCTTCATTTGCTTGGTTAGTGGAAGCCTACAAGGAGTTTGACAGGAAGTAAGTATGACTGTGCCTTGAACAGGCTTTGATACATTTCAATCAAATGAGCTTGGTTGTCCTCATCTGTTGTATGGTTTGCTGCTGCTTTGTACTTAATCTAACAGAAATACATATATGTTAAGTCTCCAGGACTGTTGGGATCAGGTTGGGTTTGTCTGGTAAGTGGATTTTTCCAGCTTGCAGGTGGAATAAAAACAGCCAAATTCAAGAATATAGGATGGAGAAAGTTCCTCCAACGATGGTGATCAAATATTATGCTCCTGATGCCCCGTGCAAGTTCCTGTTACTTCATACAACAGGGTATAGACTGAAGCATCACAATCTAATAGCAATGTATAAGCAAAGCTGAAGTAGTAACTGATATCTTTGCATATTTATGGCCTCAATATGAGAGGAGATAGTTATCAATGGAATTACTGTTATCTAGATAATCAGTTGTGGTAAAACAAGATACCGTGGGGTCTTCTATGTCCATTTGAATGGTCCTGATTTTAGCGTTCCGAGTTGAAGGGCAGCAACTCTGACGGTGCAACACTCCATCTGTGCTGTACTGCAGTGTCAGCCTAGATTGTGCTTAACCTCTGACCCAGTTAAAACTGACACCACCGAGGGCAGCACGGTGGCACAGTGGTTAGCACTGCTGCAACACGGCACCAAGGTCCCAGATTCGATCCCGGCTCTGGGTCACTGTCCTTGTGGAGTTTGCACATTCTCCCCGTGTTTGCGTGGGTTTCACCCCCACAACCTAAAGATGTGCAGGGTAGGTGGATTGGCTATGCTAAATTGCCCCTTAATTGGAAAAAAATTATTGGGTATTCTAAATTTTAAAAAAAGTAGTGACACCACAGAACCAATCAGAAACTTTATAGTAATTCCACTTTTCCCTGCACCAGAGTTACTGTGTAGCACTAAACAATACTACCTTCAATAGACAGGGCATGCTCTGCTACTGGCACTGCTTTCTAGGAACAATACTGACTAAAACGGGCTGCACGGTGGCGCAGCACTGCTGCTTACGGCGCTGAGGTCACGGGTTTGATCCCGGCCCCAGGTCACTGTCTGTGTGGAGTTTGCACATTCCCTCTGACTGTGTGGGTTTCACCCCACAACCCAAAGATGTGCAGGTTAGGTGGATTGGCCACGCAGACTTGCCCCTGAATTGGAAAAAAATAATTGGGGACTCTAAATTTAAAAAAAACTGTACTGACTAAAACGAACAGATCAGAGAGTGCCCAGTGTTTCATAATAATAATAATCTTTATTGTTACAAGTAGGCTTACATTAACACTGCAATGAACTTACTGTGAAAGTCCCCTAGTTGCCACACTCCGGCGCCTGTTCAGGTACACAGGGAGTGTACAATTCACCTAACAGCACATCTTTCGGGACTAGTGGGAGGAAACCGGAGCACCCGGAGGAAACCCACGCAGACATGGGGAGAACATGCAGACTCCGCATAGACATTGATCCAAGCCGGGAATCGAACCTGGAACCCTGGCGCTGTGAAGCCACAGTGCTAACCACTATGCGACTGTGCCGCCCGTTTTAGTCAGTATTGTTCCTGTGTTGCTTTAGTTATTCTCAATGGAGCGCTGTCATTGTTTTTTGTCTTTGGGTTAAGGAGATAGAATTTGGTCAGGATTCTCCCTCCTAGCTTTCAAAAGCCCTTCTGAATGAGTGAATTTGTTGAGATGGTTTTCTGACCCAAGTATCTTTCTGACCCACACTTGCAATGTTCACACATGAATAATGGTCGTTTCGGTGAGGCACCTGCAGAATATACACCAGCAGCAATGAAAAATTGTTTACCTGCCAGGCCATTTCGAGCCACTGCCATTTGTATCCCGATACCTTGTATCAGAGGGGCCAGTATATCATTCCAAAATGTGAACCTGCCTATCTGCAGCGTGAGACATCTCCCTTGCACAAAAATTGTATGACTTTCCTAACTATACTATCCGCCCACTTCCCCCAGCTCTCTCCCCACCAACGCTTTCCCGCATCGTGTACGCTTGAATTTTGAGCCTTAACTCTCTAAACATCCCAGCCCTGGAGGATCAGTACAGGGTAATTCCTGAGGCACAACAAACATCAGCTTCCTAATTGATCTAAGGAGATCAAGGAGTGACCTCACCTGTCCCTTCAGATCCAGGAAACTATCAAGAGCTGAAGCTGAGATGAGTCTTGATTGAAATAAAAACTGGAAATTCTCAGCAGGTCAGGCAGTGTGTGTGGTGAGAGAATTAACATTTTAGGTTGTTGGAATTCCTGAACTATTCTAGCATTTCCTGCTTTAATTTCTGACTTTCAACATCCGCGCTACTTTGGCTTCTGTGAAGTCTTACGGTGAGGTGCAGAAGTGTGTTAAGTGAAAAGAGCTGTCAGGGGCTTCAAAAGCTTTGTGAAAGGAGCTGGTGGACTTGACCTGCCTTGTGGGGCATGGTTAGACACACTTGGTTTGCAGTATGTGCAAACGAGTGATGTATATCAAGTAGAACTTAGTTTGGTTGAATCAGTACCAGGATACACAAGAAATAGAAACAGGAGTAGACCCATTGAGCCTGCTCCCCCATTCAAGATCCCTGGATCATGGCTGATCTTGGGCTTCAACTCCATGTTGTTCCTGCCCACTCTCCATATCCCTTCATTCCCTGAGTCACCGAAAATCTGTCTATCTAGCCCTAAAAGTATTCAACGATGGAGCATCCACAACTCTCTGGGGTAGAGAATTTTAAAGATTTACAATCCTGGGAGTGAAGTCATTCCTCTGCATCTCGGAGGGTAGCATAGTGGTTAGCACTGTTGCTTCACAGCTCCAGGGTCCCAGGTTCGATTCCCGGCTTGGGTCACTGTCTGCGGTGTCTGCACGTTCTCTCCGTGTCTGCGTGGATTTCCTCCGGGTGCTCCTGTTTCCTCCCAGAAGTCCCGAAAGACGTGCTGTTAGGTGAATTGGACATTCTGAATTCTCCCTCTGTACCTGAACAGGCACCGGAATGTGGCGACTGGGGGCTTTTCACAGTAACTTCATTGCAGTGTTAATGTAAGCCTACTTGTGACAATAAAGATTATTATTAAATGATCGGCACTCATAGTGAGACCGTGCCCCCGTGTTTGCAATGCCTCAACTGGCAGAAACTATCCCGAACAAGCCCCTTCAGAATTTTGTAGCTTGCAATGAGATCATCTCTCATTCTTTTAAGTGCCAGGGAATATAAGCCCAATTTACTCAACCTCTCATCATAGGCAACCCCCTCATCACTGGGACCAATGTAAGGGACCAGGAACCTTCTCTGTACCACCTCCAATGCAAGTCTATCTTTTTTTAAATGTGGACACCAAAACTGCACACAGTTATCCCATATGTGGTCCCACTAAAACCCTGAACATTGAAGCAAGACTTCTTTATTCTTATATTCCAATCCCCTTTCCAAAGGCCAACATGCCATTTACCTTCCTAATTGCTTGCTGCACCTGCATGATAAGTTTCCGCATTCCTTGCACAAGCAAACCTATGTCTCTTTGGACATCAACTTTTGCAAATTTAACACCTTTCAAAAAATGTTCTGTTTTTCTATTTTGACGACAAAGTGAATAACTTCACATCATGCTCCAGCTGCCATCTTGTTGCTCACTCACTTAACCTGTCTATATATCTCTGCAGCCACAGTGTCCTCCCCATAGCTTGCCTTCCCACCTATCAAACTTTGATGTGTTGTCCTTTGACTCTTCATCTGAGTTATTAATATAGGCTGTAAATAGCTGATGCCCCAGCACTGATCCTCGTGACACTCCACTATTCATTGCCTGCCAGTCTTTCCATGCTAAAATATTACCCCCAATTTCATGAGCTCTTATCTTGCCTATTAACCTTTTGTGTGGCAACTTCTCGAATATCTTCTGGAAATCCAGGTATATTACATCTATTGATTTCACTTTCTCTATCCTATTAGTTGCATCTTTAAAAAACTCTTAGTAAAATTTGTCAAACAGAATTTCCTTTTATAAAACCATGCTGACTTGTTCTAACCATACTGTGCTTCTCTAAGTGGATTGTTAACACTCCCTTAATAGCATTTTCCCCAAGAACTGATGTTGGGCTAACTGGCCGATAGTTCATTGTTTCTCTATTCCTCCTTTCTTGAAAAGTGGTGTAATATTTACAATCTGGAATTTTCTTGAATGTAAGGAATTCTGAAAATCGTATACTTGGGTATCCAAATGTAAACTGAAGATGTCTGGCATATTCCAAAAGCATTCTAGACAGTGTTTCTTCTAGTGAACTGTATATAAGAGCTTCCCTCTGGGAGAGCTATGTCTCTCGCTCATCACGAACAATTAAGAATCTCAGCCTGTAATTAGCACTTAGGATTCTGTTTGAATCTTTCAACCACCACTCCCAGTGATGGAGGAACTAGTACGATTGTTTGTATTGACCTTGAGTCTTGAGGGATGAACTGCCAATGCATTGAATGTTTCCCTGTAAAATCAGTATCATGAAAAGATTACTTGGTGTTTCCAACTACACAGGTACAAGAAGAACATAAAGGCTCTGTACATCGTCCACCCTACCAGGCTTATCAAGGCCTTCCTGGTTGTCTTCAAACCCATAATCAGGTCAGTCCTTGCCTGCTGATCAGTTTATTCTGAATAAAAGGTAAATAAAAATTAATTAATTGCTTTGTGAGAATTGCTGATAATACCTTGCTTTCCTGCAATAGTTTTCTCTTGAGGTCAATCTTATCATGCCATGACTTCAGGTGGCGGCTATGGAGGAGTAAGTCGCACATTTGGTGGCTCTCGATCCGGTCGGACTTTTGGATCTTTTTCCCAAACTTTTTTGTACTTTTGAGTGCTAGTTCGAAGGCATAGGCACTCGGGCACTGACTCCAGACACAGGTGTATGGAATTACGAAGCAGAAAGAATCACAATTAGTTGAAGAAGTGGGCAAACAAGGGCAGTGTAGAAGCTGCTGCTGAGGACAATATGGCCGATGTCCGGACCCCGGTGCAGACAGCCCAGCCAACAAGGGAGCATCTGTTGTAGGCCATCCAGGAGGGCTTTACTGCTTTGAAGCGGGAAATTTTAGACCCGATTCAGAAGCCTATCGAGCATCTGGAGCAGAGGCTGGATGCCCAGGATTGTACGATCCAGAAGCTGGAAAAGGCGCTGGAGGAGCAGGAGGATCACCAAACGGTGGTGGAGACGGAGGTGGAGAGGCTGAAGGACCAGCAAAAACTGCTTCTGGAAAAGGTGGAGGACCTAGAAAATAGGTCCCGTCGGCAGAATTTGAGAATTGTTGGTCTCCCGGAGGGGGCTGAGGGAGAGGATGCTGCCGCGTATGTGGCAGGCATGTTCCAGAAGCTGTTGGGAGATGATGACTTTCCGCGCCCGGTGGAGCAGCTGCAAGCCCCCCCCTCCCCAAGCGATGGTGGTCCGGTTTCACAGGTTCCTGGACAAGGAGCGGGTGCTACAGTGGGCCAAGCACACGCGGAGCTGCCATTGGAATAACAGTGTTTTGTGCATCAACCTGCACCTGAGCGTGGAGGTGGCCAGAGGAAGGGCAGGCTACAAGTCAAAGCGATTCTGTTTAAAAAGCAGGTGAAGTTAGGGTTGCTGTATCCAGCGCGCTTGTGGGTCACACACTGGGTACGGCACCATTACTTTGAGGAGCCCGAGGATGTGATGGACTTCGCCAAGAGAGAAGGGCTAGTGCCGAACTGAGGACTTTTTGGACTTGTGTTAAAAAGACACAAAGCGATGTTTACACATGTTTCTGGTGCTATGTGTTTTCTTTTTTTTTCTTCTTGGTTTTTCTGTTTCCCTCCTGTACTTGAGTTTTTGTTGGGATAAAAGAGGGAGGTTAAGGTATGTGGTGCTGGGGGCTTTTTGTGTTCAGATCGGGGGTGGGGGGTTGGAAGTGCCTATTACTTATTCTGTTTTATTTGATTTGCACTAGTGTTGGAGTTCTCTTTGTTTCTCGTTTTGTTTGTTTCTTTTCAGAGCAATTGCTCGAGGATGGCTGGTTTGGGGAAGTGGTGTAGATGGGTGGAGGGGGATGGGCCAGAGTGAACAATAGGTGGGAGATTTGTTGGCGCCGGAGTTGAGAGTCACCAGGCTAGCTGGGTGAGCTGGTTTACGGAAGCCAGGTGGGGGGGTGTATTTAGTTAGTTTATGGCAGGCGTTAGGTTACAGGATGTTGTTGCTGGGGGGGGGGGGGGGGGGGGGGGGGGGGGTGGTGATCAGGATTTTATAAAGAGACTGCTGGGGAAGATACCTGACCTGGACTCGCACAGGCTGATTACGGGAGGTGATTTTAACACAGTCCTTGACCCCGGCCTAGACCGGTCGTGTTCAAGAACGGGTAGGGTGCAGGCAATGGCAAAAGAACTGAGGGGGTTCATGGAGCAAATGGGGGGGGGGGGGGGGGGGGGTTGATCCACGGAGGACTAGTCGGCCGACAGGGAGGGAATTTTTGTTCTATTCACATGTCCAGGCGGCGCCCCTGCCGCTCCCACTGGCACGGTACTCCACCACCCCATAGTGGTGCCGATTTTGCGGATCTGGGGCCAATGCAGAAGGTACGTGGGGAGTGGGAGCATCGGTTTGGTCCCCAATTTGTGACAATCACCGGTTTGCCCTGGAGAATATGGACGGTGGGTTCCAAGCATGGCGGAGGGCTGGGATTGAGAGGATGGGGGTTCTGTTCTTGGAAGGGAGCTTCCCAAGCATGAGAGCGTTAGAGGAGAAATTTGGGCTGCGAGAGGGAATGAGTTCAGGTACTTGCAAGTGCGGGACTTTCTACGCAGACAGATTCCATCTTTCCCACGCCTGCCACTCGGGGGGAATCCAGGAGAGGGTAGTGTCCAGTGGATGGGTGGGAGAGGGGAGAGTCTCGGATATATATAAAGAACTTATGGGAGCGGAGGAGTCACAGAACAAGGAGCTGAAGCTTAAGTGGGAAGAGGAGCTCAGAGGTGAGATCGAAGAGGGCTTATGGGCAGAGGCGTTGAGCAGGGTAAACGCGACCGCAACATGTGCCAGGCTTGGCCTGATTCAATTCAAGATCGTCCACCAGGCCCACATGACAGTGGCCCGGATGAGTAAATTTTTCGGATTGGAGGACAGGTGCGCCAGATGTTCGGGAGGGCCGGCGAACCATGTCCACATGTTTTGGGCATGTCCAAAACTCGGGGGGTACTGGCAGGGGTTCGCGGATGTTATGTCCTGAATACTGAAAACAGGGGTGGTGATTAGTCAAGAGGTGGCTATTTTTGGGGTTTCGGAGGACCCGGGAGTCCAGGGGGAGAGAGAGGCTGATGTTTTGGCCTTTGCTTCCCTGGTAGCCAGGCAACGAATTCTGCTGGCATGGAGGGTCTCAAAACCTCCAAAGTCGGAGGCCTGGCTATCAGATACGGCGAACTTTCTCGGTCTGGAGAAGATTAAGTTCGCTTTGAGAGGGTCGCTGTATGGGTTCGCCCGGAGGTGGCAACCATTTATCGACTTCTTCGCAGAAAATTAATCGTCGGGGGGGGTTAGGGTAAAGTAGGTTAGGGGGGTAGTTAGGCTGGTCCTTGTGGGAGCGGAGCTGGGTTTCTTGCGCTATAATGACTGTTTTTTTTGCACACGGTTTGATATTATTGTTGTTTATTGTGCCAAAATGTCTTACTAAAATTGTTTATCGAAAACATTTTATCATGCCATAATTTATTCAGGCCAGCTGTGGAACACTATAGTTCAAAAGGGGGAGATCTGACATTGTTCTAATCCTGATTGTTGTTTGCTGATGACTGCTGAAAAGTGAGGAAACCTAAATGTCAGGACTGAAGTTGGCTGTAATGATTGGCCTGAACTATTTTATGATGAATAGCCCGTCTCCACAGACATGTGAAGACATTGTGCATGCTTGCACTTAACAATACAGACATCATGGAAATAAATACTCTACCAGGCTCTCGCACACCTTTACCACAACAGCTCGAATATATAGCACCTTAAATGTGGCAAAACATTCCAAGGCTTTTCAAAGGACTCGTATTAGGGCAATTAATGTAAAGGTTTTAATGAAGACGAGAGGTGGGAAAGTAGAGGTTTAGAGAGGAAATTTGAGAGCTGAGGAATGCCACCAATGGGATGTGCAAGAGGCCAGAATCGGAGAGGCACAGAAATCTCAGAGTTGTAAGGTGGTAGGTTACAAAGATGTGCAAGTTAGGTGGATTGACCATGCATAATTGCCCCTCAGTGTCCAAAGATATGCAGGTTAGATGGGGTTAAGGGGATAGGACAGGGTTCATAAAATCATAGAATCCATACAATGCAGAAGGAGGCCATTCAACCCACTGAGTCTGCGACCCTCCAAAAAAGCACCCTACCTAGTACTACTCTCCCACCCTATCCCCTTAACCCTACTTTACACACCAACGCGCAATTCAGCATGGCCAATCCACCTAACCTGCACATCTTTGGACTATGGGAGGAAAGCGGAGCACCCGGAGAAAACCCACACAGACATGGGGAGAACATGCAGATTCCACACAGTCACCCAAGGCAGGAATCGAACCCAGAACCCTGGTGCAGTGCTAACCACTGTGCTACCCTTTACGGAGGTAGGCTGCTGCAGTGGGCCTACGTAGGATGCTCTTTCAGAGGGTCAGTGCAGACTCGATGGGCTGAATGGCCTCCTTTTGCACTGAAGGAATTCTATGATTCCACAGAGATAGTTTTGTCTGAGCTGGTGTTTACTGAGGGTAGGAGATAGGAGTTTAGTCATTTAATCAAGCCTTGCAAAAATGCACGTGCATAGCTCGCTCTAACACGCACACAACCACTCATTTGCCTAATTTCTTACATGCACACAAATGCTCACTCTAGCCAGTCTCTCTCATTAGCTCACTTGAAATCCAGGTGCAATCTCAGCTCACTTGCACTCAAGCTCACACACACTACCCAGATTTTGACAAGATGAATGGCCACTGGGCAATCTAGCAATGGATAGTGATTGAATTTCCTGGTCTATATGACTGGGAACCATTGTGGAGCATTTATCCACTGTACCACAGAGGATAGTCATCCATATCCTCTGATTTCTCTGCTCTACTTTTATTTATCAAAGGTAGGAACTCACTTGGCATTTGCTTAGTGAAACAGATAATGAAAACTTGTGTGGAGAGATTTGGCAAACAATGCAGCAGCCTCACTTGTGCTCTAATATTTCCATTCTATTTTTGTCCGCTTTATACTGCTGGTCCAGCATGAAGTTTGGTCGGAAGATCTTGTATGTAAATCATTTGGGTGAACTTGAACAGTACCTGAAATGTGAGCGAATGGTGATTCCAACGTGTGTGAAAAGGTAGGCCCATTGAAATCATATCCCTGGGTGAGAGGTATGTAATTTGTTATTTTCAGTTCCATGTAAATACATTTTGTACAGGAGCAGTTTGGCAGAGGGATGGTTTCAGGGTGAGAAACTTCAAAAATGAGGATAGATTGGAGAGGTTGGGACTGCTCCATACGGAAGAAGGCGGCTAAGGGATATTTGACAGAGATGTTCATTATCATGAGGGGACTGGACAGAGTAGATAGGGAGAAACTGTTCCGGCTCGTAAAAGGATTGAAAACAAGGGGGCACAGATATAAGGCGATTTGCAAAAGAAGCAAATGTGATGTGAGAAAAAAACTTTCACTCAGCGAGTGGTTCGGGTCCAGAATGCACTGCCTGGAAGTGTGGTGGAGGCAGGTTCGATTAGAGAGGGCATTATTTATTTACATTATTTGAATAAAAACAATGAGCAGGGATATGGGGAATAGCACTAAGTCAAGATGCTCGTTTGGAGAGCCAGGCACAATGGCCCAAATGACGGCCTCCTGCATCCTAACAAGAGGGTGAGATTGTAATCATATGTTTTCATTTGGGGTGGTTGAATTTAATTTTTGTCCTTGTAATGTTGGAGAATTTATCAAACATTTTTATTTGTACAACTGATTATTTTCTGTGTATAAATGTCATAACAAAGAAAAGTACAGCACATGTATGGTAATTGGTGATGGCTGGGGTGGGGAAGACCTATTTAGAATCATTCAGTCATTCATAGAATAGAATCCCTACAGCGCTGAAGGAGGCTATTTGGCCCATCGAGTCTGCACTGACCCTTGGAAAGAACACTCTACTTTTAAAAAAAAATAATATTTTATTAAGGTATTTGAAAATTTTTATAACAGTAACAAAAACAATGACGTCAACATGGTAAAATAAACATTCACCCCCCAGCCCAATCTTCTCACACCTCAACCATACAACAACAATTCTTTCCCCCCACTGCCCCCCGGAATACTGCATCTGCTGACATTTTTAAATTTTCCCCGAGAAAGTCGACGAATGGCTGCCACCTTCGGGAGAATCCTAACATTGACCCTCTTGAGGCAAACTTTATTTTCTCAAGACTGAGAAACCCAGCCATGCGCTAACCCAGATCTCCACACTGGGTGGGGGGGGGGGGGCAGGACATCGGCTTCTTTCACCCCCTGAACTCCAGGATCTTCAGACACTCCAAAGATCGCTACCTCCGGACTCGGCACCACCCGTGCTGTACCGGTGGACATTGCCTGAGTAAAACCCTCTAAGCTTCGGACATGCCCAAAACATGTGGACATGAATTTCTGGGCTTCCCGCGCACCTCACACACCTATCCTCTACCCCGAAAAACCTGCTCATCCGGTCCACCGTCATGTGTGCCCGGTGGACTACCTCAAATTGTATCAGGCTAAGCCTGGCACATGATGAGGAGGTATTAACCTTGCTTAGGGCATCCGCCCATAGACCCGCCTCTATCTCTCCTCCTAGCTCGTCCTCCCACTTGCCCTTAAGCTCATCCACCAAAGTTTCCTCCGCCTCTGAAAGCTCCTGGTAAATAGCCAATACCTCCCCTCTCCCACCCAGGTACTGGAGACTGCTCTGTCCTGTATCCCTATGGCGGCAGCAGTAGAAAGGCCGGAACCTGTTTTTTTCAAGAAGTCTCGCACCTGCAAATACCTAAAACCATTCCCTGCTGGCAATTTAAATTTATCCTCCAAAGCTTCCAAGCTGGGAAAGCTCCCATCTATAAATAGATCCCCCATCCTTCTAATTCCTGCCCTCTGCCAACTCCCGAACCCGCCATCTAGCCTACCTGGTACAAACCTGTGGATGTCATAAATCGGGGCCCAAATCGATGCTCCCTCCACTCTCTTACATCTCCTCCACTGCCCCCAGATCCTCAGAGCCGCCACTACCACCGGACTTGTGGAGTATCAGGCTGGTGAGAACGGCGGAGGTGCCGTGATCAGTGCTCCCAAACTGGTGTCTTTACATGACGCCCCCTCCATCCGCTCCCATGCTGACCCCTCCCCCACTACCCACTTCCTAATCATGGCTGTATTAGCCGCCCAGTAGTAATTGCAGATGTTCGGCAGCGCCGCCGCGCCCCCCCCCCCCCCAAGCAACAACACTAAAACCCAATCCCCAAGTCAAGCTCCAGCTTAATACCTGTCCACCCCCCACTGCGCTTCTGAGAGTCAGCTGACCCATGCTGACTCGATAGCTCCCGCCCCTGGCACCAAGCAGTCTGTCTCCCTATTGTACTCTCCTCTCTCCCCTCACATGAATAAACATTTTAAAAGCATCACATTCCCCAGTAAACAAACAACAGAAAGAAAAAAACAGTGAAGAAACAGTCACTTTATAAAAATAGACACCCAAAAAACAGAGCTAAATTCAAAGCCCATCCCCCCCTCTAACAAGGTTCCTGCAAGACAGATCAACCTTTAACCATCCATACAGCCCATTATTTCACATAGAGCTACTGAAATTTATACAATCCAGCACCACAAATCGCTGCCACAGTACTTCTCAAAAGCTTAAGTGTCTTTTAATTCGTCTCCAGCTTCTTTTCTTTACTAAAGGTCCATACTTCATCTGGCATTTCAAAGTAGAAGTCCCGTTCCTCATGCGTGACCCACAGGCGGGCTGGGTATAGCATCCCGAACTTCACCCCCTTCTTAAAGAAGGTTGTTTTTGCCCGATTGAACCCAGCTCGCCTCCAAATCCACTCCCAGGTCCTGATAAATGCGCAACTCAGTGCTGCTCCGTTCTTTCTTGGCCCACCGCGAAACATGTTCCTTGTCCATGAAACGGTGAAAACGTACCACCATGGCCCTCGGCGGCTCGTTCGCTCAGGGCTTCCTCGCGAGGGCTTTGTGCGCTCTGTCTATTTCCAGGGGCTGAGGGAACGCCCCAGCCCCCATCAACTTCTCCAACGTGTCCGTCACACAGGCCCTCGCATCTGATCCCTCACTGCCTTCAGGGAGGCCAACAATTCTAAGATTTTGCCTCCTGGACCTGTTTTCCAGCTTCTACTGCATTTTTTTCTGGCGGTCGTTCATCATCCCACCTTGCTTTCCAGCATGGTTATATACTCCTCGTGCTCGAACAACTTTTGTTCGACCTCCCGGATTGCTCTCCCGTGGGTTTCCTGATTCTGAACCACTTGATCAATCGAAGCCTTAATCTGGTCCAGCGTGTCCATCTTCAGCTTGGCGAAGCAATCCTCGAAAAACTTCACCAGCTGCTCCGTCGACCACTGTGCCGTCTCCCTGTGGCCCTTGCCCTCTGCCATGCTGTCCCGCATTACCGGCTCTGCTTGCGTCTCCTTATCGGACTTTGTCGTCTGACACGGCCACTTCCGGTCCAATTCTCCATACACCGGAGGGGGATTTCTCTTCACTGTCTCACTCTTCACTGCTTTATCCCATAAAATCCGAAAAGAAAAACTGGGAGAAAGGTCCAAAAGTCCGTTACAGGCGTGAGCTATCAAATGTGCGACCTACCCCTCCATGGCCACCACTGGAAGTCAAGAGCACCCTACTTAAGCCCACACCTCCACCCTATCCCCACAACCTAGTAACCACACCTAAGCTTTTAGACATTAAGGGGCAATTTATCATGGCCAATCCACCTAAGCTGCACATCTTTGGACTGTGGGAGGAAACCGGAGCACCCGGAGGAAACCCACGCAGTCACCCGAGGCTGGAATTGAACCCGGGACCATGGAGCTGTGAGACAACAGTGCTAACCACTGTGCCACCGTGCCGTCCATTGCGACACAGGAATAGGCCATTTGGAAAGAATAGACAAGCAAATGCTGTTACCTCTGTCCATAGTGCTGTGGACTAAAAGATTGAATGATAGGGTTAACATCATACACACAAGCCTTGTTCTTTGGGGTCCCTGCTAATATTCATTCTTAAGCCATCAGAAATATGGGTTAGAATTCTCCATTTGGGAGATTGAATGTTCCCACCGGCACTGAATAGTGTGTGATTTGCACTTCCGTTGGGGGTGCTATTCAGTAAGCAAGTCAGGACATGCATATTGGCCAGCACTCTGCTGGCATGAATTGAGGGCAATTCCTGGCTGAGCGGGCATTGTAACTGTTGGGACTGGAGTTGGTGCGAACAAACCTGACAGCTGGAGCTGTATTTAGGCACTCCACTTACCACACATTCACTGCAGCGCCCCCTCCCCCCTGTTCAGGCCTCCAAGGTGAGCCCACAACTCCAATGCCAATGAGGGGAGGGGATCTTCCCCAGGGTGGGCGGCCGACTCAAGCCTGCCCTCTTGAACAACTGCTGGGAGGTGGTGGCAGAGGCAGTCAGCACTTTAGCCTCACCAGGAGGAGACAGCTGGTGATCCTGAGGGGTGGGGAGTCACTGATAAGGCCTCTGCCCTGAGGGGTCGAGAACTCGGGAGGGAACCAAAAGGAGTCACAGTGCAAGTGTCCTTCGGTTTGGGTGAGCTCTGCTGATTCCCTGCTTCCTCTGCCATGGGGCAGTATTCTGAGGAGTGCCCCAATTCCCCACAATAGCATCTCCAAAGTTCAATATCCTCACACACGTACCAGTGCATGATCTCATAAATTGATTCACCTCATGCGTGTTAAAATAAACCACTTGATTCTGGTGCGTGGCCCACAGACGAGCAGAATACAATACCCCAAACTTCACTTTTAGGGGGCAGCCGCTTGGCCAACTCCTCACTCAAGTCCTGGTGAATCCTCAGCTCACTTCCTTCCCAGGTGCACTTTCCCGTTTCCTTCGCTCACCTCAGTATCTACTTGTCGAGGAATCAATGCCGCTACACCACCATTGCCCTCAGCATCTTCCCCGCCTTTGGCCTCCTCCTCGACGTCTTGTGCGTCTGTCTACCTTGTGGGATGGTCAAAGACCTCCTTGCCCACCAATGTCGCGAACATATTCGCCACATACTTTGTGGCCTGCATTTCTTTAATCCCTTCAGGGAGCCCCACGATCCGGAGATTCTACCCCCTGGAACAATTCTCCAGGTCCTCCACCTTCTCCCTCTCTCAGTCCAAAGATGTGTAGACTAGGTGGATTGGCCATCCTAAATTGCTCCTTAGTGTCCAAAAGGTTTGGTGGGATATTAGGTTATGGCAATAAGGTGGCGGCTTGGGCTTACATAGGGTGCTCTTTCCAAGGGCCGGTGCTAACTCGATGGTCTGAATGGCCTCCTGCACTGTAAATTCAATGAATTCATGCCCGGGAGACATCTGCCTAAGAGGGGCAGAGCAGTGCTTGGGGGGGGGGGGGGGGGGGGGGGGGGGCACGAAGTGTCCAAACCATGAATGATATTAAAATCCATGCAAATGACGGGTTTGCATGGATCTACTGGCATACTTCCATATCGCTGCCAGCGAGGGACTGGAGCTTGGCGTGGGAATTGGCACGGGCGCAAACCGGTTTTTTCCCATTTTCCGCGATTCTCTGTCTGATCCTTGCTTCCAGTGTTGTGAAGCAGAGAATCCAGTCTCTTCTCCGGGCTGTTATTTCCAGTTCCAGCTGCTTTTTAATGCAGATTGCTTGCATTTTTGGTATGCATAATGTGTGACTTCACCACTATACCTCCATCTCCCACTTTTAATGTCAACGCACTGGCAATCCAGAGGCCCAGGCTAATGCTCTTGGGATATGGGTTCAAATATCATTGCAACAGCCTGTGCAATATAAATTCAATTAATACTTCTGAAATATAAAGCCAGCCTCAGAAAAGGTGACCATTACAACTATCATCTTTCATTGTAAAAACCCGTCTGGTTCACTAATGCCTTTTAGGGAAGGAAATTAGTCGTCCTTACCTAGTCTGGACTACATGTGACTCCAGATCCACAGCAATGTGGTTTACTCTTAAATGCTGTACGAATAACCGTGCGAGCCGTTCAGTTCATGAGCAGTTAGGGATGGCAACAAATGCTGACCTTGCCAGTGACACTTGCATCCCATGAGAGAGTAAAGAAAATGGAAAGTGATCAGTGGCCCTGAAGGACTTTGGAACATTCCTAGAACATGTATATTCAAGTCCTGATGTTGTGATTTCATTACTTGGTAGGGAATGATTGAATGGGCCTTCTTATCACCTTGTGATATATTGTTTATTTTAGGTTTGATGAGCAATTCCAGTCAGTACAGAAATCAATGCCACCAGTACCTGCAAAGAAACTGCCTAATCAGCAGTTTGGAATCTCACTTCCGGAGTAAGTCATTCCCATGATTTTTGATGTTGCCTCCATTAATAACTTATGTTTCTTCTGTCCTGGTTTTCCTTACTCTTCTGTAGGTTGTGACTCCATGGACAGGAGGACCCCTGGGATCTCACCCATTATTTGTGGGTGAACTCAGTGAGGATTGACATCAGAGCAGCAGAATCAATTCTCTTTGATGCCCCATACGCATACGGTATTGAGCAGCATCTCTGGATAGAGATTAGGTTTGATTCCTTCTCGGCACCCCCTTATCCCCATGCATTTGCTCAACATCCATGAAATGCATTCTTTCTCAGAATTGCCTGAACGTGGTTTGAAGAGGCCATGAGCAGAGTTGCTGTATTTGTGCCACTTGTGTTTAGATGGAACATTTAGATTTCTGTGTGGGTAAGGCAATGTATTTCAACCTGCATCTTTGTCAGCTACATAGTCACCTCTTGTAACTGTGTATGACAGCAGAGAAACAGTGACGGAGTCTAGTTTACATAACTTTTGATTTAAACCTTTTGTTTGTTTCAGACTCCGAGAAAAGGACCCTGATCACAAGGTCATCCCACTAGTAATGGAACAGGCAGCCATTTACATCAAGAGAAATGGTGAGCGATGTATACTTAAACCAGAAGGAACTATTGGTGGACATGATGCACATTTTCTATTTACCCCTGGTTATTGAAGGCATCGACTCCTTATTGGGGTACAGTTCCATAGTTGCTGGGAGCCTTCCATTGCTGAACAAAGTTGCCTTGAATCATGTATGAGCCATCGTGGTAAGTGGCAACAGGTTATTTGACCATGAACAGTGGGTTATTGCAACCGAGTCTGATATGTTCCTCTCCTAATGCCCACAAACATACATTGCCAGCAGTTTGGATTAGTTGAGGGCAACAAACTCAATGCAATCAGATCGAGCTGGCGCCTTTCTGATCTCTATGACGCTCCAAATCAATGGATGGAACCTTGTTTCTGATCTCGGCACCCAGTAGTTCATGGCAAAGGAGGATATTGGAGCAGTTTTCTTGAATTAGAAGAGTTTCAGATTCCCTTTGTTAGTTACCAGTATCTTTTCATACGCACGCTTCGCCTCTCTTATTTTCTTTTTCACAGCCTTTTGAACTTTATATATTCACCCTGATTTTCATTTGTATTAACCTGACATGTGACATACATCTTTTTTTATCTGTTTCATCTTACTCTCTGTTTCACCATCCAAGGAGCACTGGCTTTTCTCCCTTGTGCAAATGTACCTCAACTGTACCCTAACCATCTCTTTAAAGGCAGCCCATTCTTTGACTATTTACAGTTTTGCCCACCAATCCTTGGTTCCAATTCATTGCATTGAAATTTGCCCCTCCTCCAATTCAGTATTTTTATTCTTCCTTGCCCGTTTCCATATATAATCTATGCTACTTTACTGATGGGATTGTTACTTTCCCGTCTCATTGCCAGTGCTGAAAGAGTTAAAATGTTTGCTGTGTCTGTTCTATTTGATGACATGCTGTCTGCCCTTCCTCAGGTCTGAACAAGGAAGGGATATTCCGCAGGTCAGCTAATATGTACGTGGTAAAGGAAGTACTGCAAAAATACAATAATGGTGAGTGGGCTGCTGTACAAATCGCCTTGCATGTACTTATGTATTTTAAGATTGAAGGCTTTGTCTTTTGTCTCCACTGCAAAATCCATTTTCTACCTACCAACTCCATCCCTTTTCCTGGTAGCTGGCTGAAATTACATCAGATTGTTTGGAAACTTGGTACCAGAGTTGACCCTCGAGATGTGCTGTCAGCAAAATACCCACACCATCAGTAATACTGCCGATTTCCATCTCCGTAACTTCGTCTCTGATCAGCACATCTGCTGCTGAAACCCTCATTCATGCATTTGTTACTTCTAGACATGGCTATTCCACCTCACACCGAGTGGATCGCCCACATTCTACCCTCCAGAAATGTGAGGTCATGGAAAATGGTTTCCTTTGCAGAGCAAGTTCCATTCCCCTATCACCCGCATGCTTGTTGATCAACTTGGCTCCCAATGAAGCAGTGCCTTAATTTTAAGATTGCCATCCTTTTTTTTTTCAAATCTCTCCAAGGGATTGTCCTTCTTTATCTCTGTAATCTCATCCAGCCACATAACACTCCCTGATATCTTCGCTTATCTAATTCTTTTTTAAACAATTTTTTTCAATTAAGGGGCAATTTAGCGTGGCCAATTCACCCCTACTCTGCACATCTTTGGGTTGTGGGGATGAGACCCACGCAGACACGGGGAGAATGTGCAAACTCCACACGAAAAATGACCGGGGGCCAGGATTGAACCTGGGTCCTCAGCGCTGTAGGCAGCAGTGGTAACTGTCATGATATGTATATTTACTGGGATGTAAAGAGTTAACAAGTTAATTATAATGCTTCTTACCACCAGAGGGAACAACAGAACACTCATGTATATCATGTGACTTTGGGGATTCTGGGATGAGATGATTAGGAATTAAGAGTTAGGAGAGAGCTGGATAAAATGGTCAGGCATAGAGAACAGTTGTATATTTGAGAGTTCTGTAAGTTAAAGATAGCGTAGTTTTATACAGTAACCTTTTACTTTAGGAATGTGAACGAATCTTAGTTCATAGTGCAATAAATTTATATTTTTGTTCATTAACGAGGCTTTGTGTTCTTTATTCAACACCACACATCAGAGCCATCCAGGTAAAGCAGAATAGAGAACATAACACTAACCACTGTGCCTCCGTGCCACTCGACTCATCTAATTCTGACCTTTTGAGCAACCCTGACTTTAATCGCTCCACCATCGGAAAAAACTTTCAGCTACCTAGGCTCTAAACTCCAAAATTCCTTCTTAAATCTCTATGATTCTCTCCTCTTTTAAGACTGACTCTTTCCTCCTGTAAAACATTTCTTAAACCTAGCACTTTGGCCACATTTTTGGACACCTGGCTTAATATGACCGTATGTGGCTCAGTGTCTAATTATATTTCTTAACACTCTTGTGGAAGTATTACATTAAAGGTGCCACTTAAATAGAAATTGCTGCTATTGTTTTTTGTAATAAATTTAGAGTACCCAATTATACTTTTCCAATTACGGGGTAATTTAGTGCGGCCAATCCACCCACCCTGCACATCTTTGGGTTGTGGGGGTGAGACCCACGCAGACACGGGGAGAATATGCAAATTCAACGCCGAAAAAGTGACCCGGGATTGAACCCTGGTCCTAGGCGGAAAATTGCTGCTGTCATGCTTGTACGCTCAGTCCCTGATACCTGCTTTCCTTTCTCTCTCTACTTCAACCACCTATTAAACCTTACCCTGAATGATGCTGTAGTCTGCTGCAATCACTAACTTCAATAGTGGATTCTGCACTGTGACAGCTCTCACTGTCTCTTGCATTTAAGATTTCTTACAAATTTGTATCTTTTGTTTTCTAGATTCTTCAGCTACTCTCTCAACCTATCATTGTTTTTTACATTTCTATCAAATCATCCTTTACTACTGTTCTAACTAAAACTTCCAATTTTTAAAGACTTTCTATGTATTTGCACTTCATAATATGCAGCATTTTCATGAATGTGTCGTACCCTCACTTTTACCTCAACGTTTATCCTTCTATGAAGGAGTGAAGAGGCAAGGGAACAGGAAAATAAGACATGTAATTCTGTTAACAGAACTGTTCCCATGTATTTGTCTGCTCCTTGCCTTCTCTTGGCGAATAAGAGAGGAAAATGCTAAATCTTGGTTCAAACGCGGACAGGTTGTGAATGGAAGCCGTATTCCACCCCAGACTAGTCTAGAATCGTAGAATATCTAGAGTGCAGAATGAGGCCATTTTGCCCATCGAGTCTGCACTGATCCTCTAAAAGAGCACCCCTCCCAGGCCCACTCCCCCATCCTATCCCCATAATCCCACCTAACCTTGGACACTAAGGGGCAATTTAGCATGGCCAATCTATCTGACCACCATTTTTCAAGTGTGGGAGCAATCCGGAGCACCCGGTGGAAACCCATACAGACACAGGGAGAACGCGCAAACTCCACACAGCCAAAGCGTGATTTGGACCTTAGTCCCTGAGGTAGCAGTGCGACCACTGTGCTACCGTGTCGGATAGAAGTAATCCATCCAGGGTCACAGATGATACAAAGGAGCTGCAAGTGGCTCTAACTCTGTTGTAAGTATTGCTGCAGAGGCACACCTATGGTTTAATGCAGTGATTTGTGCCAGGACTATGGAACAAGGTTGGGATGGGACTTGGGCATCCTCCTGACTGTAGCTTACTGAGTTTTTGTCAGATTTTCTGATGCAGCAACTATTTAGAAAGATTTTTAAATGAAAATAGAAGTTAGATTTCCCCCTTTCTGTGTGCACTCAGTAATTAAAATAATTTGTGATTCCAGTCTACATTGAATTTGCAAAGTGGAAGAACCAAGTAAAATTGTAACCCAAAAGCCGTCAAACAGAAGTGCACTTAATTATATAACATTTAGTTGCTTTAACATTCAAGTAAACATTTTTTGTGTGGGCAGCAATATAAGGTGAAACTGCAAACAGCTGTGAAGGGGCAGTGATGATATCCATGGTCATCTGATTGCACAAGTAATGGAATTAATCAAAAACAGCCAAGTTATCTAGTGTTCTGGTTGCAAATGGATTTTAAATGCTATAGCTCGTGTGCTTTATTTGAATCAATCTAATATGTAGACTGGGAAATGTCCTGGTTAAATACTTGCTGACAGCAAATTTGCACAGAATGCAGTGTGAATTATAAGTTTAGTATATGAAATATGGGCCATAGTGTCGCAGCCTACACATGTGCTCTATGCATTTGCACTATATTACGGATTTTAGTTCTGAGTATCTGCCATTTATCACTTGTCATTTAGGTAGAGATGTGTTTGTTTGAAATACTTTTTTAATGTTGCACAGGTGTTCCTGTGGATTATAACGCCTACAATGATGTTCACCTGGCAGCTGTAATGTTAAAGACCTTTCTTCGTGAATTGCCTGAGCCTCTGCTGACCTACAGTCTGTATAATCAAGTGATCTCATTTGGACGTAAGTTTTACATTTGAGAGCCAACCTCCTCTTGCATTGTGTTATATCTTGTTCCTACTTTGAATTTTCTGGAATTTTTTTTTATTGTCTCGATTTAGTAGGCTTTCCTTTGAAAAATTGCCATTTAGAAAGAATTACATTGAATAGATCAGTTAGATTTGACTCTGAAAAATTGCTCTTCACTTGAAACTGCTAAGTTTAAGATAATCAAACATTGCACCTTGTAGATAGGTTCAGATGTTATTGAGCAGCTGAGTGGCACTGACTTCACAAAGTTTCCAGGAAGCAATAATTTTACTGAGTTATCAAGCAATCAAAGATCACTATTGTATATAACGCACGTAGGTAAATGACTAGTATTGTTTGGGGTAGTTTCACTTTTTATTTTGAATGTACTGGGGGTGTGTGAAATTATTGGGATTTTTTAACATTGAGTAACGGGGGGGGGGGGGGGGGGGGAAGGGGAGAAGGAAGAGAGAGAGAGAAATAGTCTTGTTCTCCAATTGAGTTTTGAAGGGAGATTAGGATGGTCTGCCTCCTCAGTTTTCCATGTGTGGGAAGGCTCTGTGACCTCGCCAGCAAATGGCCTTCCTCCTTGTCTCTCATCTGCTGTACGCGAGCTCCCCTTCATCCCAGTGGTGCTCCCCCAGCCCATGCCCTCCCTCGCCTCTCCTTTCTATCCCACCTTCCTTCCTATCCGCCCCCTTCCAATTTGCCCCCCCCCCCCCCCCCGTTAGTTGCTGGTTGCGGACACGTCCTCAGAGTGGTTTGTGGACTTCCATGTATTGTGGAATCTCTCCTCAGACCCTCTGATCGAGAATTTTATCTTCTCTAGTCTCAGGAACTCGGACAGATCTGAGAGCCACTCCGAGGCCCTAGGTGGCGCTGCCGACTTCCAACCTAGCAGAGGTCTCTGCCTGGCAATCAGTAAGGTGAAAGCCAGGGCGTCCAGAAGTCTGGGGCAGGGTCAGAACATGTGGGTGTGAACGTAGAACATACACTGCAGAAGGAGGCCATTTGGCCCATCGAGTCTGCACCGACCCACTTAAGACCTCACTTCCACCCTATCCCCGTAACCCAATAGCCCCCCCCAACCTTTTTGGACACCAAGGGCAATTTAGCCTGGCCAATCCACCTAACCTGCACGTCTTTAGACTATGGGAGGATACCGGAGCACCCGGAGGAAACCCACGCAGACACGGGGAGAACGTGCAGACTCCGCACAGACGGTGTCCCAGCAGGGAATCGAACCTGGGACCCTGGCGCTGTGAAGCCACGGTGCTAGCCACTTGTGTTACCGTGTGGTTGGCTTGGCCGACCTGACACCACTCGCACTTACCCTCCAAATCCGGGAAGGACCCGCTCATCCGTGTCTTAGTAACGTGCGCCCTGTGCACCACCTTATGCTGCATCAGGCTTAGGCTGGCACAAGAGAAGGTGGCGTTGATCCTATGCAGCACCTCGAAGCAGAGTCCTCCCCATGCCCAGCATGCCTCCCCATCTCCATCTAATCTTGTCTAGTGAGTTGTCGGTAAATGCCATCACATTTGTCGTTCCCTAATCAGTCCAGCCCCGCCATTGTGTCAAGGAAGTGCGTGTCCGGCTCTCTGGGGGAACGTTTTTGTGTCCTTTTGAAGAAAGTTGCACAGTTATAAGTATCTGAGCTCGTCCCCTTTCGGGAGTTGGAGTTTCTCTGAGAGTTCCCCAGGGTCGCCAGTCTACCGTCGATGTACATGTCCTCTACTCTCAGTGTCCCTCTGTCCTCTCTCCACGTCCCAAATATGGTGTCTATCTTCGTCGGTGTGAATCTTTGGTTGTTGCGGGGGGGGGGGGGGGGGGGGGGCCTTCATGGATATACATCAAGCTTGAAGTGGTGCCTGAACTGGTTCTAGGTCTTTAGTGTGGCCACTACCACCGGGCTCCTGGATTGTGTGTGTGTGGGGGGAATGGCAGTGGTGCAGTGGCCAACCCTTGTAGAGACATGCATGTGCAGGAGGCTTCCTCCATTCGGATCCAGTCCACCTCTAGTTCCCTCAGCCACCCCCTCACCCTTTCTGTATTTACCACCCAGTGGTAGAATAGGATATTTGGTAGGGCCAGGCCTCCCATGTGTTGCTCTCACTGCAAGATGGTCTTGCGTATCCTAAGGACTTGTCTAATTGCCCCCCCGCCTTAGATAAAGACCAAGATTAGTCTGTCGACCCAAGTGAAGAAGGATTTGGGAATGAAGATAGAGAGTGATCTGAATATGAAGCGGAACCTAGGCAGCACGTTCATTTTGACCAGCTGTACCCTTCCTGCCAACCGAAAGATGGAGCGAGTCCCATCTTTGCAGGTCCCTCTTCACCTCCTCCACCAGGCTGGAGAGGTTCCATTTGTGGAGCCTTGTCTAGGCGTGAGCCACTTTGTTTACCAGGGACCTGAATTTGGTTTGGGTCACTTTAAATGGCATTTCTCCCAGCTCTGCTCCTCCCTCTCCGGGGTTCACTGGGAAGATTTTGCTCTTTTCCAGGTTGAGTTTGTAACCTGAGAAGGCACCGAACTCCCTAAGGAGTCCTGTTATCTTTCCTATGCTGATGAAACTCTGTGGCCTCTGCCCCTACTCCGAATGCCCGTCTACCACTCTGACGATCTAAGTGGCTCGATTACCAGTGCAACAGGAGCGGGGAGAACGGTCACCCCTACCTCATTCCCCTATGCAGCCGAAAGTACTTGGGAGCTTTTGTCCGCTGGAGCGCTGTACAGGAACTTCACCCACACGGTGAACCCTGCTCCAAATACAAAATGTTCAAGCATCTCCATATGGTACTTCCATTCTACTCAATTAAAGGCTTTCTTTCTCAGCGTCCAGGGAGATGATCACTTCTGGTATCCTCTCTCCAGACGGGGTCATTATAACATTCAGCAGGCGTCTGATGTTCACTGTTAGCTGTCTGCCCTTAAACCCGGTCTGATCTTCTATGATCAATTAAGGCAGGCAGCTCTCCAGGCACCTCGCCAGTACTTTTGCGAGGACATTTGTATCAGCATTTAACTGAGAGTCGTTGAACATCACCCGCAAGTGCAGAGCCAGTGCTGCTGCAAATTGTTTGCAAAAGTCTACCGGAAATCTATGTGGTCCCGGCGCTTTCTCTGACTCATGGAATTGATGCATTCTGTGATTTTGTCCAGCTCCAACAATGCTTCTAGCCCTTGTTTCCTATCCTCCTCCACTACCAATATATCAAGTCTGTTGAGGAATTGTTCCATCACCGAGTCCCCCTCCATGGATTCAGAGGTATACAGAGCTTGGTAAAAGATTACAAAAGCCTCGTTAACCTTGTTTGGGTCTGCTACCATCCTACCATTTCTGTCCCTAATTTGTGCTATCTCTTTTGAGGCTGCTTGCTTTCTTAGCTGGTGAGCCAACATGTGACTGGCCTTGTCTCCATGTTCATACAAGGCCCCTAGTGCTTAGAGGAGCTGGTGGACTGCCTTTCTTGTGGAGAGCAGATCAGATTCTATCTGCAGCTTTTTCCTTTCTACCAGCAGCTCCACGGTTGGGGCCGTGGAGTACTGTCAATCCACCTCCAGTGTGAAGTAAACCAGCCCCAGCTTGGCTGCTTTTTCCTGTCCCTAAGGGATTTCGCCCCTGATCACTGCCTTCAGTGCCTCCCAGAACATTGGAGTATCTGCACAGAATTCCTCATGGAATCCAGCCTCCATGGAGGGCATTGGGAACATTTCTTCTCCAACCTCACGTCCATGTAATGTGGAGCATGGAAGACCAAATTGGAATTGTCATTAAAAAGCATCATTGAATGACACGGCAGATCTGATGGGTCGAATGGCCTATTTTTGCTTCTGTAACCTGTTAATGTGAATATCCACTTTGCTAGAAGGAGTACAGAGTCACAGAATTCACTCATGCCCTGGCAGATATCAAGTTCTCCACCATGCCTAAACTAAGCAAATCCTGAAATGATTGTTTTGCTTTCAGACCTTCGCTGAATGCACACAAACCTTTGCAATGCTCTGGAAAGCAGTGAACAAATTCCATAAATCTTGGTGAATTAGCACCTTCCTTCACAACTGTGCACAATCTTGATTTAAGCCAGTCGTGCCATTTTCATGCACATGTGTGTCATAGTCGTGCGGCGTTCATTTTTACTTTGTGTAACTGCTTGTTTTTTTTCCCCTCACTATTAGAAGTGGCAGAAAGTAAACAGATAGAAACCATTGCTGAGATGATTCGGTCTCTGCCTCAGGATAACTATGCTGTGCTGCATTATTTGGTGGTGCTTCTGGGATTGGTAAGTTTATTGTCTGTCATTGAAATGGTTTACCCCTTGTCATGCCTGCCCAGGAGTATTTTAAATTGGCTGATGGGACCTGATGGACTGAGTGCAGTGAATTTGTCTCAATCCAAAAGGTTCTCGTGCACCTAAATTCCTGCACCTTCCTAGGGTAGAGATTATTGTGAGCTTGGTGTTATGGTTAATTGATTTGTGGAACTTCTCTGCAGTTAACCACTGGGAGATGGGAAGTGAAACGCCACCTCACCCCTGTACCTTACTCCCAACAAAACTGACAACCTTTTGCTTGACCACCAAAGTTTCTGATTGAGCAAGAAGTGAAGGCATGTGCTGGCAGTGCCTAATCGAGATGCAATGCAAAGAGTTTTCTACACAGACCTATATGATTCGACAGTAGAGGTGGGCTGAAGGATCTTTGCACCTTCCTGTGCTGCAGACACTGGCACACTGAAAACATTTTCATACATTGTGTTTGAATTGTCGTTCTCACTTCCTCTGCCCCCATCCCAAGTCAGTTGGCAGGGCATAATCATAAAGCAAATTTTATAATTAGTTTGAAAATGTTACAAATTGAATCATATGGCCATGGTAATTTGGGAAAATTGCAACTCTACTGAAAATCTAATAAACATTTAGAGAACCAATGTAAATGTTTTACCTCCATTTTGAGAGATTGTATTCCAGATGCCCCATTGAGTTAAATTATCATTATTTCCATCTTGGGTGTAATTAATACCATTGTCTAATGTTTGACTTTGATTCCAAAATGTACTTTGTAGTTTTTGGGAAAAAGGACATTCAGTTCAAATATATTCACCATTCCACCAGAATCATCATTTTTGATGTCCCGCTTGTCTTTCGAATGTGACAAATTTAGCAGTCAGGAATTTCTTTTGGAGAAACCGAGCACTGTGCAAAATCTAATGCAAACTACTTCATCACTTCAATCTTCTTATAAAATGATACCAAGATACATTTATTCCAGGAAGAATAAATCAAACAGGAGGTGCTGAATGTTGTAAAATGGTAGTCTTGGCTAGGATATTTACCAGGCACGTCTCCGCAGCAGACCCTTGTTGGTTAGGTGCTCTCAATCCGCCAGCATTAAGAAAGCTAGTGTCTTGAGAGAGTTGGGACAATGAGCCAGGACACCTGGCCACTATCTAACTAACAAATGTGTCCACTATGGGAGTCTGTTCATTAGTCTGATGAAGTTCAACTAATGAGCATCATGTGAGCCTAGCAAGTCAAAAGCCCTTTGAACAGTTAATTTCTGTCTGGGATTTCTGTCTTGTGCCACATGTGCCTGTCTGCTGAGTACATCAATTTGAACCTAGGCGTTTGTTGCCATAGTGGTTATTACTGCTGCCTCACAGTGCCAGATATCTGGGTTCAATTCTGGGCTTGGATGTGTGGAGTTTGCACTTTCTCCCGTGTCTGCGTGGGTTTCCTCCAGGCGCTCCAGTTTTCTCTCATGAACTTAGTTAGGCAGCAATATATTCAAACAATTTATTCGGGTTTGCATGCTTGCTTGCTTTTGTTTCACGTTTAAAAAATTCCTTTAATGTCTTATTTTATGTGGAAAACATTGAGAAAATCACAAATTTCCCATTGAACACCATCAGTATACAAATTTGGCCTCAGTGCTTGGTCTAATATATCTCAGTTGATGCCAGTAGGACAGCCACTGTGAGTTTGTTATCAACAGATATACTCACATATTTCCATTGAAAAGAATTGACACCGGGCAGCACGGTGGCATAGTGGTTAGCACTGCTGCCTACGGCGCTGAGGACCTGGGTTCGGTCCCGGGTCACTGTCTGTGTTTAGTTTGCACATTCTCCCCGTGTCTGCATGGGTTTCACCCCCACAACACGAAGATGTGCAGGTTAGGCGGATTGGCCATGCTAAATTGTCCCTTAATTGGAAAACAAATAATTGGGTACTCTTAATTTTTTTTTAAAAGGAAAAAAATGAAAGGAATTGTCACTCTGTTAATGATGTACAGTGCAGATTTTATTGGCGCCTGATTTATTAACATGACTGCATTGTGTTTCCTGTTTGTTCCTAGATTGCTGACAACTCTGACCTGAATAAAATGACTGCATCCAATTTGGCTCTGGTGTTTGGACCTGCTCTCTTGTGGGCAAAGGATGCTGCAATTTCACTTAGTGCCATCAACCCCATTAATCACTTCACCCAATTGCTCTTTGAAAATTATACTGAAATCATTCCGGCTAAATAGGATAAAGCATTAATGTCTGGAGTCAAATCAGGTTGCTCTACTTTTTCTAAATGTTCATGGCAATGTACCTCGTGTGGCAGCACCCACACAGGAGAGATGTTATCAAATTATAGAGTGCACCCTTTTAGTTAGGGATGGGGTTGGTCTGTGTGGAATTTGTGGCTCCGAATATGTGCTCAAGCATTAGGGATGGGGTTTAAATCGTTGTGAGTCCGGGGCTGGATTCCGTGGCTCTTTTTGTTAATTTGTGGACTTGATAATCATTGTGTTGGGAATGCAGATGGTGAGTTTATTTTTGTGTTGAACTCTTGTGGTTTAAATTCTGAATATTTCTTTTTCCACCCTATCTTCGTACTCGGCACATGAGACAGACAATTAAATCAATTTAAAAATAATTTTGGTAAATACTACAACATTTACAGAGCATTTCTATTGCTGGGATATTTTCATGCTGGATACACCTGAAACTGAATTTTGTGGACAAAGTTTTTACTGCACACCCAGAATCTGCTTTTATATCTATGTGTGTGTTTTAGATATATATATATATTATATATATATATATAAAATGCACATTGTTATTGTGCCAGTGTTATACATTTTTGATTGCCTTGTGTGAAAATGAATTTGTCGGAAAGATGTTCAGTTTCATGGTGCTGTGTGCCATTTTTGTTCACTGTGCTGCAAAAATGTTTCATAATTAAAATTTCTGTACCTTTTTGACACATTCCGTGCAGGTCCGCGTGAGCTGGGTGGGGGGTGGATTACATTTCATTCATGTAAACTAGTCTGGAGATATGTAAATTCATTCTGATGTGCAAAGTGCTCCCTATAGAATGTCAAAAATTGCATTTTTTTGATCAGTTTCAAAAATTTAAATGTTTAAGAATACTAAGTTGCAATCTGAATTGCAATGTTTTTAAAAATGATCAATGTTTTGTTTAAAGAGGGAACCTTTCCTCTCAAGTGTCAGTGACAATATTATGGGAACTGACTTGATCAGAAAAAGGGTAACCTATGCCAGAAACTTGAGGAAGTTGACCTGACATTGATGGAGATGCTGTCACTCCCTTGGCAGACTTCAGATTGTCATGCTTTTTTAACTCTGTTACTTCAGCAGCATCTATTGTCAGACTTGTAGGCTTTTGTACTATATTGTAAGAGTGTCCTAGGCAGGTACAGTCAGCCCAAACTGGTACTTCATTATTAACTTTCCTTCCAGCTGGCATTCCAAAATCAGATAAGGAGAGCTACATAACTTCTTTTGTTCAAAGGGAGGAAACCTGGTTCGGCTTTTACCTGGAAACTTTGTGGTAACTGACTTGGGTTTTTCATAGTTTGGATCATTTATATTGTAGCTTGCAACAGTTGTATTGCTGTGCGTCATTGATAGCATGTAATCAATGTGAAATTGGCTATAGTAATCAAAGTTCTCATGTTAATGTCCTCGGCATTCACTGTTTAAATATCGAAACACAAAGATATTAAACGAGTCATCATTGACAGCAAGCTTGCATTTTTGCATATTGTTCATTTAGTGGGATTTTGCAGTGCTTAATTTCTGGCTGTTTATCATGTGTTTTTTTTTAAACTCAATCAATGTATGCAACCCAACATTTTAACAGTAAAAACAGCCACTGAGCAATTTTTCTATTGTATAAATTGTCTATATTTAAAGAAAATTCCCATTTTCTTGAGATATTCCTGCAAAACAAGTGTTGAGGACTTGATTGATTTTGGTTCAGAGCATTCTAATAGTATTTGAATACCATTGTTTCGCCCACCCAGTTTCCTTAGCTAATCTGTATGAGAATTAAAGAGAACATCAAGCTTACCAACCCTTGCCCCTCCCCCAAAACCACAATCCCAATTGTACTGCCTAGCAGAAGTTTTCTGTAGTAGAAGTGATGATCTCGCCCTGCTTGGCGGACTAATTGGGGTGGACTGCAGAAATGAACATTCGTCTAGGATTTTGTAGAAGTTTCCACTTCGTCAATCCAGGTTGCGAAACTCCCCAAACAGCCTATGGTTGAACTTGTGTGTGTAACTATTTTATTTGGATTAAGTTCCAACCAGTCTTAATCAGCACTCAACATTCCTAAATTGACAGGAAGATGCAGAACACAGCTTGAAATATTTTAAATTGTCATCTTATTGCGTTTTCACATTTTCATATTTTTGTTGCTGGCGTCTTTCAAAAAACTGGGTCCAGGGTCATTGAAGCCCGTTTCCCATCTGACATAAATCTATTGATTCCGTTGATAGTTCCGAGCAAAGCAATGACTGATATTTCCACAAGGATATATATAGTTTGGACCATTCAGATTTGTTTTACTTGTTTGTTTATTTTATTGTTTGTGTATTTCAAAGCAGGTGCCTTTTCAGACCAATAAAGGGTCATATGTCCCTGCCACAGTAAAGTGAACAATAGTGTCACTGCTGCCGCTGCCATTTGAGATCCTCTTCAAAAGGCGGTTTACACTCGTGTAGCTGGCTAGCAAAATTCACTAAATTAACTCCAGGAGAGAGGGAGCAATCAATGCCCTTTCTGACTTGAATAGGGTGAGTATATCAGTGCAGGCCTTGTGAAGAAACTTCTTGCCTGATAGGCTGTATGGACCTCCATCAACTACTGGGTAAGGTTCATTCCAATAAAGACTTGACAGCAGCTTAGTATCTGCAAGATTGCATGCAAAGGCTTCCAATATGTGGCTACAACTGTTGTGGAATCCACTACAATATTAAAGCGAAAAGGCCTGAGCTTTGTTGGAAGCTTATCAATTTCCATGTCTCCATAACAGTTCACCATGTAACTTGAACTGGACCTATGCTGTATAGTGACAGGAGGTTTGATGTGCTTTTAAGGCTATTTGTCTGGGAGAGAGCACTAGACAAAGCTGTAACCCAAATTCATTCATATGGTGCACAAATATCTCTGAATCACAAAGCTTGTCATAAAGATAATGTTTTCACAATTAGCTGAATTATGAAACCCTTACATAAATGACATTTAGGGTGTTTGTGTATAAGTAAACAGTTAACTGAATTACCAGGTAATGAATTTTGCACTGACCATCCATTTTTGTATGATACATTTTTGCTGCTAAATGTTGCCCTTGATTTAAGGTTTGTGAAAGGAGAAGCAAGCAAATCTGCCATTTACAACAGTGCAGAAATCTACCCCATTTTTGAGGCACTAAGCAGTGGCTATGAGTTTATTATAAATCAACTAACAACCATGAACTTCAGTGGTTTTCCTGTAAACACTTCATGCTGAAATTTTGCATTGTTTGTCCAGCTATTTCAAATTCTGTTGTGTCTTGTGAAGCTTTTCTCTGATGGGTCAGCTAGGATTATATTATCTGCGGATTTTCTTAGCGGCCTCCAATTTTAAATGTGCCAACCATTGTACCAGGCTATTTCTGTGTACTGTCTAGTGAGTTTTATTCAACCTCACCATCTTCGACTTGAGTTTTTTTTTCCTGCTCCATGAGCAAAGTTATTTATGATCAAAGACCAGTCCTTTTACAGTCGGATTCTATAAGTACAAATATTTGGTGGTATTCTTGGTTGAGTTGGTGATAAAATAGTTGGAAAAATGTGAGGGCAGTAACCTCGTCTTTTGGATCAAGCAAATTTAGTTTCAACTGTCAGCCCTAAGATTTTAATGTACAGAGCAGTGGATTGGCAATTGGCAAGAGACATTACTTGTTGTACCTGTGTTCTCATTTTCTTCCTTGTTCACTATGGACACATCCATATATATACATCTGGAATCAAAGCTCAGAAATGGGATCTATTTTTCCCAGCCATAGTGCATATTTCATTCCATTTGAAGCTTTTTTGGAAAACATAAATGCAATGTGATACCACTACAGAATTATTTTGTTGAAAGTTTTAAGCACATGAATTTCATAGATTTTGTACTCCATTTCTTGTATAAAAGACATATTCTCCCATCTATAGGAGTACTATGTCAACTGAGTCTTGTTTTTAATAAAATTTAGTGTGCGTATCTTCTTTCGGAACTACTTGAAGTGAGCACAACACTTGCTCAGTATCCTGTATGTAGTTCCTTGTTTGTTATGCTGTTCTTGTATGCCTTCAGGCTGGAGTGTAGGAAGTAATTTTCCTGAATCGTTGCAAATTCTACTTACTGTTTCCTGATCTAAATCTTACTTTTTTGACCATCATAGTCTGGTTGCTTACTTCTGTTTTGTGCCCGGCTATGTTAAAAATAATAATCTTTATTATTGTCACAAGTAGGCTTACATTAACACCGCAACAAAGTTACTGTGAAAATCCCCAAGTTTACAGATATAAATTTTCAAATATCTGACTGGGGAGGGAAGATGTGAGATATTTTCCCTTTTGCAGGGTGGCGAAAGGTAGGGGAAGATGACACCATAGGGAGGAACATTGCCAGACACTGAGCTGAAAGCAGGCTTTTTTCCCTTGTTTTGTTTGGTATGGATTTGTGGTGAACGTCCTCTGGAAGGGAAAGGCTGCTGGGGAAATCTTTCAGAACAGTGTACGTTAGCTGACTGTATATAAATTGGTACCCGATTGGGGTTAGTGTTCTTGATCATTAGAGTTATAGTTATATGATGTTACAAATAAAGATTTGTTACAAGTTGATGGCTGATTACACAGGCAGCTTGCAACAAGGAATGCTTTGGACTCCTTACCCAACATCCAAATATTCCCATTTATAATGGTACATGAATTATTTAATCGTGTCTTTACAATGCTTGCCTGGAAAATAAATAAAATCAGTGTTGGGGCAGGGTTGCAGAAAGTAAATAAACCTATCGTATTTGTGGCAAAAAAAAAATTATCCTTTTCGTAAAATTGTCTCTTGAAATATGCTATGCTTTCCTAGCTAACAGGATTTATTATACGTTTACTTAATATTGAAACTTAATGCCATCACTTGTTCACTGCTTTATGCTTTGACATTCATGTAAATCAACGGATATTGGTATATCCTGTTCTGTGGGAGATAATGTTCCATTTCAGTTTCTGGAGACCTCAATCACGTTTCATGTAATTTGATTTCAGTTTTTAAAGTGTAGTGATGGTCAGAGTGACTGGACTTTAAAATAAAATATATACATGAATTAATTGTATCATAACATTCTGAACATGGGTGTCTTTATTCTATTTAACCTCAGAACCAGTTAATGTGTATTTTACTCCACAGTGCTGCCTACTCACCATGGCTGCCCTGAGGAGGTTGTGCAGTTTACGGCACTACTGGCCTTTCTGGATGGTGTTGCTCACGGCTTCAGTCACCTGCCTCTCCTCCACGGCATCCAGGAAGGTCTCCTGCTCGGCGTCTGTAAATTGTGGAGCTGCTCTCCTTGCTGTCATCTTGTTGGCTGGGGTGGTGTGCGTGGGGAGTGAAGTGTGTATATGCGGCTGCATCTTGTCAGGCTCCTGAATGTCAATTGCAAATCTGGCATTGTTTCTCATTGGAATTGATTATGTTCCATGTGGCACCAGAGCTAGCCCTTTAACAGTCGCTGAATTGGTCCAGCTGCGGCGCCAGTTTTGCTGTTGCGGAACTCCACGAATCCTGCGCCGACATCAACACTTAGTCTCAGGAATGGAGAATCCAGCCTTGTACCTTTTACTTTTGTAGATTCACAGGACTGCTAATTAGTTATAAAAAGAAAAAAATATTTATTAAACATGGAAAAAATTGAATTATGATACAAACCTTTACTCCCTCCTTGGCTAAAGTACATCTTAATCTACAATGGTCTCATGAACGCATACCCGCTGTGGGCAAATATACTCTCCACTTTGAACCCCAAGTGAATCTTTGTGGAAGTCTCCTCAAAATCCCCACCTGTCTCACTGAACTCCAGCTTCCACAGGTGAATTCAAATTCTGCTTTCAAAAGCCACCGTGTCTCACTGAACTCCGAATTCTATGCGAGTTCTGCTTTCCAAGATCTTTAAAATTATGCATTCCTGTTGCTTTTTCTTGAAAACTTTTACACAGACTCAGAGGTCTAGTCTCCCAAACTAGTAATTTCTCACGGACCTTAGCACTACTACCGTTATCTTTCTGGCCTCCCACGATGCGATGCCTTTTCAACTCTGACTTTACTGAACAGTAATATGTTCTGGTTCCCAGTTTCCTCTGTTCCATTAACTCCAGACTTGTTGGAAACTTCTCTTCATTTCTCTAGTTTCCTTAACTAGCTGGATTTTAGATTTCCAGCTTCTGTTTTCTTAACCATTGCTCCATAGTATGGCAAGGCTGAGAGAGATTTTCCCTCTAAATCTTACTTCTTCCAGCAGAGCTGCCTTCTCTCTCACTTCCTATCTCCACCTGCAATCAAATTAGCTAAACTAAAACTCAAAAGCGTCTCGACCTTACCAACTGCTAAGCAACTACTATTGATTTATTTAGTCTTCACACCATAGCTCTAATCACAATAGAAACACAGTTGGAACTTAACTAACTCCCACACATATAAATACCTTTGAACATTAAACCCACTTACAATTATACCTTATTTCTAATGTTTGCCAATACAAATATAAATCCTTTAAAACTATCTTTATTTTCCAAACACCTTCCCTTTGAAAGAAGGAGATCTTCATAATCGTGAAGATTTCTTTACACCATACATGCACTTTACACAAACTTAGCAAATGTCACAACTTTTTACATCAAGTACAGTTTCCTTAGTTCACAATTACACATATAATTACAATGATTTAACCAAAACAAAGACAATAACCAACAGCATCACCAAAACATCTATACATGGTATTGTAACTCAGGTGTTTCTTTTTCTTCTGATTTTGTACAGTTTTGAACTCTGAAAAGAATGTTTAATTTAAGTCTACAAAGCAGTTGTATTTTTTAGTTACATATATATATAAAATTTGGCGTACCTAATTATTTGTTTTCCAATTAAGGGGCAATTTTACCGTGGTCATCCACCTAACCTGCACATCTTTGGGTTGTGGGGGGGTGGCACGGTGGCACAGTGGGTTAGCCCTGCAGCCTCACGGCGCCAAGGTTCCAGGTTCAATCCCAGCTCTGGGTCACTGTCAGTGTGGAGTTTGCACATTCTCCCCATGCTTGCGTGGGTTTCACCCCCACAAACCAAAAGATGTGCAGGGTAGGTGGATTGGCCACATTAAATTGCCCCTTAATTGGAAAAAATGAATTGGGTCCTCTAAATTTATTATATAAAAAAAAACTTTGGGTTGTGGGGGTGAAACCCACGCAGACACGGGGAGAATGTGCAAACTCCACACAGACAGTGAGCCGGGGCCTGGGTCAAACCTGGGTCCTCAGCGCCATAGTGCTAACCACTGCGCCACCGTGCCGCCCATGCCTACAGTGCAGAATGAAGCCATTCGGCCCATAGAGTCTACACCTACGCTCCGAAAGAACAACCTACCTAGATCCTATCCCTGCCACCCAGTAACCCCACTTAAAGGGCTACATTTGGACCCAAAATGGAAATTTTGCATAGCCAATCCACCTAACCTGCACATCTTTGGACTGTGGGAGGAAACCAGAGCACCCGGAGGAAACCCACACAGACACGGGGAGAATGTGAAAACTCCATGGTCCCCAAATTTTGGAATCAAACGCAGGTCACTGAAGCTGGGAGGCATAGTGCTAACCACTGTGCCACCCCATTCATTCTATCCCTTCAAAAAAGTTGAATTGTTCTCAGTAGAGTTTTAATGGTCTTTGGGAAAATGTTCACTTGCTTTTCTTCCAACTACTACATCTTGTGTAGTATCGCCAACAAGTATGTTTAAATCAGAGTCTCAGTCTTTGGTTGTTCACTCAAAGATCATTTTGCAATGTTAGTACTTCAGTTGTTTTCTTGTTGTCCATTACTAACTTTGATTCATGAGTCATTATGTGAATGAGTTCTTTGCTCAACTCGATTGCTATTCAACAATGAGTTTTTATTCACAGGAACAACTTTTGAATTGTGAACTTTCTTCATTTCCTCCATGTTGCTTTAAAGTTCACAAATCTTATTGTTATTTTCATGACAAGGTTCTAACAGTTCATTAGCTTTTCTTTTTAATTCTGCATTCATCCAGTTATTATTTATAAGAACCTCCTCTGCTTATTCAAAGCAATTTCCACGATACTTTAAGATACTTCTGATGCTTGAACTTCACCAAGTTTTAACTGCAGATTTGTTAAATTTGCTTTTTCAAGTTTATCCTTTAGACCAGTGTTTTTCAAACTTTTTCCCAGGACCTACTTTTACCAACCTTTGCAACACGTGACTGCTTGATCCTCACGATCTCACTCCAATCTGGTTCACAGGAGAAGAGAGTAATGTGCATTGCAAGTGCAACGTTCAGCCGGTTCTTTTGTGCTGTCTTCATCTTTGAGAGGATGGTAAATCCAACCTTGCATATGTATGTCATTGTGAAGGACAATACAACAAAATGCTTGTTTTGCTCAGCCCTGGATACTCCTTGGAGATGCTAATCCACAATACTGACAACCTCATGGACTTGTGGCGTGTTTTTAATGTGCTGTCACAGGAGAGATGCACAAGTTTAGTCCTTTCGTTTGGCGTCAGCTGTAAGTTAATAATTGACTCTGGGGTTTCAACTCAAGGAATTTTCATCCACTGCTTCGTTCAAAATCTGAAACTTCGCCTCTGGAAAGTAGCGATTAAAAACTTCATCAGCACAGCCAGATCTGACTGAATAAGGCTTGCCAGTCTATCGACAATTCCCATACTAACACTTTTTTTAGATGTGTTATAGCATGTGGGAAACGCAGTAGTTTTGGCATTGTACTTGCACTTACCAAACTTTCAATGACTTGGAAAGCATCTATTTCTTCACAGTCCCAAAGGCAATCATCATCCTACTCTTGCAATTTGAGGTTCAGTTTGTTTAAAATTGAAAAGATGTCTACGAGATAAGACACAGTTAGCATCCAACTCATTTGTCAGTACTTCCCTGCATATAACACACATGGGCTTTGCATCCTGATTTGCATTGGCACAATTAATAAAGCCATACCTCAAGAAATCATCTTTATCCTACTTTGTTCCCGATTTCAGTTTCTTCTTAATTCCTTGCTCATGAGGCCCCAGCGCTCTGTATACAGCTCATGCCTGCAATACTTTATCATACTATGGACTCTCCTGTTTGTGTCTCTGGCCTTTTTTCCTTATTACAAAATGATCCACCTTCAGTTCTTCACAGCCCTGTTGCTTGCTGGCAGCTACAAATGGAAGAATCTCTCCTCTGTGATTTTTGTGCCCAAAGCACAGAAGGGCCGGGTGTGCGACCTGCTCTCTCTGCCACCGGTTCTGGCAGGAAGATACATAGTTCGTATTTAAAGGCTGGTCGCAGCCGGCATTCTCAATATAAAAGTCGGCTGCGTCTGTTGGCCACCTCTCCCGCAATCTGGAACTCCTGACCGATCGCTCAGTCAGCTTACCATGACCCACCCACGGGTCGCAACCCACAGTTTGGAAAACCCTGCTTTAGACAGTTCCATTTGTCAAATATTCAATTTTTCCTGTTTCTCAATTGTTTTTATCAGTTCTCTTTTATCACTCACAAACTCCTCTTCCATTCAATAAAGTTGATTTTGTGTCAATCAGTTTTTCCTTCAATTGCTTGTTATCTGAAATTTCAGCCTGTACACTCCAGGAACCACTCCTACCCACTTAGGATAGCTTTCTTTGCTACATCATAGTATACAGATACCTCTGACAATGATTCATACACCTCACTATCTCTACTTACCAGCCTACTTTATAAAAATAATGTCCAAATTTCTCTTGGCCATTCCATCTGCTTAGCTACTTTTCCATGTCTGGTGTCAAACTCGAGGGCCGTGGCGACAGTCCTGCTCCCGTTTTCTCTGGGTAGGCACACTAGCAGTCCCGGCCTTGTGTCATCTCTCAAAACATGGAACCAGTTGAGGTGTCACTTTTGTAAAGGGAATATGTGGGTACTGCCCATTATATAGGAACCACAGGTTTATACCAGGAAAGATGGGTGCAATGTACAGGTAAGGGATAGCGTGAGTTAGGGGCCTGTTTGTAGAGGGGAGGTTTGTGAGGCTGGAAGAATTGCAGGGGAAGTTCAAGTTGCTAAGGGGGAAGTGAATTCTGATATTTTCAGGTCTGGGATTTTGCACATAAGGAGCAGCCTTGTTCCCTCAGCTGTAATACACTGTTGGATACATTACTAACTGAACTGGGGAGGGGGAGATTGGTGACATTTATGGGTGGTTTGCAGAGATGGAGACGGTTCTGGTGGACGAGATAAGGCAGAAATAGGAGAAGTAATTTGGGATTGAGTTTGGGTGGGGGGGTGGCAACGTCGAGTGAAATTATGCACAAGATAAATTTGAACTTGTCCTGTGCTAGGATGAGATTTGACCCAGGCCTGTGTGAATGGGTTTTCCCCAGAGGTGGAGGATGTATAGGAGAGATGTGAGAGGGGGCTGGTGAATCCTGCTCATATGTTTTGGGTGTGCACAAAGTTGGGGGGGGGGGGGGGGGGGGCGCTTCCAAGACTCTTGTCAGAAACTGGGAGTGAGGAAGTTGCCCTCTGGTGGCAATTTTTGATGTTTTGGATTTGCGGAGCTACTGGAGGGGAAGGGGGCTGATGTTGTGGCCTTCGATCTCGGATTGCCCGGTGGTGGATTTTACTGAGTTGGAAGTCAGTAGAGCCGCCCAGTGTCTCTGTGTGGCTGAGGAATTGTATGAATTTTGTAAACTTGAAGATAAAGTCTGTTCACAGGGGCTCGGAAGAGGGGCGCTTTGTAAGTCAGAAGCTCTTGCGGTCTTTATTTAAGGATCTATTTGTCACCAGCAGGTGCAGGGGGGGGGGGGTGTTGGGGTAGTTTAGGGGAAAATTGACAAACTGTTTGAAACCTATCTTGTTTGGTGTTATTTGTGTCTATTATTGATTGTGTTTGGAATAAAATATTTTTCGAAATATATATATATAATATATATTATATTAAAAAAATTAATGTACTACCGTGAATGAAATTTACTTCTTAAAAAAGTAATACAACTCAAGATACTGATAACCTGGCACCACGTTATTCAACATGTTCAATATATTCAGCAAACTTATGGGAGTTTTATTGTTGTAAGATTTCTTTGCAAGCAATTTCAGGTTAAATTCAAATAACCAGCCTTTATTTGAAAACTTTTTTATATAAATGGAAGACTATTGTTTGCTCACTAGCTGAACAAACCAATTTGGCAGTCATTTTTAAAATCAATATGATTGCATAAGATTTTTAAGTAATGTGCAGGTCAGAATAATCATAGATTCATAAAATGGTCACAGCACAGGCGACGGCCATTCAGCCTATTGCATTTTTGCTGGCGCTTTGAAGCAGCAATTCCCTTCTGTGTTTTTCCTGTAGCTCTGCAAAATGTCCCTTTAAGATAATGATCCAATTCCCTTTTGAAAGCCTCAATTCACCGTGCTTCCACCACGCCTCAGGCAATGCTTGTTGCGTGAAAAAGCTTTTTCTCATGGCCACACTGCTTCTTTTGCTAATCTGTGATCTCCTGTTTGCTATCCTTCCACAAATGGAAGTGTAGATATATAATAAAACGATTCTAAGATAATTGGCAAGATGACAAAGTCAGTGATACTAACAAAAAAAATGATCTTAAAATCCATATAGAAATAGGGAGAGTGAACAAAATAGTTTACTTGGGTAATATAACATCTGATCACTGAAATAATAATCACACTACTGTGCAATGGCAAATGAGGCATTTAACTGCATAAAGTAAGCATACAATTTAGAGGAGATGAGTAATATGTGGCCAACAGCATTGAAGGGTGATGCATGATCAATTGCACAAAGACTAAGGGTTTGGTACAACTGTGGCTTTATTGCAGTCAGATGTGTGGCCTGCTGCAGTTGGTGAAATGGCAGATCAATGGAGGACACGCATATTTATACAGCACCTACTGGGCGGAGCCAGCCAGCAGGGGCTACCGGCAAACCTGTAGTACAGGTCCTACCTTACATCTTCTAATACAGGTGTACAGTGGTTCACCACATTCACCCCCTGTTAAAAATGAGTCCAGTGGGGGTGGTGTGGAACTATATACAGCATTATATTATATGCAGTGTCTTAGGAAAGAAGTGGGGGAGAAAAAAAATGTCTATTTTGACAGTCCAATGCCCATTAGAGGTTCAGTCGATCCGGTGCTTTGACGATTCGCTGGGAGCGACGTAACGGTGGCGGCGATGTCGGTGCTGGTGTCGCCGATGGTGGTGCTGGTCTGCTGTCAGATGACTCCGGGAGCGTGCCAAAATCTTCTTTGTCTTCTTGCGCAGGCAGGGGAAGGAGGGATGGGCCTGGTGGGGAAAGTGTTTGGTTGGAACCTGACAGTGCCAGGTCCCTGAGGGAGACAGTGTCTTGGCGGCCGTCAGGGAACTCCACGTAAGCATACTGGGGGTTGGCATGGAGCAAGTGTACCCTGTCCACCAACGGGTCCACCTTGTGGGGTCGGACATACCTACGGAGCAGGACCGGTCCTGGAGCTGCGAGCCAAGTCGAAGGGACAACCCGGATGTGGACTTCCTGGGGAAGGTAAAAAGACGTTCAGGGGTGTATTATTCATAGTGGTGCATAGTAGTGACTGGATGGAGTGTAGTGCATCAGGGAGGACCTCCTGCCAGCGGGAGGCTGGGAGGTTTCTGGACCGTAGGGCCAGCTGAACGGCCCTCCACACCGTCCCGTTCTCCCTCTCTACCTGTCCGTTACCCCGGGGGTTGTAGCTGGTCGTCCTGCTGGAGGCGATACCCCTGCTGAGCAGAAACTGATGCAGCTCATCGCTCATGAATGAGGATCCCCTGTCACTGTGGATGTAGGCAGGGAAACCGAACAGAGCGAAGATTGTGTTGAGGGCCTTGATGACGGTGGCAGACGTTATATTGGGGCATGGCATGGCGAAGGGGAATCTGGAGTATTCATCGACCACACTGAGAATATACGTGTTGGGGTCGGTGGAGTGGAGGGGCCCTTTGAAATCCACGCTGAGGCATTCAAAGGGGCAGGAGGCCTTCACTAGGTGCACACGATCCGGCCGGTAGAAGTGTGGCTTGCACTCCACACAGACCTGGCAATCCTGGTGACTGTTCGTACTTCCTCAACGGAGTAGGGCAGGTTGCGAGCCTTGATGAGGTGGTACAGTTGTGTGACCCCCGGGTGACAAAGGCTGTCGTGTAGGGCCTGGAGTTGGTCTACTTGTGCGCTGGCACGTGTACCTCGGGAGAGGGCGTCTGGGGGCTCGTTGAGTTTGCCGGGGTGATACAAAATCTCGTAATTATAGGTGGAGAGCTCGATTTTCCACCGCAAGATTTTATCATTTTTGATCTTGCCCCGCTGTGTGTTATTGAGCATGAAGGCTGCCGACCGTTGGTCAGTGAGGAGAGTGAATCTCCTGCCGGCCAGGTAATGCCTCCAATGCCGCACAACTTCAACGATGGCCTGGGCCTCTTTTTCGACGGATGAGTGCCGAATTCCTGAGGCATGAAGGGTGCAGGAAAAGTATGCCACGGGTCTGCCCCTGATTTAGAGTGGCGGCAAGGGCGACATCTGTAGCGTCGCTTTCTACTTGGAAGGGCAGTATCTCATCTACTGTGTGCATCCCAGCCTTGGCTATGTCTGCTCTGATACGGGTGAAGGCCTGTTGTGCCTCAGCCATGAGGGGAAATTGGGTGGACTGTATGAGTGGGCGGGCCTTGTCCGCATAGTTTGGGACCCACTGAGCGTAGTAGCAAAAGAACCCCAGGCAGCGTTTGAGGGTGCGCTTGCGGTCGGGACCAGGCCCCAGGTTGGCATCGTGGTCCTGCTGATCATGGCCGCAGATGGTGACATTTTCCAAGTACGGAAACGTGGCCCGCAAACTACCGGTAGACCATTCGGTCCACCTCCCTTTCGAAGACCAAGACCCCATTAGTGACTCCAAAGGGAACCCTAAGAAAGTGATAAGCCTCGAAGGCAGTGTATGGATGGTCCGATTTATGGATGGGGAGCTGGTGGTAGGCGGATTTCTGGTCAATTGTTGAGAAGACCCGGTACTGCACAATCTTTTTTTTAAAATAATTTTTATTGAAAAATTTTGAATTTATACAACAATAACGCAGCATAGTAAAATACCAAAAATAACAATAATATTAACAATCATAAACATTCGCCCCACCTCCATGAACAACACAGCATTTTAACAACAACGCAAATTAACACAATATAAAGTTACAGAATAGACACTACAATAAGGAACCACCCACCCCGGGTTACCTATCTTTGAGCCAGGAAGTCCACAGAAGGCTGCCATCATTTATAGAACCCTTGTATTGATCCTCTCAGGGCAAATTTGACCCTTTCCAATTTTATAAATCCCGCCATGTCACTGATCCAGGTCTCCACACTTGGGGGCCTTGCATCCTTCCACTGTAGCAGAATCCTTCGTCGGGCTACTAGGGACGCAAAGGCCAGGACACCGGCCTCTTTCGCCTCCTGCACTCCCGGCTCTACCGCAACTCCAAAAATCGCGAGCCCCCACCCTGGTTTGACCCTGGATCCAACCATGCTCGACACCGTCCCCGCCACCCCCTTCCAGAATTCTTCCAGTGCTGGGCATGCCCAGAACATATGGGCGTGGTTCGCTGGACTCCCCGAACATCTGGTGCACCTGTCCTCGCCCCCAAAGGACCTACTCATCCTAGTCCCGGACATGTGGGCCCGGTGCAGCACCTTAAATTGGATGAGACTAAGCCTCGCACATGAGGAGGAAGAGTTGAATCTCTCCAAGGCATCCGCCCAAGTCCCGTCCTCTATCTGCTCCCCGAGTTCCTCCTCCCATTTAGCCTTCAGCTCCTCCACTGACGACTCCTCCACCCCCTGCATTACCTTATAGATGTCAGACACCTTCCCCTCTCCGACCCACACCCCCAATAGCACTCTGTCCATCGTCCCCCGCGAGGGCAGCAAAGGGAATCCCTCTACCTGTCGCCTAGCAAACGCCTTTACCTGCAAGTATCTGAACATGTTCCCTTGGGGAAGGCCAAATTTATCTTCCAGTTCCCCCAGGCCCGCAAACCTCCCGCCAATAAACAGGTCCCTCAATTTGCTGATGCCCGCCCTTTGCCACCCCCTAAATCGCCCATCCTTGTTCCCCGGGATGAACCGATGGTTGCCACCCAGTGGAGTCTCCATCGAGCCCCCTGTTTCCCCCCGATGCCGTCTCCACTGTCCCCAGACTCTTAGGGTCGCCGCCACTACCGGGCTCGTGGTAAACCTCTTAGGGGAGAGCGGCAACGGTGCCGTTACCATGGCACCCAGGCTCGTACCTCTACATGACGCCATCTCCATTCTTTTCCACGCTGCCCCTCCCCCCTCCATCACCCATTTACGCACCATTGACACATTGGCTGCCAAATAGTACCCCAGAAGGTTGGGCAGCGCCAGCCCGCCTCTATCCCTCCCTCGCTCCAGGAACACCCTCTTCACTCTCGGAGTCCCATGTGCCCACACAAAGCTCAAAATACTGCTAGTCACTCTCCTAAAGAAGGCCCTGGGGATAAAGATGTGCAGGCACTGAAAGAAGAACAAGAACCTCGGAAGCACTGTCATTTTGACGGACTGTACCCTCCCACCTCTTGAACTCCTCCTCCATCTGATCTACAAGTCTGGTGAAGTTATGCTTATGAAGAGTCCCCCAGTCCCTGGCCACCTGCACCCCCAGGTACCTAAAGCTCTCCCCTGCCCGCCGAAGCGGGAGCCTACCAATTCATTCCTCCTGGTCTCCAGGGTGCACCACAAACACCTCGCTCTTGCCTAAATTTAATTTATAACCTGAAAAGGTCCCAAACTCTGCCAGCAACTCCATCACTCCCGGCATCCCTCCCACCGGGTCCGCCACATACAGTAACAGGTCATCGGCATACGACACCCTATGTTCCTCTCCACCTCGCACCAAGCCTCTCCACCTCTCTGAATCTCTCAACGCCATCGCCAGCGGCTCGATTGCCAGTGCAAACAACAAGGGGGACAGGGGGCAACCCTGCCTGGTCCCTCGGTAAAGCCGGAAGTACTCCGACCTCCTCCTATTCGTGGCCACGCATGCCATCGGGGCCTCATATAGCAGCATTACCCATCTAATGAACCCTTCACCAAATCCAAACCTCCCCAACACCTCCCATAGGTACCCCCACTGCACTCTATCGAAGGCCTTCTCCGCATCCAGCGCCACCACTATCTCTGCCTCCCCCTCAATCGCCGGCATCATGATGACATTCAACAATCTCCGCACATTCGTGTTCAGCTGCCTTCCCTTCACAAAACCTGTCTGGTCCTCGTGCACAACCCCTGGCACACAGTCCACGATCCTGGTGGCCAGGATTTTTGCCAGCACCTTAGCATCCACGTTGAGGAGAGATATGGGCCTGTATGAACCACACTGCTGGGGGTCCTTATCCCTCTTTAAAATTAACGAGATCAGCGCCCGCGACATCGTCGGGGGCAAAGTCCCCCCTTCCCAAGCTTCATTGAGTGTCCGCACCAGCAAGGGGCCCTCTAGGTCCACAAACTTTTTATAAAATTCCACCGGGAACCCATCCGGCCCCGGTGCCTTCCCTGACTGCATCTGCCCGATCCCCTCAACTAGCTCCTCCAGCTCAATCGGCGCACCCAGCCCCTCCACCTTCTCCTCCTGCACCTTCAGGAAAGAAAGCACGTCAAGGAACCTCTCCATTCCCCTCCTCTCCCCCGTTGGCTCCGACCGGTACAGTTCCCCGTAAAAGTCCTTGAAGACCTCATTCACCTCTACCCCCTTCCGCACCACATTCCCACTCTTGTTTCTCACTCCAGCAATTTCCTTAGCCGCATCCCGCTTGCGGAGCTGATGAGCCAGCATCCTACTCGCCTTTTCACCATGTTCGTACACTGCCCCTTGTGCCTTCCTCCACTGTGCCTCCGCCTTTCTAGTGGTCAGCAAATCAAATTTAGCCTGTAGGCTGCGCCTCTCCCCCAACAATCCCTCCTCTGGTGCCTCTGCATACCTCCTGTCCACCTCCAGCATCTTTCCCACCAGTCTATCCCTCTCACTCCTCTCCCTGTGTGCCCGGATGGATATCAGCTCCCCACGAATCACTGCCTTCAGGGCTTCCCAGACCATCCCCACCTGAACCTCCCCCATATCATTCACCTCGAGGTACCCCTCAATACTTGCCCGGACCCTCGTACACACCTCCTTCTCCGCCAACAACCCCACATCCAGCCGCCATAACGGACGTTGGTCCCGCACCTCCCCCATCTCCAACTCTATCCAATGCGGAGCATGGTCGGAGATTGCAATGGCCGAATACTCGGCCTCCTCCACTCTTGGAATCAGTCCCCTACTCACCACGAAGAAATCTATCCGAGAGTAGACCCTATGTACGTCGGAGATGAAAGAGTACTTGCGTGCCCTCGGCCTCACAAACCTCCAAGGATCCACCCCACCCATCTGATCCATAAACCCTCTCAGTACCTTGGCCGCCGCCGGCCTCCTACCCGTCCTAGAGCTGGACCGATCCAGTGAAGGATCCAACACCGTATTAAAGTCCCCCCCTATGATCAGACCTCCCGCCTCCAGATCTGGGACCCGTCCCAACATACGCCTCATAAAGCCCGCATCGTCCCAATTTGGGGCATACACACTAGCCAGTACCACCTTCTCTCCTTGTAGCCTGCCCCTAACCATAACATACCTACCCCCCTTATCCGCCACCACCTCCGATGCCTCAAACAACACATTTTCCCCCACCAGAATCGCCACTCCCCGGTTCTTCACATCCAACCCAGAGTGGAAAACCTGCCCCACCCATCCCTTCCTCAGGCGGACCTGGTCCGCCACCTTCAGGTGGGTCTCCTGAAGCATTGCCACATCTGCCTTTAGCCCCTTCAGGTGAGCCAGTACCCTCGACCGCTTCACTGGCCCATTCAACCCTCTCGCATTCCAGGTGACCAACCGGATCAGAGGGCGTCCCGCCCCCCCTCCCCCATTGACTAGCCATAGCCCGTCGACTGCCCGACCCAGTCCCCACAGCGACAACACCTCTCCTCTGTCCCCCCCAGCCCCCACCAGCTCCTTCCTGACCCTACCAGCAGCAACCCGGTATTCCCCTTTCTCACCCTCCCTTCCCCCCCAGGCTAGGAACCCTCCCAGCCGCGAACCGTCCTCCATTGTACTTCCGTGGGTCAGCTAACTTCTGCTGACCCCGGAAACTCCCGCCAATAACCCGACCCCTCCCAAAGTGGGATCATCCCCCAATCTATCCCTCCTCCAGGCACCGCTCCAGCGCGGGGAAGAACCAGTTAAGGCCCCGCTTCCCCCGTCACCGTCTCCGCCCCCCAGCCCTGGAAACCAGAGGAAAGCCCGCGCTTTCGCACTGCCCCACCACACCGTTCTGACGCAGCTCCCAAATAACAGCCCCACTCCATACCCCCAACTCGACATGGAATACAACAAACCCCCCCCCGACCCTCCCCGCAAGATACACAACTTAACCAATGCCCCACAGCAGAAAAAACATAGCAGAACACCCCCATAAATAACCATATCAAAATTGCAAAAGTACAAAAAAAAAATAAAAAGAACATAGCAACAGCAGAATCCAGCACTAAAATATTACAACCGACCCCGCAACCCCAAACCCCTAGTTCAAGTCCAGTTTCTCCGTCCGCACGAAGGCCCACGCCTCCTCCGGGGAATCAAAATAATAATGCCGGTCCGAATAAGTTACCCACAGGCGCGCGGGCTGCAACATTCCAAACTTTATCTTTTGCCTGTAAAGCACCTCCTTCGTCCGTTTAAATCCGGACCGCCGCTTAGCCACCTCCGCACTCCAGTCCTGGTAGATCCGTACTACCCCATTCTCCCAATTGCTGCTCTTCACCTTCTTGGCCCAGCGCAGCACACACTCCCGATCACTGAACCGGTGGAACCTCACCAGCACCGCACGCGGGGGTTCATTTTCCTTAGGCCTCCTGGCCAGCACCCTGTGCGCTCCCTCCAGCTCCAAGGGCAGATGGAAAGACCCGGCTCCCACTAGTGAGTTCAAGCATTATAGCCCCGTAGGTCCGACCCCTCCAGCCCCTCGTGCCCCTCCACCTTACTCACGAGGACCACGGCCTCCTCCTCTCGTTCAGTGGCCTGCATCTGCAACTCCTTGATGGCAGCACCCTGGGTGGTCTGAATCTCCGACTGCCTTCTGTTCGTTTCCTGCAGAGAGCTCAGTACCTCAGCCTTGAAGTCTGTGAAGCAGCGCAGGAGAGCAGCTAGTTGCTCCTGGGCCCACAGCCTCCACCTCTGGCCATCTTGGATCCCTTCCCCCATTTTTTGTGGGGAGCTGCTGCTGCTTTTTCCCACTTTCCACTGCGAGTTCGAGTCATGGAATGCGGGGAAAGTCGTTCAGCACACCTTCCCCACCGGGAGACGTCGAAAAATTTCCGTTTTGGGCTCTAAAAAGAGCCGAAAAGTCTGTTTAAAATGGGAGCTCCCAAATGTGTGGCTTCCTACTTCATCACAGCCACCGGAAGTCCGGTACTGCACAATCTGATTGACCATATCAGATATGCGTGAGAGGGGGTACGCGTCGAGCTGCGTGTACCGATTGATGGTCTGGCTGTCGTCCATGACCATTCTGTGTTTCTCCCCAGTTTTAACGCTACTACCACTTGGGCTCTCCAGGGCTGTTGCTAACCTCGATGATACCCTTTCGAAGCAGCCTCTGGACCTCGGACCTGATGAAGGCCTTGTCCTGGGTGCTGTACCATCTGCTCCTGGTGGCAACGGGTTTGCAATTGGAAGTTAAATTGGCAAAGAGGGAGGGGGGGTCAACCTTGAGGCTCGCGAGGTCGCAAACGGTGAGTGGAGGTAGGGGCCCGCCGAATTTGAGGGTGAGGCTCTGGAGATTGCACTGAAAATCCAGGCCCAGCAATAGTGTAGCGCAGAGATTAGGAAGGATGTAGAGACGGCAACCGCTGAATTCTACGCCCTGGACTGTGAGAGTGACTGTGCAGAATCCTTGGATCGGGACAGAATGGGACCCGGAGGCCAGGGAACAAAATGACAGCGCCCATTGCAGGGGTGGGTAGATGGCGGCGCCCAATGGCAGCACGTGGCCCCAGGAGGAGAAGATGGCAGCACCCATTGTGCGTTTGGCAGAGGGGAGGGGGCGATAGCAGCGACTGCGCGGGCCTGGCACACTGCGGCAAAGTGGTCCTTTTTGTTACAAGATTTGCAAGTGGCGGCGCGGGCCGGGCAGCGTTGGCTTCTGTTGGCCGCAAAAGTAGCAGCGGGGACCCCTGGGGTGCGCGGACTGGCATGTGGCTAGGCAGGGCTCCAGCTAGGGGGGTCGTTTGCGGGGTCCAGGAGGGATAGGAGGGGTGGGCCTCACGGCGAGAGGGGTAGGCCTGAACTTTACGGGAGGCGACCGTCATGGAGAGCGCTATTGGTTTTGTCTCCGCTAGGTCGAGCGTGGTCCCTCCAGCAGTCGTTGTCGGATGAGGTCCGATCCAATCCCCGTTATGTACACATCGCGCATGAGGCGATTAGAATGTTCGGTGGCCGTAACGGCCCAACAGTCACAGTCCCGGACGAGTGGGATTAGGGCCCTCCAGAAGTCTTCGATGGACTCACCAGGGAGTTGAGAGCGAGTGGTGAGTACGTGCTTGGCGAAGAGCGTGTTCGCTTTCTGCGCATAGTTCTCTTTTAGGAATGCCATGGCTTACACGTAAATCGGGGCGTCCTGGATCAACGGGAACACGCTTGAGCTCAAACTGGAATACAGGACCTTTATCTTCTGAGCCTCCATCGGTGTGGGGTTCGCTGCATTGATGTAAGCCTCGAAGCTAGCCAGTGAATAAAGTCCTTTCTGGCATCGGGAGAGTGCGGATCCAGCTGCAGCCGATCTGGTTTGATTCTGATATCCACAATGTTGAAAATCTGACTGCAATAAATTGATGCACAATCAATTGCACAAAGACTAAGGTTGGGTACAACTGTGGCTTCGTTGCAGTCAGATGCGTGGCCTCCTGCTGCAACTGGCGAAATGGCAGATCAATGGAGGACACGCATATTTATACAGCTCCTACTGGGCGGAGCCAGCCGCAAACCTGAAGTACAGGTCCTACCTTACATCCCCTAATACAGGTGTACAGTGGTGCACCACAAAGGGATGTGGAAAACGGACCTTGAAGACAATGATCCAAAACTTCTAAGTTCAAGGACATCATAAGCATGTCACCAGCTCCCAGATGTCCCCAGGTAAGGATTGCCTGGGAAATTCAAACTTCCTTTGGACAATCGCTCCGAAATGGGAACTACCCGGAAGTAGAATGCATATCCAAAATTTTGGATGGTCCTGGCGGTCTTACAATACAGAAAAAGCTGGCCGAAAACCACTTCTAACTTCTAGGTAACTATAGTACTGAGCACTACTAACCATCCACCTGACTGCCCTCCCTTCTCCCCGACTATACCTATTGATCAGACTACAACCAACCAGCCCAGCGACTTTCCACAGGATTGCTCCCACACCCTGACCCCTCATGGGAACCCCCACCATGCCCAACTATACCCACATACCACCTGATCCCCTCACAATGAACCCCCATCACCTCCTCACTAAGCAATGCTACGATCCCAGTTGATGTTATAACTGGAGAGGAAGGTTTCAGAATGAAACCCTGGCTGAAAAGACCGTAACGTTGACTATTTATTATGAAACCTGGAGGGAGGGGCAGCACAGTGGCACAGTGGTTAGCACTGCTGCCTCACAGCGCTGAGGACCGAGGTTTGATCCCGACACCGGGCCACTGTCCGTATGGAGTTTGCACTATCCGTGTCTCTGTGGGTCTCACCCCCACAATCCAAAAAGATGTGCAAGCAGGTGGATTGGTCACACTAAATTGCCCCTTAATTGGGGAAAAAGAATTGGGTACTCTTTTAAAAAAAAAAAAATCGATTAAATAAATAAAACATGGAGGAACATAGTCACAGACTGCTACTTACTTTAAACAACAAGAAAACATGAAAACAATTGCATTATGATACAATACACCTTTACTCCCCCCTTTAGTTTAACAATTACATATCGATTTTAGGATTAACACAGATTACAAAGGACATCATAATATACAATGGTTTCATGAACACAAAATCCTTTTTAAACACACAGGATGACTGTGATAAGTCACACAACTGTCTGAACCCAAGTGAATGTCTGTGAATTTGTCCTCAAACCCCCAGATGGTTTTCATACTGTCACCATGTCTCACTGAACCCCTGCTTCCAGAGTGATTTAAAATTCTGCTTTCAAAAGTCACACTTTCAAATCTTCTTTTAAATTATGCTTTCACTCGGCTGCTTCCATCAAGGTTTCGCTTTCAAGTTTTTCCGCCTGTTCCTTCAGATTTTCTTTGTCATAAAGGCTTTTACACAAACTGAGGTTCAGCCAACAATTTCCACAATTATTTCAAATAATGTCTCCCAAACTGTAGCACTATTGCAGATATCTTTCTGAGTTCTCACGATCCAATGCCTTTTCAATGCATTTACTATGTTCTTTTTTTCTTAGCTTTAGAGTACCCAATTGGTTTTTTTTTCCAATTAAGGGGTAATTTAGCGTGGCCAATCCACCTACACTGCACATCTTTGGGTTGTGGGGGTGAGACCCACTCTGTCATGAGGAGAATGTGCAAACTCCACCATCAGAGACCCGAGGCTGGGATCGAACCCGGGTCCTCAGTGCCATGAGGCAGCAGTGCTAACCACTGCACCACAGTGCTGCCCCCCACTCTGAATTTACTGAACAGTAATCTGTTGTGGTTCCAGTTTCCTCTTCTCCATTAACTCCAGACCTGTTGGAAATGCCTCTTCATTTCTCTAGTTTCCTTAGCTAGCTGAAATTCAGATTTCCATCAGCTGTTTTCTTAACCATTACTTCCCTTGCAGTTTCAGTGAGTGGGAGGAGCTGAACAGGAGTGGCCGAATTGCACTCTGGGAAGGTGAGGAGACTTCATAAAAGAGCGGAGAGACAGGGGTGAGACTTCATTTCAGGAGCGTGGAGTATGCTTTCCTTTTTCAGCGAGAGCAGTAACCAGGGGGCTGTTTGCAGTTTCAGTGCGTGGGAGGAGCTAAACGGGAGCGGTAAGTTTACCTATTTAAAAAAAACTTCCCTTGCAGTTTCAGTGCGTGGGAGGAGCTGAGTGGGAGCGGCCAAATTGCGCTCTGGGAAGGTGAGTGAACTGATATATTTGGGCAGCGGCTAAACCAGAGACACTACACGTGTAGTATCTCCCACCCGCCCTCCTCCTCTAACCAAAAAAAAAGACTGTTGGTAAGGAGCAGTGGACTTCAGATTCTCGGCGGGAGTAGTGGTGAGGGGTCATTTGGAAGGTAAGTTTACCTCTTTAAAACTTTAAAAACTTACCTGGAAGGGTGACATCACAGCAAAGTGGTGACCTGATTGCCTGGCAAGGAAAGTGCTCCAATTAGCAGCAACTGGGAGAAATTTAACTTTTCCTGTGTTGGTGAGTATTGTGATTGGTAAGTAAAGTCTTTTTTTCCTGTCACTTATTAATTATTTGATAGTATAGTTTGTAGTCAGTTAAGATAAAGGCTAAAAATGGCAGGAGATCCCAGACCCGTGCTATGCTCCTCGTGCTCAATGTGTGAGTTCAGGGACGCGGCGGATGCCCCTGACTTATTCATGTGCGCAAAGTGTGTCCAGCTGCAGCGCCTGTTCAACCGCATGACAGCTCTGAATCTGCGGGTGGACTCACTTTGGAGCATCCGCGATGCTGAGGTGGTCGGGGATAGCACATTCAGTGAGTTGGTCACACCGCAGGTTAGGATTGCAGAGGGAGATAGGGAATGGGTGACCAAAAGGCAGAGAAAGAGCAGGAGGCAGTGCAGGTGTCCCTGCGGTCATCTCCCTCCAAAACAGGTATACCGTTTTGGATACTGTTGGGGGAGATGACTCATCAGGGGAAGGCAGTAGTAGCCAGGCTCATGGCACCGTGGCTGGCTCTGCTGCACAGAAGGGCAGGAAAAAGACTGGCAGGGTTATAGTCATATGGGATTCAATTGTAAGGGGAGTAGACAGGTGTTTCTGTGGTCGAAAACGAGACTCCCGAATGGCATGTTGCCTCCCGGGTGCTCGGGTCAGGGATGTCTCCGATTGGTTGCAAGACATACTGAAGGGGGAGGTTGAACAGCCAGTTGTAGTGGTGCATATAGGCACCAACGATATAGGGGAAAAAAGGGATGAGGTCCTACAATCAGAATTTAGGGAGTTAGGAGATAAGTTTAAAAAGTAGGACCTCAAAGGTAGTAATCTCAAGATTGCTACCAGTGCCACGGGAGTCAGAGTAGAAACTCAAGAATAGTCAGAATGAATACGTGGCTTGAGAGATGGTGCAGGAGGGAGGGGTTCAGATTTTTGGGACATTGGAACTGGTTCTGGGGGCGGTGGGACCATTACAAACTGGATGGTCTACACCTGGGCAGGACTGGAACCAATGTCCTAGGGGGTGCTTTTGCTAACACTGTTGGGGAGGTTTTAAACTAATGTGGCAGGGGGATGGGAACCAGATTAGGACGTTAGAGGTCAGTAAAGAAGCAGCAAATAACGCCAGTAAGGTACGAGATAATAAACTCAATGTGACTAGGGGGAAGAGTAGACAGGGAAGAGTTGATGAACGCAAAGGGACAGGTGGTCTGAGGTGCATTTGTTTTAATGCGAGAAGTGTAGCAGGTAAGGCAGATGAACTTAGGGCTTGGATCAGTACCTGGGAATATGATGTTATTGGTATTACTGAGACTTGGTTGAGGGAAGGGCAGGACTGGCAACTGAATATCCCAGGATATAGATGCTTCAGGAGGGATCGAGAGGGAGGTAGAAGTGGGGGGGGAGGAGGAGTTGCATTACTCGTCAGAGATGATATCACAGCTGTGATTAAGGAGGGCACAATGGAGGATTCGAGCACTGAGGCAATATGGGTGGAGCTAAGAAATAGGAAGGATGCAGTAACATTGTTGGCACTTTACTACAGGCCTCCCAAAAGCGAGCATGAAGTAGAGGTACAAATATGCAGACAGATTATAGAAAAATGTCGGAGCAATAGAGTGGTTGTGATGGGAGATTTTAACTTCCCCAACATTGAATGGGATTCGTGTAGTGTTGGAGGTGTAGATGGAGCAGAGTTTGTAAGGAGCATCCAGGAGAGTTTTTTAGAGCAGCATGTAAATAGTCCAACTCGGGAGGGGGCAATACTGGACCTGGTATTGGGGAATGATCCCGGCCAGGTGGCTGATGTTTCAGTCGGTGATTACTTTGGGAATAGCGACCACAATTCCGTAAGTTTTAGAATACTCATGGACAAGGACAAGAGTGGTCCGAAAGGAAGAGTGCTAAATTGGGGAAAAGCAGAGTATAACAAAATTCGGCAGGAGCTAGGGAATGTGGATTGGGAGCAGCTGTTTAAGGGTAAATCCACATTTGAAATGTGGGAGTCTTTTAAGGAAAGGTTGATTAGAGTGCAGGACAGACATGTCCCTGTGAAAATGAGAGATAGAAATGGCAAGATTAGGGAACCATGGATGACGGGTGAAATTGTGAGACTAGCTAAGGTGAAAAAGGAAGCATTCACAAGATCGAGGCAACTCAAAACTGATGAAGCTTTGGAGGAATATCGGGAAAGTAGGACGAATCTCAAACGCGCAATAAAGAGGGCTAAAAGGGGTCATGAAATATCTTTGGCTAACAGGGTTAAGGAAAATCCCAAAGCCTTTTATTCGTATGTAAGGAGCAAGAGGGTAACTAGCGAAAGGATTGGCTCACTCAAAGACAAAAGAGGGAACTTATGCGTGGACTCAGATGAAATGGGTGAGATTCTTAATGAGTACTTTGCATCGGTAATCACAAAGGAGAGGGACAAGACGGATGTTGAGGCTAGGGATGGATGTTTAAATACTCTAGGTCAAGTTGTCATACGAAGGGGGAAATTTGGGATATTCTAAGACATTAAGGTGGACAAGTCCCCAGGACCGGATGGGATCTATCCCAGGTTACTGAGGGAAGCGAGGGTCGAAATAGCTGGGGCCTTAACAGGTATCTTTACAGCATCCTTGAGCATGGGTGAGGTCCCGGAGGACTGGAGAATTTCTAATGTTATCCCTTTTAAGAAGAGTAGCAGGGAAAATGCCGGGAATTATAGACCTGTGAGCTTGACATCAGTGGTAGGCAAACTGTTGGAGAAGATACTGAGGGATAGGATCTATTCACATATGGAAGAAAATAGACTTATCAGTGATAGGCAGCATGGTTTTGTGCCGGGAAGGTCATGCCTTACAAACCTAATAGAATTCTTTGAGGAAGTGACAAAGTTAATTGATGAGGGAAGGGCTGTAGATGTCATATACATGGACTTTAGTAAGGCGTTTGATAAGGTTTCCCATGGCAGGTTGATGGAAAAAGTGAAGTCGTATGGGGTTCAGGGTGTACTAGCTAGATGGATAAAGAACTGGCTGGGTAACAGGAGACAGAAAGTAGTGGTGGAAGGGAGTGTCTCAAAATGGAGAAGGGTGACTAGTGGTGTTCCACAGGGATCTGTGCTCGGGCCACTGTTGTTTGTGATCTACATAAATAACCTGGAGGAAGGTATAGGTGGTCTGATTAGCAAGTTTGCAGATGATACTACGATTGGTGGAGTGGCAGATAGCGAGGAGGACTGTCAGAGAATACAACAAAATATAGATAGATTGGAGAGTTGGGCAGAGAAATGGCAGATGGAGTTCAATCCAGGCAAATGCGAGGTGATGCATTTTGGAAGATCAAATTCAAGAGCGGACTATATGGTCAATGGAAGGGTCCTGGGGAAAATTGATGTACAGAGAGATCTGGGAGTTCAGGTCCATTGTACCCTGAAGGTGGCAACGCAGGTTGATAAGAGTGGTCAAGAAGGCATACAGCATGCTTGCCTTCATCGGACGGGGTATTGAGTACAAGAGTCGGCAGGTCATGTTACAGTTGTATAGGACTTTGGTTACGCCACATTTGGAATACTGCCTGCAGTTCTGGTCGCCACATCACCAGAAAGATGTGGATGCTTTGGAGAGGGTGCAGAGGAGGTTCACCAGGATGTTGCCTGGTATGGAGGGGGCTAGCTATGAAGAAAGGTTGAGTAGATTAGGATTGTTTTCATTGGAAAGACGGAGGTTGAGGGGGGACCTGATTGAGGTCTACAAAATTATGAGAGGTATGGACAGGGTGGATAGCAACAAGCTTTTTCCAAGAGTGGGGGTGTCAGTTACAAGGGGTCACGATTTCAAAGTGAGAGGGGGAAAGTTTAAGGGAGATGTGCGTGGAAAGTTTTTTACGCAGAGGTTGGTGGGTGCCTGGAACGCTTTACCAGCGGAGGTGGTAGAGGCAGGCACGATAGCATCATTTAAGAGGCATCTAGACGGGTATCTGAATGGGCGGGAACAGAGGGAAGTAGACCTTGGAAAATTGGAGACAGGTTTAGATAAAGGATCTGGATCGGCACAGGCTGGGAGGGCCGAAGGGCCTGTTCCTGTGCTGTAATTTTCTTTGTTCTTCGTACTCCACAGTCTGACTTTTCTTCTAGCAAGGCTGAGATAAATGTTCCCTCTTCAGCCTTCGAAAGCAGCCTGCTTCTAGCAGAGCTGTGCTGCCTTCTGTCTCACTACCTATCTCCAACTGCAATCCAATTAATTAAGCTAAAACTTGAAAGCTTCTCTACCTTACAAGGCCCCCGTTGCTTATTCTTCATGTAGCTCTCTCTAAGCACAATAGAATCATAGTTGGAATTTTTTATTTTTAAAAATTTAGATTACCCAATTATTTTTTCCAATTAAGGGGCAATTTACTGTGGCCAATCCACCTACTCTGCACATTTTTGGGTTGTGGGGGCGAAACCCACGCAGACATGGGGAGACTGTGCAAACTCCACACGGACAGTGACCCAGAGCCGGGATCGAACCTGGGGCCTCAGCGCCGTGAGGCGGTTATGCTAACCACTAGGCCACCGTGCTGCCCTGAATCATAGTTGGAATTGAAACAACCCCCACACATATGAATACCTCTGTCCAGCATGAATCTAACTAGTTTTTACCTTTCCAGGCACAGAAACATTAAACCTATTTAAAACTGTACCTTATTTCTAATGTTTACCAACACAAATATAAATCCCTGAAAACAACCTTTATTTTCCTGAAAGGATGAAGATTGAAGCATCAAACTGAGGATTTAAATTTTTTGAAGTTCATTCAAGGGATGTGGGTGTGGTATTTATTTATTTAACGTGACTCATGGAACAGTCATGTTCCTAACATTCCTCATGAAGTTTGATGGCATCAAGGCAAACATGGACAAGGAAACTTTTAATTGCCACCCACCATCCTCTTTCAACTGATGAATCAGTATTTCTCCATGTTGAACACCCCTTGAAGGCAGCACGGAAGGTTGTATGGGCACAATCTACGAGGGGTGGGGCCTTCACTATTCACCACTGTGCCTGTGTCTGTGTCTTGAATGGCATATCTGCCATCTGGGCCTCCAGCAAGTGGTGAGGAAACCAACAAAAGGGAAAAATCTACTTGACCTCATCCAAACCTATCTATTTGTTGAAGATACATCTATCCATTAACAGAATGTAAGAAGCGATAACTACACAATCCTTTTGGACACAGTATTGTCTTCTCCCTCATAGTGTGGCACTATACCACCATGCTAAATGGTATAGATTTGGAACAGATTTAGATTAAAACTGCTGTGGGCCATCAGCAGAACTGTATTCCACCCCAATCTGTAATCTCATGGCCCATCATAGCCCTCACTCTACCATCAAGCCAAGGGGCCGAACCTTCAATGAGGAGTGTGGGAGAACAGTCAAGAGCAGCTGCAGGCATATCTATAAGAGGTGACAACCTGGTGAAATTACTACACCAAAATTGCTAATCAGCAGAGCCAGTTCAACAATTTCACAACCAATAGATCTGATCAAAGCTTTGCAATCCTGTCAATTCCAGTCATGAATGGTGGTTCCCAAATTAACAGCCAACAAGAGGAAATTCTACAAACATTGCCATTAATGAGTAAAAGAAAACAAGATTGAAGCTTTTGCGACAACATTCAGTCAAAAGTGATGGGTGGGTGACCCTTTTTAGGTCCACTGCCATCACAGGTGTCAGTTTTTAGCAAGTTCAATTTGCCCCACATAACAAAGAAATAGCTGAGCATACTGGGTACTGCAAAGACTATTGCACCCCAACACTATCCCAGTTGTAGTGATTACGATTTGTGCTCCAAACTAGCCACGTTCTGACCCAACTGTTTCTACTACAGGGATTATTAGTTGGAAGATTGTGCCATGGTCAGCTTCATTTGTAACTTCTCTGATAATAAAACAATCTGTGATCGCAGCAAGAGAGACCTGGATAACGTTCAGTGTCAGGCAGTCACCTTCTCCAATGAGAGAATCTAACATTTCCTTCTTGACATTCAATGGCATTACCATCACCAAATCCCCCCGCCATCTTGGACCAGCCATATAAATACTATACCCACAATACGTCAGAGGCTAAATATTCTGCGACGAATAACTCGCCTCCTGACTCTTCAAAGCCTGCCACCACTTAAAAGACACAGTTCAGGATTGATACTTGCTTGGATGAGTGCAGCTCCAACACTCCTGAAGCTTGACATCGTCCAGTATAAAGCAGTTCACTTAGAGGGAGATGGTGGAGTAATGATAATATTACTAGACTAGTAATACAGAGGCCCAGGCTAATGCCCTGGGGCCATGGGTTCGAATCCCACCACAGCAGCTCGAATTTAAATTCAATGAATAACCTGGTATTGAAAAGCTAGTCTAAGTAATGGTGACCATGAAACTATTGTTGTAAAATCTCATCTAGTTCAGTAATGTCCTTTAAGGAAGGACGTCTGCCTGACCCGGTCTGGCCTACATGTAACTCAAGACCTACAGCAATGTGGTTGACTCTTAACTGTCCTTTGCCAGTGACTCACATCTGATGAAAGAATAAAAAAATCTTTCTTTAAATATAAATTTAGAGTAGCCAATTATTTTTCTTTTTCCAATTAAGGGGCAATTTAGCGTGGCCAATCCATCAACCAGCACATCTTTGGGTTGTGGAGGTGAAACCCAAGCAGACACGGGGAGAATGTGCAAACTCCACATGGACAATGACCCAGGGCTGGGATTCAAACCCGGATCCTCAGCGCCACAGTCCCAGTGTTAACCACTGCGCCGTATACCTAATAAAAAAAACCTTTAGTGGCACACTCCCCTATAATTCAAACATTCACTCCCTCCACCAGAGATACACATTGAATGCAGTGTGTACCATCAACAGGATTCACTGCAGTAAATAGGTCTTGTGGTCCAGTGGCGCTGTCCCCGCTTCTGGGCCAGAAGTTCTGGGTTCAAGTCCCACACCAGGACTTCCTCCCACAATTCCCCAAAAGGACATGTGCATGTGAAGGTATGCTAAATAAAGACTGTAGAGTTAAAAGCTCCTTCAACAGGACTTTCCAAACCTGTAACTTCTACACCAAGATGAACAAGGGAAGAAGCTACATGGGACACTGCCTGCAAGTTCTCTTCCAAGTAACACACTATCCTGATGTGAAAAGATATTGCCATTCCTTCAAAATCTTGGAATTCTTTTTCCAACAGGACTCTGGGTGGCTCAATACCACCTTCTCAAGGGCAATGAGGGATAGGCAATAATGCTGGCCTGAAGAAAATGAAGACCCAAATTGAAGTCACTTTAAAAAGGAGATATAGCAGATTTTCGCAAATGATGATTCATGAGGAAAGGTTTGCTGAATCACATTTCATCCATTAGGGAAGAGATTGAAGGGATGAGGGGAAGCAATTACAACAGAGGGCTCATTAAGTATGCACATTCTGAAATTAAATCAGAGATAGATGTTTTCTCCACTTCCATCATCGCCACTCCACCCCAGTTGTGGATATATCAAAGAAGATCTTAGCAAAAGCATTTAAATTAAATACTTTCCTAAAAAAGGGTAATGAATTAGTTGGTAAAGGCTAAAAATATATAGGGTTAATCGCTTCTCGGCCTTTTGGCTAAGAAGAGCACGAGATCAGGTGTAATGCCTGGATCTCGTATGTCTCTCTTGTAGGGACCATGAATTAGATTCAATTTAAATTTGAATTGGTTTTTGGAGCAGGCAAGGAGCTGAATTAGGGGTTTGCCTCTGTTCACACTCTGAGCTCTGGCTTTGTAACTCTGATAAAGTAATAAAAAAAAGAGATGAAGATGGCCAAAGAGAGCATTGTTTGGCTGGTGTCTGTAATAGACTGTAGAAGGTATTTGAAAGAAGTTGATCGATGGACTTCAGACATACTTTGTCTCTCTACGTGTCAAAAGTTGGGCTGTCAGTGGGATATCCTCTGCTGTAATAAATTATAGCCTTAAAAAAATGGTCATATTAATCTTCATTCTTTAAGAACAGTTTTATTGATCTGCCTGAATAGTTTGTTAATTCGATGAGTGGTGATTAAAAAAACATTTATAACTGAAATTAGGCTTCAAAATACTTCACACTGGAAGTGTGTGAGAGGAGTGAACAAAATAACATTTTAAAGCAGCAAATAAATGGGGAACAGGCTTTGCTAAATAGTTATATAACAAAGTAAATCAGCTTTCCGTGGTTGTATTGATTTGCTCCTCTGCATAGTGAGAACACTCGCATCCTGTTCAAATTGCTGCACTCTGGTATATTATTGCAAAGTAACTGTTGACTGCTTGCCAATTCAGTAACTACTTCAGAACTAAAGGCTGAGTGAGAGCAACATACAAGCTTTGCTGCTTCCACTAAAAATACACTTTTTCACTCCTTTCCTGAAAAAGCCACTCGGCTGGATACAGTCCAATGATTGTAGTTGTCCCTCTGGTATCATAGTGAAGTAGCAATCATTCATATATGAGCTCAGACGGTGTGTGCTGGCAGGATAATTGACTGCGGAGGGGAGTCCATCAGGTTGACATTTCTGTCCTTTCTACTCAATAGATGCTGAAGGCTACTATCATATCTCCACAGATGTGTACAAAAATACTAAATCATGTACCTCCTAAATCCTATAAAATCCGCGCATAATTTAAGAAACAAATTAAATTAATGTCATACATTTACTCGTCTCTAATTGATCATCTTGCTCGTGTGTCTCTTTTCTGTCAGAAGCGGCAGAGTGAAATAGGATAAAGACTCACTCACAACACACTTATTATGATATACATGCAAGCTACCAGCTCATCTCAGGCAGCAGTTTCTCAGCAATTCTGGAAGACAAATTAGCTACCTGTTTTCTGCAGGAGAACGAAAGAAATACATAATAAAAATCTCCCAGAAAGGTATTTTGCCACATAATGAAGGAATTGCTTCATAATTCTGGTTGATTGAGAAATAAATTATGATGTGCACATTTGGTTCTCAAGTGCCTGAAAAGGAAGTTGGTTAAAGAATTATTTAATTACATATTCTGAAAAGAGGCAGTGATCCATTTTTTTTCATGTGATTCACATGATCAAATTGTAACCAAATGCACCCTTAATTATAGCAATGACCAAGAGGAAGATCAGATGGATAATATTTGGCACGCTAGCACAAAGGTTAGAACTGTTGCTTCACAGCGCCAGGGTTCCAGGTTCGAGTCCCGGCTTGGGTCACTGTCTGTGTGGAGTCTGCACATTCTCCCCGTGCCTGCGTGGGTTTCCCCTGGGTGCTCCGGTTTCCTCCCACAAGTCCCGAAAGACTTGCTGTTAGGTAATTTGGACATTCTGAATTCTCCCTCAGTGTACTCGAACAGGCGCCGGAATGTGGGGATTTTCACAGTAAATTCATTGCAGTGTAATGTAAGCCTACTTGTGACAATAATAAAGATTATTATATTCTTAAGGTCCCTTGACTCTACGCGCCCAATTTTTTCAGGATTCAGAGTCAATGACAGAGATAGTGCAGTTGCTATCTGATCCGTCAGGCCTTCATCTTGAGTGAAGATGAAAGATGAGTAGTCGAGAAATGGATGGGAAAGAAGTCAACTAATTATGACTTTCCCATGCCTATCCCACTTAGTCAATAATAATAATCTTTACCATTGTCACAAGTAGGCTTACATTAACACTGCAATGAAGTTACTGTGAAAATCCTAGTTGCCACATTCCGGCTCCTGTTCGGGTACAGAGAGAACTCAGAATGTCCAACTTACCTAATAGCACGTCTTTTGGGACTTGTGGAAGGAAACCAGAGCACCCGGAGGAAACCCGCGCAGCCACGGGGAGAATGTGCAGACTCCGCACAGTGACCCAAGCGGGAATCAAACCTGGGACCCTGGCGCTGTGAAGCCACAGTACTAACCACTGTTCTCCGAAGGGTGGCTTCTTTCCTCCCTGCATCATGTCTCAATAAAAGAGAAAATGAGAACAAGCGAGGGAAAAGATGCTCAGGAAAGAGAATCAAAGAACAACATTGTAGGCGGCCATGCAGCCCATCAAACCTGTGCCAGTTCTTTGGTAGAACTATTCAATTAAAGCTACTTTGATGCTTTCTCCATAGCTTTGCAACTTTTTTTTCCTTTTCAAGTCTTTATCCAATTTTCTTTCATCAGTGGAGAATAAAAATGTCAGAACAGGAGAGAAAAGCAGCAATGAAGAAAAATGCAGAGAATATATTATCTGACTTACCATCAGCAACTCCACAGGAGACCACCATATAAAGTATCTTCATCGGTTTGACAGAAACTCGATCTAATTAGATTGATTACATAATTTGCCTACAAACAATAAAATCCAGTCAGCTATCGGGGTACTACACTAACTGCTATTTAGGCATGTACAGTAGCAAAATGGATATACCCTCACTGGGCAAATATTAACAGGGAAGGCAATAATTGTTAATTTGTACATTACAGATCTTCCCAAACACAAAAATGTTATACAAAGGAGCACAAATGGCGTTGGGTTGTAATTTCCAGTAAAATTTATTTTGGCCACCATTTCCTCAGAGAAAAAAAAAGAAAAATAAGAAAAAACAAAGAATACGTCATCCTAAAAATATTTCTGCTGGTTCAGGCTTACATCATACAAAAAGACATGGTCAAAACAGTCCAAAAAGCATCATGTGTACAATCTTTACTTAGCAAAGAATAAAATAAATACAAATTGATCCAAAAGGCTTCAGATGCATCTCAATTTTTGTCCTTTTTTGTTTTTAGTACAGCTATTATCTAGATACACCACCAATTAAAAATCACAATGGCTTTGAAACAAGGGAAGAGTGAGTAAATAAGAGGCATAAACTGCTAGTAATCAGTTGTGAAAGTGTAGAAATTAAAATCATTTTGCACTGGATCTTAAACAATATTAGAAAACAATTACATTAAAAAAAGTCTGTTGTGTTTGCTTTTTCCTATCAAACCAACTTGAAAAAAATCTATACAATTTTCAAAAAGCTGAACACCACTATCTTACAATAAACACTGATAGTAAACCAGTGTTATTATACATTTTACATAATTTGCAGCACATTCAAACAGTTCTAGTGTTTGTTTTGCCCTTCTAAATGGATTGATAATATAGTATGGTATCACTTCCTCCTTAATTATCTGCATTAATTCTGGAAGCATGAGCCAAATAATCTCAAAAGCATTTTTGCTAATTTTGTTTTCCTGTTTCATTTTGTTTTCTCCCCCCCACCTTTTATTTAAAGACAATAATAGGAGAGTAAAGGTACTGTGCATGAGGTAAAAGTGTCTATTTTTAAAAAATAACAAAGCTAAACAGTTAGTTACTTTGTACTGCTCTCCATAAGCCAACAGAACCAACACTTTCCGACCTACTGCTTGAAGCATGCTGGCTGTGAAAAAGGTTGACAATGATTCCTGCTGCCATTTGTGGCCCTTTATAACTGCATTCTAACTCAGCTGATGGGTTTTGCCAAGGAAGGAAGGCGATATTACAGACACTGACCAACAAGATGCAGATTGATCAGTGAAAACTTTTTTAAAAAAGCACAATTCATGTCATCCCATGTGAATATGGTATCTTTTTTGGTTATTCACTGTTGATTATGGTACGTTCTCAACAAAAACTATCAATAGGTGATTCTTTTAAAAGGTGGATATAATTACCTCAGGTCACATGCAGTCAGTCACCACATCAGCATTTTTGTTCCATACAACCTCCTGGGACAGAAAGCGTTCCCATCTCTCCCTAACCCCACCATGAGCACTCAGGAGTCAAATGAACTGTTCAGAATGGTACCTGGTCCATAAAAGCAGGAAGGTCCAAGGTGTGTCTGTGACTTGTGCAGGATAGTAAACTGATACATTACAATTCACCCTTGGACAGAAAGAGCATTACAATTCACCCTTGGACAGAAAGAACATTACAATTCACCCTTGGATAGAAAGAACAAGGGAGGTGTGGCGATCTGTGTTTCCATTGGCTGTGTAGTGACAACTTTCTGGAAAATGTGTTTTGTTGTGCAGGTATGTATGTATAAGAGTGCCGGTCTTGATGCATTCTCATTTTTTTCCCAATTAAGGGGCAATTTAGTGTGGCCAATCCACCTACGCTGCACATCTTTGGGTTGTGGGGGTGAGACCAACGCAGACACAGGGAGAATGCACAAACTCCACACGGACAGTGACCCAGGGCGGGATCGCTTCCGTTCTGCCCGTGTGCATTCTCATTGCATACGTTTTTGTTTGCATGTCAGGGCATAGGCACTCTTGTACATTTCGCGAGCACGCATTATGCAAATCTGTATACACATGTTCTATCATGTACCCTTGTCAGCATGTGTGCTCTCGTGTATCTGTGCACTTTGTGTATGTATGCATGTCTGTGTTGGGCTGTGTATAGGCTTTCTTCTGTATTCAAGTATGTACAAGCGCAGACATTAGAAGACAGATCAGGTTCTTCCAAGCATGAATAACCTGCCAATGTTTATTATTCAGGCTCAAGAAATGCTCACATGGGTGAGGTATGCAAGGCATCCATGGGACTCCTAATTTTAATCTAATTCAGCACTTCCAGCAGCAAACAGAACTGAAAAGTTTAAAAAGTATTGCTGACTTTGGCGAGATGGAGAAAGATAATTCATCTCATGTCATCTTGTATCGATCTACTTGTTCTTCAGGCTTGAGACTTGAATTTTTTCTATAAGGTCCTGAGAATGATTTACTCCCATCTACTCAAATCAAATATACAAAATGGAAAAGGATTGGTGAAAAATGTAACCTCAAGTGACCTAATAATTTCCAGATTTAACTTAGTGATTAATGAAATCAAGCTTTCAAGAGACCATTTACCATTTAAGGCAGGTTCCGAAAACAGCAACAGCAATTTTGAAACCTAGTTCTTCCTTTCATACAAATTGCAATGCTTTTTATTTTGCCTGCTTTGGTGTACAGGCTGAATCTTTAGCAGGGCTGTTTCAAGCAGCAGGAATCAACAACAGAATATTCACAGACAAGCCTATTTTAAATTTTGTCCTACTAATCACAAAGAACAGGAAAAAATACCAGTGATGGCAAAATAATTTAAATTGGAAAAAAATGAGTCTGTGCAAATTATCATGTACCATAGTTTTACACTTTGAGAAAGCTTCTGCTTTTCTCTCTCCCTCACTCTCCTTACAGTAAACAGATATATAATACTGATGTTGGTTTCACCTCAATTCCAGTTTACAGAACTTCAGACTTCTGCTACTTACTTGCTTTCTGTTTAAAGGAATAAGACCAACAGCAAAAGCAGAATAGAAAACGTGACAAGATACCTGGGCACTGTGACGAAATGAGCAGTCACATCTTTTAGCATACTGTTGATTCCGTCACAGATAATTTGATTCAATGCAATATTATTTCCTACCCTGTCAAGCTCAAAAAACATAAAAAGTAAACAGATATTTTTTTATTCAAGGTCACATTTTAGCGTGCTATGAGCTACTGTAGGGCAAGGAGCTTCTGTAAAACACTGGATTTTAAAAAGTAGAAACAGAAATGGCTGGAAAGATTCAGCAGGTATGGTACCATCTGTGGAAAGAGATACAACTAACAATTCAGGTCTGTGACCTTTCATCAGAACTGAGTTTTGCTGAAAGGATCACCAATCTGAACCATTAACTCCTATTTTTCTCTCCACGGATGCTGAGTATTTCCAGCATTTTCTGCTTTTATTTCAGATTTCCAGCATCTGCTGTATTTTGCTTTTGTGTCGGATTTTAAAGCCTTCTCAACCAGTAAAAGATCACTGTACAGCCCATAAGGTTTTTATGAAAATCCTGTGTATTAACATTTTTGGCTACAGAAATGGTAACACAAGTTGACACCAGTTAATTAGTCAATAGTAGATGGGAGTTCTTTTTATCAGCAGAGAACATTTTTAAATTAAGGGCAACCCAAATAAGGGGTTGCACCAAAAAAATGATTGATTGGTTAAATTGTCTTTAGTAAGTTTTTTGAAGGCTATACCTGCAGCCAATGGTAAGAAGAGTCCTGAGCTAAAGAGGATTCTTGATCCAAGCATATGCCTTGGGTTGGATCAAACTATGTCATATGGTTATTTGGAGCCAGGGCAGTAAAATTGATTCCAGGTTTTCACAACATCATGAGCAGGATCTGGCAGAAGTTCAGTCGTTTGATCAGCCCGCAATGTTTGCTGTAAAATTGTCCTCAGCCTACAGTTCTACTGATTGATGCTTTATTTAGGCATGGGGAAAATGTTACATTCTACTCCCTGGTTCATTCTTGAAATTAGCTTTAGATCACATGCCATCAGCAACCTCTGGAATATTGACTAAAACTCTCACCCAATGATAACCCAGCACAAATGTGGGGTAATTGCAGCTATTGTCTGGAAATGTAAAAAATCTGAGCAGCTTATTTGTGCCATGGATTATCATTCCAATGTGCTACACTATAGAGCAGGAAGTAGTGTTGGAATTACAGAATTAGTAACGCTGTTGAGGAAGGAGAATGAGGGCAAAGTCTCACTCTTTATTAACAGGTGAATCTTGGGGTATTCTCTGGCCAGCCAAAGAGCAACAAAACGAGTCGAGAAGTACAAGCCTCTTTACCATCCAAGATAGGAAATGGCACACAGAGTAAGAGGGCACAAGGGTGCTGAGGAGGAAGAGGTCAGCAACAGTTAATCAATGTTGCAAGCCATTCTGACTGTGACAAGATATAGAAAGATTTAGATCATGAATAATTAAAAAAATATTTTTAAATGATATATTGATCAGGAGTATTCCAGTAACAAATTTTTCAAGTAGATGATCTTGCATTGAAGTGCCTTGTTTCCTTAGGTTTGGGAGAATGAGAGACAAGATTACTTGGGTGACAAAATCAACAGGGACTGAATTTGGGGAGGATGGGGCGGGGGAGGTGAGGTTGTGGAAATAACTATTTCTTTAAAAGTCATAATTATCCTTCATTTTATCTTCACAAATCTTGGCTGAGCCCACATTCAGAGACTACAACTTTATAATACTTTTTTAAACCTTAATAAAATTGAAATACCAACATTATGAATAATTAATTTGTCAGCATTAATCAATGTAAATTATAGTCCACAGATTATAAAATAAAAAAGTGAACTTGATGCAAATACATCCAACTTCATGGGTCTTTTAAATATATTTTTAAAAAAGTAATGGACTCATATTGTGGTTACATCTATTTCATCAAGAGTGAAGAGATTGATTTGCATATTTCAGCTCATTTCACAGTATGAATGGATTAAGTTTCCTTTGCTAAATGCGAGTGCAGGAGGAGGAAAAAATGTGCAAGTTATGCAGCATATATTTTATTGTTGAATTAGTGCAGCATCAGTTCTGTATAGTGCCAGCCCCAGTGGACTTGTACACTTTATTAGAAGCAGCTTCCAGGATTCAGCTACAGGATTTGAAAATACACCAGACATCACACCCTTTTTTGTAGAGGTGAGGGAGAGAGGGGAAAGGATAAAATGATAATTTGGCCTGATAATTGCCTCATAATTGACACAAAGCAAGATACGTATTTTTTCTCTCTTCCCATCAAATGCTGTTGATTCAGAGTCTGGAGGCTAAGACAGTCCAATCTGTGGTTTTATAGTCTATGAGGGGTGATTAAACACCATTAACATTTACAATCCCTAGTTGGCCAAAAGACAGCTCCTTCCAATCCAGTTTGATCTTCTCACAGATGATTCAACCAAAAAGGAAGTTTCTGCTTTTGGGATTCCTCTAGAGCAAAATTCAGTTAACTCAAGCTCTTTTTCTGCTAAATGAGCACAGTAGTGTAGCTATGCAAACCTCCCTTAATGGGTGTAGCAATCCTCTATAGATGGCACTCACCAATTCCCAGTGCAAATAAATCAATTAGGTTTTACTGATTAAAAAGAATGTTACACATACACTTCTTACAGCAAGACTCAATTAACAAGCTTCAAAATAGACTCCGAGTTTGGGAAAGAGATCGTTTTTGTAAATTTATAAAATATCGAAACACATTGTTTTATTTAGCTCAATCACAGCCATAAAAAGAGTGGGTTTTTAATGTTCATTTAGTTAAACTTGTGGAGAATACTTATTACTTTATGATATTCAAAGTAATAAATAAGCATCCTTCAAAAATCATACTAGGAGCATATGGGAAGAATTAATAGACATATTTTCCCTTGTAGCAGGGTCCAATGATTCAGATCTAGGAAACTGGCCAGAAGTTCAGGCAACACCATGATTGCATATTTGATATAATGCTTGTTCTACTAAACTGCAGGATTTAATGAAAGCCATGATGTGGAGATGCCGGAACTCCACATCAGAACAGAAATCTACTCCGGAACAGAAATATAAACATTTCTGGAACAAGCCTTTCCATTCACCTGAAGAAGGAGCCGTGCTCCGAAAGCTCGTGTTTGAAACAAACCTGTTGGACTTTAACCTGGTGTTGTAAGACTTCTTACTGATTTAATGAAAGACAGACAAATAGATCAGGCACGACAGCAAAATAAATTGAAAAGATGTGTTTGACACTAAAATATGAAAATAAAGAACATATTCATTTTACACAGCTTAATCTCATTACTCAAAGGGCCATATGGCCTACATGGTGCTCCTATACTTACGTTGCTATTACTTCTACTTACCTGCATTCCCAAACTAATCCTCTGCAATTAGTTACCCACCAAAAGTGATTGCCACTGCATAGACCAACACCAGCTAGTCTTGGTGGGATCTCCCATTCTAATCTGCTTCTGGATTGGATTTCCACAATTTGCTGACTTGGTTTACATTCATTGTGTCACAGTGTTAATCGTTAACATGGCAGTGCTATAATTGATGTGATATATTCGGTCAATCTTACAAATTTACATCTGCTCATCCCCATTTGACTGGTCAAAAATTCTTTGGAAGTTAAAAGAGTACAGATACTTTGGCAGAAAGAATCAAAATGCAATATATTGTTTAAATAGAGAGAGATTTCAGAACCCTGCTGTACAAAGGGGTCTGGGTGCCCTGACACATGAATCACAACAATCAGTCTGCAGGTACCAGAAGTAATTAGAAAGGTAAATGGAATGTTGTTATTTCAAGGGGAATGGAATATAAACGTAGAAAAGTTTTGCTACAGTTCTACAGGGCTCTGTTGTCCTGTGTACTGCAGAGTGTGGTGAACGCAGCCCATCACATCACACAAGCGTGTCACCCTCACATTGATACTGTATACACCTCCCGCTATCTCAGGAATGCAGACAACATTATCAGAGACCCCCTCCCACCCAGGCACTGCCGTCTTCCAGACCCTTCCATCAGGCAGAAGATACAGAAGTCTGAAGACCCACACATCCAGACATAGGAACAGCTTCTTCCCCACAGCTACAAGACTCCTCAAAGACTCCACTCGGACTGATCTGTTCCCTGTAAGAATACTATTCACAACACCCTATGCTGCTCTTGCTCATGCATTTGCTTTGTTTGGCCCCTTGTTTAGCACCGTAACCAATCACTGTTTGTCGATGTACCATTCGTCAGTGTACTCTGGTGATTATTCTTTTTGTCTACTATGAATGTACTGTGTACGTTCCTTTGACCGCAGAAAAATACTTTTCACTGTACTTTGGTACATGTGACAATAAATCAAATCAAATCCTTATTTAAGGAGGGACATAATTGTATTAGCATTTCGGAGAAGGTTCACTCGACTGACTCCTGGGATGAAAGGGTTATTACAAGGTCCTGAGAGGACTTGACAGAAGAGATGCTGAGAGAATGTTCTCCCTTACAGGAGAGACTAGAGGATCGGGGATACAGTTAAAAAATTGGGAGGCTCCCATTCATGATGGAGATAAGGAGACATCTTTTCTCTCAAGGAGTCGTTAGTCTGTGGAATTCTTTTCTCCAGAGAACAGTGGAGACTGGGTCATTGAATATATGAGGCTGAGTTGGAGAGATTCATGATTGAGCACGTGTTTAACGTTATAAAGGAGACAGAAAAGTAGAGATGTTCATATGCACATCAGTCTTGTTTCTCAAACGGAAATCTCCAAATTTGAACATTCATAAGCAAATCTATCTTTACAAACTCCTTTTTGCTAACTTTGCAAGAGTTGATCTGTTGCAAGAAAAAGTATATTGACTTCCAACTCTGAAAAATGTAATCAAAATATGGTCTCTGAATGCAAGTGAGTAACTTGCTCGAAATCTATGTACATGTTCAGACTTGTTTTCTGTGCAAACATATGCCATAAAGCAATAAAGAACAACATGGATGAGTTGCTGAATGAAGAAAGAGAATTAGGGTGGGGGTTGCAAAGGGAACCTAAGAGCTTCTAAAGAACCACAGGACAGTTCTTAGTTAAGTGACATTCTAACGTTTATCATTGACAGTCATGTTTCCTAGTGAGAAACAGACTCCATGCTGAACTACTCTGCTCACTCACAAACAATCTCAATGGGTTTTGGCTGCAATCCAGGTTAATACTTTGTGCATAATTTTTATATTTCACGAACCTTGATTCAATGTCATACCTTATTTTCCTCCTGGCTTAAGCACACAAAACAGCACAAATCACTAGTAAGCTTTCCACTACTTGTCCATCCCAAACTATTCTACATGCTGCAGGGGTGGCTTGGGCTATTTACTTGGAATATGAGAAGAAAAATCCCAGTCTCATTACAAATCTATCCCTCTAGATCTCCTTAATGTGATAGTTTGGGGACTGGTCAATTGCAATCAGTAATCTACAGTACTCCAAACTTGATCGACTTGATTTACTAAGTCTGCTATAGTAATTTCCAATCTTGAACTGCTGGGTACACCATCTTGGAGCCAAGGTGAGGGAATTGACTGGTTTTCCACACAAGTTTGCAAACCTGGTTAACACTGTTTTGTGTTTAAAGCGGTTTTGGGTTCAGATTAGAGGTTGGGCCAGAGCCAGAGATGGCACCAATGTGGTGTTATGCATCATAAAACAGATAGAAAGAGGGGATATGAGAACGCTCTGGCTGGCAGAAGTAGGGAAAATCCAAAGATATTCTAGAAGTATATCACTGGGAAGAGGATAGGACCCATTAATGACCAAGGGGGAAATCTGTGGGTGGAGCCAGAGGACATTGGTAGGGTGTTGAACGAATATTTCACACCTGTCTTCAGCCAAGGGAATGGGGAGGTTGTAATGGAACTCGGGGAGAGAGATTGTGAGGTTCTTGTATAAATTGTCATTGGGGTTGACAAGGTATTGGCTGGTTTAAAAGTGGACAAATCTCCAGGTCCGGATGAATTGTTTCCCAGGTTACTGTGGGAGGCGAGGGAGGAGATTGCCGGGGCTCTGACCCAAATGTTTAATTCTTCTCTGGCCACAGGGAAGGTTGCAGAGGACTAGTAAAGAGCTAATGTGGTCCCACTATTTAAGAAAGGTTGTAGAGACAAGCCAGGGTACTACAGACCAGTGAGTCTCAGTGGTTGGGAAACTACTGGAGAAGATTCTGAAGGAGTGAATCTATCTCCACTTGGAGAGGCAAGGTTTGATCGGGGATAGTCAGCATGGCTTTGTCAGAGGGAGATCATGCCTAACAAATTTGATAGAATTTTTTGAGCATGTAACCAAATGTACAGATGAGGGTAGTGCAGCTGATGTAGTTTACACAGATTTCAGCAAAGCCCTTGGCAAGGTCCCACATGGGAGACTTATTAAAGCGGCAAATGCACAAAGATCACAGCGTGATTTGATAAGGTGAATTCATAATTGGCTTTACGGTAGGGTGATGATAGACAGCTGCTTTAGTATCTGGAAGCCAGTGACCAGTGGTGTACCACAGGGATCAGTGCTGGGCCACCTATTGTTTGTCATTTATATAACTGACTTGACTATGTGGAGGGGGGGGGGGGGGGGGGGGAGGAGATCAGTGAGTTTGTGGATGACACAAATATTGCCGGGTGGTTAACAGTGAGGTTGAGTGTCTTGGGTTACAGGAAGATATAGGCGGGATGGTCAAATGGGTGGTAAGTGGCAGATGGAATTTAACTCTGAAAAACGTGAGGTGATACACTTAGGAAAGAGTAATTTAACAAGGAGGTATACTATGAAAGGTCTGACACTGGGAAGTTCCAAAGAACAAAGGGACCTAGGTGTTTTTGTCCATAGATCTCTGAAGGCAGAAGGACAGGTTAATAAAGGTGGTGAAAAAGGTATATGGGACACTCACTTTTATCAATCAGGGCATAGATTACAAAAGCAGGGAGGTCATGATGGAGCTGTATAGAACTTTGATGAGGCCACAGTTGGATTACTATGTGCAATTCTGGTTGCTACATTATATGAAGGATGTGATTGTACCAGTGGGGTGCAGAGAATAACCATCAGAATGTTGCCTGGGATGGAACATTTAAGTTATTAAGAGAGGTTGGGTAGGCTTGGGTTGTGTACTTGGGAGCAGACAAGACTGAGCGGTGACCTGATTGAGGTGTACAAGATTATGAGGGGCATGGACAGGATGGATAGGGTGCAGCAGTTTCCCTTAGTTGACGGGTCAGTTATGAGGGGACACAAGTGGGGGGGTGGGAGGTTTAGGGAGAATTTGCGGAAACGTTTTTTTACCCAAAGAGTGATGGTCTGGAATGTACTGCCTGGGAGGGTGGTAGAGGCGGGATGCATCACATCCTTTAAAAAGTACCTGGATGAGTACCTGGCACGCCATAACATTCAAGGCTATGGGACAAGTGCAGGCAAGTGGGATTAAGCGGGCTGGTCAGGGTCTTTCTTGTGTCGGTGCAGACTCAATGAGCCGAAGGGTCTCTTCTGCACTGTAGTATTCTGTGATTAATTATATTTTCTAAAACAAAAACCCAGAAAAGAACAAGAATGGGATTTAAAAAGAAAGTCCAACAATCATTAACATGATTACATTTCAATACTCTGGAGACAGCATGCTGGAAAGGAATCACTATTGTGTCATCTTTTGCAATGATTCCAGTAAAATGGACAGGTTCAGATTTCTACCTCATGTAAATGCAATACCACCACAGCACTTGTGGGGTAAATATAACTTTTTAGTCTTGTGCAGGTGCATTGAGAGTTCCAAGTACACATTTAATTCACTGTCACCCAATATAACATCCCAAGCCTGCCCCATTCTCTTGGAAGACACTGACTCAGGTAGACATGCAGTTCCATTAGGCACCTGCTGACTACCTATAATTTTTGCAAATGTGCATCTTTCACATGTGCCAAACAGTAAATGCCAGCAGGCTATCTGACCACAGAAAAGAGGAGGCTACCTTTAGAATCATAAACTCTTGCACTTTGTATTAATCCCACTCCGAAAAATTATATGGATTCCTCTATTAAATGTGATTGGGCAATTTTCCAGCTAATTGTCAGAGATTAGACTCAAGAGGCATCAAAAGTATGCCTCCTAGCCGATTACTGCTCGACGTTGGGCATAATTGATTGCTTGTTAAAAAACTAGAATGGAGGGCATCACGGTGGCACAGTGGTTAGCATTGCTGCCTACGGCACTGATGACCTGGGTTTGAATCCCGGCCCTGGGTCACTGTCTGTGAGGAGCTTGCACATTCTCCCCGTGTCTGCGTAGGTTTCGCCCCCACAATCCAAAGATGTGCACGTTAGGTGGATTGGACACGTTAAATTGCCCCTTAATTGGAAAAAATAATTGGGTACACTAAATTTATAAAAAAAAACTAGAATGGCATGAGAAACTGCCAAAATCCATCCGAATTGAAAGGAATACAAAGGAAATATTTATCCAACACCGCACACGTCACTAATTTGAAATAGATTTGTTCCTCTTTTACTCCCTTCCTCAAAAGCGATCACCCACAGTCGTAATTAAAGTATTAATTCTTTACATATTTTCCTAGATAATTAGAGCCATCAGCAGGTTGTTTAATTGTAGAGGTTATCACAGCAAAAAACAATTATATAACAGAAGAAGGTCCTTCCAGAGACTTTTCATCTATTTGTCTTACATGGGTAGGGTTCAAGAAAGTGACTCACCATCGCCATCTCAAAGGAAATTATTGATGGGCAACAAATGCTGCCCTTGCCAGCAGACCCCATGAAAGAATTAGCCACCAGCCACATCCCACATTGTCTTTGGGTATACAACCTCAATAGTTACGTGCATAGTGTTTGCAGGTGTATTTGTTGGTAAAAGCGGAGAGAGTGTTTTCTAATTGTGTGAGATTTACTTTCTTGGTTATTGAACTGAGTTAGATGTTTTAGGTACATATACACCTGAAGTATGTGTATGAAAGGCGTTTCCTACTACAATTAGTGCATCTTGCTAAAAGAGTATTCTGTGGATTTGTGGCTAGTGAAGTGATTTCTATTGGACACAGTACTCTACGTATATGTGGAATGGAATCCAAGGACTAAGAGATGATTATTTGATTATAATACAATATCATGAGAATCAATGGGGCTCCCAACATTTGATTTGTTAAACAGATGTTGAACGTACAATCTTCAACATTGAAGATTGTATCAATGTTGATATAACATTGTTAATTAAGGAAGCATACAAGGAAAATTCCCGATGATTGGAACATATTAGATATGTGCCCTAGGTGAAAAGCTATCCGACTTGGTTAGCAGTATGCAGGGTTGTCAGAAAAGCTCATGCACCAGAGCATGCAAGTTCTGCTGAGATGAGACATATAACAGGCCAAGCTGCAGGTTTGGATATATTGGTGAAGAAATGTAACGTAGCAAAGTTCTTGGCTGGGATCAATGCTTTCAAAACTGTGGGACTCCTGCGCAGGTCATACACAAGTCGGCTTCTTTAAGTTACCACATGAGTGTCATTCAAAAAAAAATAATTTTTTAAGCCATTTAGACACATAGACTGTGAACAAAAAAAAAACAGTAGGTTAGTTAGGATACTTAATTGGCAGACCTGGAACATGGACATGGCTGAAACATTATCCTGCTAATTGAGAAATGGCAGTGTATCTCATTCACTGAAGAGGACAGCTTTAAACTTGCAGACCGAGATCTAAACTCATGACCAAAACTAATCCAGCGGATTAAGTGTTCCCTACACAGAAAATGCAAACTGGATAAATTAATATTTTGTTACGTTCTCTGTAAAATAGTTTGATCTTGACTTGTTTATTACTCAGTATTCGGCACAATTCTGATCTTCATATTAAAAAATGGATACAAATGCTGGAGAATATAGAACATATAGCGCAGAAGGAGGCCATTCAGCCCATCAAGTCTGCACTGACCCACTTAAGCCCTCACTACCACCCTATCCCCGTAACCCAATAACCTCTCCTAACCCTTTTGGACACTAAGGACAATTTAGCGTGGCCAATCCACCTAACCTGCACATCTTTGGACTGTGGGAGGAAACCGGAGCACCCGGAGGAAACCCACGCAGACATGGGGAGAACGTGCAGACTCTGCACAGGCAGTGACCCAGCGGGGAAATCGAACCTGGGACCCTGGCGCTGTGAAGCCACAGTGCTATCCACTTGTGCTACCATGCCGCCCTAAATATGTAAAAACGATTTATATGAATGACATTAAAACTGACCCATTGTAACTATCAGAAAAGACTCAAACAACTTTGGGCTTTGGGATGGGGAGGAGCTACTGGCCTGCGAGTGATCTTTTAAAGTATGATGTGCAGGTTAGGTCGATTGGCCATGCTAAATCACGCTTAGTGTCTAAAAAGGTTAGGTGGGGTTACTGGGTTGCGGGGATAGGGTGGAGCTTAAGTGGGGTGCTCGTTCTAAGGGTCGGTGCAGGCTCGATGGACTGAATGGCCTTCTTCAGCACTGTAAATTCTATGTTCTAATTCTATGAAAGAGTTTGATAAGGTTGACATTTAGAAAATGATGAAAGGGAATCCGAAACTAGGGGTTATTGATATAAGATAGCCACTAATAAATCCAATTAGGAAGAAATTTCTTTCACCGGAGAGTAATTAGAATGTGGAGTGCACCATCACATGGAGTAAATGAGGTGAATATCATAAATGCATTTAAGGGGAAACCAGTCAGATACAAAAGAGGGAATGGAACAGCGAGCTATATTAATATGACTAGACAAAGTTCAGTGAGGCTTGTGTGCAGCATAAACAACAACACAGACCAGCTGGGCCAATTGGTATCAGTACAGTAGTTATATTTTGCCCGCTATACTGTGCGGAGTTGAGAGAGTTTACATTTGGGTGGAAAAATTGATCCATCATGTTTCAGTAGCTGATTGACATTTACAGATGCAGACGACATTGATATATTTATTTGGGGTATGATGAATATTGTACCTCTGTCAACTAGACGGGAGAACTGCAGGCAACCTGGTCACTGTGTGGGTGGGGAAAACAAACCTGATTGGGAAAAGTTGAACATCATCCACAATGGACCCGTTGGACAATAAATTAAATATATTCATGTATTATTTGGGAGGTGGCAGGTGAGGAGGGTAGGAGGTGGTTGGCTTTAGTGCAGATTAGTGGCAAAGTGGTGTTATTTGCATATTCCACTCAAAAGCCCAAATCGAGTAATCTTGCATCCTAATATTGAGAACATATTTGTAAAAAAAAAGACATTATGCGCAGATAAAGCACTATATGGTCCAGATTACTGTCCACATGAAGGTATTAAACAGGGAATTGGCTCTCTGTTGATTCAGTTGAATGATTTTAGGGAGAAGCACCTGATTCACTACCTGTACAGTATGTATGGCCACAAAACATGGCACAGTGACTGATGCTTAAAGAATACTGACACATTATGTTGCACTGCATAGTTGTAGCCTTTACCTATTATAGGACAAACCTTACTGTATAATCTGACCACAATTCCTTACTTCAGTGAAACTCAAAAAAAATGCATGTTTGTTACACTGGAGCATTGCTGTGTAGGATGCGTCTTTGTTGTTGGCAGAAAAGGAATCCTAACATGCTTGCATATCAAATTAAAACACAATCGTAATTTCCACCAACAACACCCAAGCAGAACTCACGGAACCTTTTCTAAGCAGGTAACTAATGAGATAAAATGATTTCTCTTTTCAGCTGCTTTCTAAATAGTGTTAAACACCACACTCAAGATAAAGTCAACAGCTGCATTAAATGCCAACAGTTGTTTGGGTGAGCGATGTGTTGTTTATGGCCGTAGTAAAAGCTTTGAAATGTAGAAAGTATTTAGACATGCTTTTGCACTAATTGACAATGCCACGTCATCCATTCCAGCAGGATAGATAGTCTAGTAGAAGGCTGGTGTTTCTGAAAAATCAATGAAGTTAGATGTGCTTCAAATAAGGCATGAGGAAATGTGTCCAAATATCTACTGTGGGTTGAAGTTGTCTCAAACTGCTCAAACTCAGATGCAGAATTGCACAAAGTAAGCATTATAGAAGCTGGAAATCTGAAATAAAAATGAAAATGCTGGGAGCACGTGGCCTATTGATAGAAAGCTAATTTTTCAAGTCTAATGACTCTTTTTGCATGCTGAACAACTTTTCCTTTAACTCCACTCGATTTCTCCAATAAAATATGTTGCTTTGGGAGCCTACAATTCAAGCTCTGCCTGCTATTTTGTAGGATATGTTGAACATTCTTCACTCCAGTCCTACTCCGGTTCCTTCCTTGACTTCTTTTTCCAGTACATAGATGAAGACCTCTTCTTCTTGCTGAGCTGGATTTATGCAATTCTAAATTCCACCCTCCCTTCCCTATGTGGTCTATCACTGACTCATACTTTACTTTCCTCGACACCTCTAACTCTACCTCTGGGAATAAACTGCTAATGATTTCTACTAAACTGATTCCACAACTATTAGATAGGTAAATCTATTTCACTTCCTGTAGGCCCTCCATTCTCCTCTCCCAGTTTTGTAGTCTCCGCCGTAAAACAAAACATGGTTCTAATAAAGGGTCTGGAAACATTAATTTTACCTTCCTATTTCCACAGATATTGCCTGACCTGTGAGTGTTTCCAGCATTTGTTTTTTTTTTAAATAATTTTTATTGAAAGAGTTTTTCCATACAGACATTTACCCCTACTAATTTTTAAATTATTTACAACACAATCCCTCTAGGCAAATGTCCCTCCCTCGCCCGCCCTCTCGCGCGCACACAGTCCTCCCCCCCCCCCCCCCCCCCCCCAGGCAACCTTAACAACCAAGGCAGCCTACAGTTTCAGACATGAGCAGCGAGCAGGCTTGCCCGCGTTACAGTCGTGCGTGTCCCCCCACGACCCTTGCTGCCCCCCCCCTCCCCTCCCCCCCCCTCCCCCCCCCTCCCCCCCCCTCCCCCCCCCTCCCCCCCCCCTCCCCCCCCCTCCCTCTCTCCCCCCCCCCCCCCTCCCTCTCTCCCCCCCCCCCCCCCCCCCCCCCCCCGGGTTGCTGCTGCCACGACCCCGAACGTCTATCTCTGATCTAAAAAGTCAAGGAAAGGTTGCCACCGCCTGGCGAATCCCTGTACCGACCCTCTCAGGGCAAATTTGATCCTTTCTAGCTGAATATAGCTAGCCATATCGTTAATCCAAGTTTCAACGCTTGGAGGCCTCGCGTCCTTCCATTGAATTAATATCCTTCGTCGAGCCACTAGGGACGCAAAGGCCAGTATTCCGGCCTCCCTAGCCTCCTGTACCCCCGGTTCTACCCCGACCCCAAAGATCGCAAGCCCCCATCCTGGTTTGACCCTGGACCCCACCACCTTCGACACCGTCCTTGCCACCCCCTTCCAGAACCCTTCCAGCACCGGACATGCCCAGAACATATGCACATGGTTCGCTGGGCTTCCCAGACATCTGACACACCTGTCCTCACCCCCAAAGAACCGGCTCATCCTTGTCCCCGTCATGTGAGCTCTATGCAGCACCTTAAATTGAATGAGGCTCAGTCTCGCACACGAGGAGGAAGAGTTGACCTTCTCCAGTGCATCCGCCCACGTCCCGTCTTCTATCTGCTCTCCCAGCTCCCCTTCCCACTTGGCTTTCAGCTCCTCCCCCGATGCTGCTTCCGCCTCCTGCATTATCTTGTAGATGTCTGATATCTTCCCCCCTCCGACCCAGACCCCCGAGAGCACCCTATCACTCGCCCCCTTACTGGGGAGCAGGGGAAACCCCTCCACCTGCCGCCTAGCAAATGCCTTCACTTGTTTCCAGCATTTGTTGATGTATGTTTACAGTTCTCTGCAAAACCCCCCAAGTTTTATCTGTAGGTTGTAGAAGTATGATTAATCAACTGTTTAAATCTAGTGAACAGCCTTTCAAAGTATGCAACTATTGCTGAAAAGACTGGATTAATAGGTTCTCTAAAAATCCTTTTATCTCAATTTCTGGAAGATTTCATAGGGTCTAGCAAAAATGTGAACTTTAATTGTGAACTTTTACCAGATTTCAAGTACTGTATTAGTCTGTTCAATGTTTTATTTGCACTGCTTGCTTCTGTTGGTAATTCAATTCATTGATAGAAAATACTGGAAATACTCAACAGATCAGGCATCTGTCGAGAGATAGAAATAGCTCACTTCAGGTTGATGAAATTTTGTCTGAACTGATCAAAGATGCAAAGGTATTAAGCAAGTGCGGAATCAGGAAAAGGTGGAGGGAGGGAAGAACAAAAATAAAGTTCTGTGATAGGATGGAAGATAGGAGAAATTAGATGACAAAAGGTATGCTGTTGCAAGGCAAAAGATGATGGTAATGAGATTACGTTCATGAATAAACTTATTTATTCAATACTTTAATCTCATGAAAAATATTGAGCATTGCCTATACCATCTGCCTCAAGTAATGCAAGGTGTAATGGATTGCTGTGCATTATTCAGGAACAAGGTAACAAGGGGAGGATGGTGTTATGGAGGGAGAAGATGGATTGTTTGCCCTATTTCCCATATGTTAATGTAAGTTGTTGCTGTTGTATCAGATTGAGTTTCATTTCATAGCAAATGCAGGTTCACCTACAGAAACTGTCCTTAAGTATGTTCAAATTGTAATAACTGGGAGTCATCATATTTGCATGATCGAATTGTAACAACTGAGTGTTATCATATTTAAATGTTCAATAAATATCATTGCTCAAAAGCAAAACAAATTTATATGAAATAAAATAATTTCAATATGGGACTTTACATGCAGCTATCTGCTACTTTTGATCTGAATATTAGGATTTTCTTTTCCAATTTGACACCTTCTCTCCACTCCTTGCCATACAGTATCATTAGGCACCACTGACCCAAGCAAGGGGCATGCCTTAGTGTAGGCAATGGACGACTAGAGAGGAAATTGTAGTCAAGCCATAGTCTGTAGGTTCCTAATGCCTGCACCATTATGCTTTCCAGGAGAAAGCACTGGTGATTAAAAGGTAGGTACTTTAGCTGATTTCTCCTCCATTAGAGGCACGTACCATTGCACAATCTTCAACAGCTGTTTTCTCCAGCACCATTCAGCTAATTCAGCATAGACCTCTGATCTGAGTGGTTCTTGAACACTGGGTTTACCAAACAAGTCTCAAGAAGGCTTCTACAAAGTACTCCAACTGAATATATAACTACGAAGTTAGTTTACTTCAATGATCAACAATGACAATTAATAGGTGGTGGAGAGCTGACAATGAGCTGCAAAAGCTATTGACTCGAGTGGTTGCTGAAGATAACTTTAATGAAAGATGATTTGTGAACATTAGCAAAACATGCTGATCAATTTATAGCCTTAAATTCAGGGCCAGCTATTTATTACTATATATTTGACACATACAAAAATTGTGCTGTAAAAAGTGGTATCATAATGCAGGAGGACGACTAAAAATGATTATAATATAGGAAGGAAGGTACATGGCTTATTTGATATTTTTTCTGGCAACTGGTTAGATGAGCGAATCATGATGCATCCATAATTAGTTCAGATCAAGGTCAGCAGGGTAGTGACATCTACACCAACATGTAATGGTCGAACTCAAAAGTGGAAATATTTATCAGCTCATTGCAGTTACCAAATACTAGATATTTAAAGTCAACTTTAAAACAAATTCATCACATACCAAATCTTTAATGTGAATATCAGTTTCTAGCTTCCAACTTAACTAGTCATCTTGATGGTGGAAGTGGAAGAGTCCAGACTGAGAAGAACAGGGAGGGTGAGTATCTTTTTGCATGTGGGAGTGAGGGAAGTACCAATATCAAGGGGTTGGAGAATAAAGAAAAACAGAAAGATTTTGGTTTATATTCAGAAATATTTCTGCAACCATTTTCATTTATTTAAATTATTATTTCAGTCCTCAACAGCGATTATTTGGTTGCAAACTAATTTCGAAAAAACTTTCATCTTTTGGTTTTGAGACAGTTTTCCTTGTTAGCCTGGTGTGTTTTTTTAATCACTTGTGCTGAATATCAATTCTATTAAAAATATCTTTAATGAGAGTTATGTTCCAGAATTGGGTTAAAAACATTGTAAAAGACCATCACTAAATAACAACAGAATATTGTGACTGTTTCTAGGCGAATCCCTCCCTATCCCCATGCCCTTGCCGCAACCCTTTTCTGTATATGTACCATTGTCAGGTTGGGCAGGCATCAATAAGGAAAACTGAATTCCCCGCATAACTGATTTCGAAGAAACTCATTATTAATAGTCTCTTCCATCTGCACATTGTTTGGCTAATAATTACAAATGTAAGTATAAATTGCTGAAATTTTCACCTGGTGCCAAATGTAAAGGCAAGCACACCCTGATATGTGAGATAAGTACAACCAACATTAAATATTAATGCAAAGATAATATAAATTTCCATTCTGGCTGTACTTGCACAACAGACAACAGACTTTTGCATTCTTTACATAACTGATGACCTATGACCGTTTAACTTAACTGATCTTGTTACCTGTGACCTTCAATCCACTTTTCGAAAAGATGGAAATAGTAAGAACTGTAAAACTGTTCCAGTATATTCCCCAGTAAACTGAAGATCGTTCCCTGCAGGTTCAATATAGAAGCATTTGGCAGTTCAGACGATAACAGATTTGTGTTTTTTTTCTTTTTATATATACACAGATTTTTTTAATATATATGTGTATATATATATATATATATATTCATATGTACAGAATCTGCTCAATTTCTAACACTTTAGTTTTCTATAAATCACCTCGTTAGGAAATAAAAGCACTCAACAGTTTACTTGATCTAATTTCTGTAACACTAGGAAGACCTGAATATTTCCCTAAGCTTTAAAAACCCAAAAATCTCAGGACAAATTCAGTCTGTCCTTCTTGTGTCTTTCCAGTGCCCAAGACACTGAAAAACTTACTTGCACAATGAACAAGCACATCACTTCTTTGAAATTAAAAAAGAAATACTCTTCATCATAAGCCATGCATGGTTTTGGTGCCACCGCCTACCAATCCCAATAATAAACCTACAATTCTGTTTTTTGTAATTAAAATAAGAGGAAAATCTCTGTACTTTGTGCTGTGTTCATTACACAATGTACCTGTCTCTGTCTGTACTTTTGATTCAACCTTCACGACTTCAGTCAGTCAATGATTGCTACCGCTCTGTCCTCATGCCTCTGACCCTTTGCATTCTACACAATTTTTTCTCCATCATGTTGCATTGTCTAAATGTCTGCCATTCTGCGCAATTAATCCTGGACTGGGAATTGTGAGAATGCAATTCAAGATCAGGACAGCTCACTAAGTTTCTGCCATTGTTTTCTACCTATTTCCCTGAAGAGTAGACAAACTTAAAACCAAACTGGTGGCAGCAGGCACACACTGGTATTTTCACTTGGCTTGACGCTGGGTCCTTACCCAGCTGGTACTCCCAATATGGATCTATAAGAACACAATCCAGCACAGAATTCCCCTTAAATTGGCAAATCAGGAACCGCCTGTCACAATTTTGTTCCCAGAAAGGTTTACAAGTTGTAGAGAATCCAGCCATTTCTTTCAGCTACTTGGTCTCTGAGTTACTATCACAGTTCACTGGTGAAGAGGCAGTGGTGGGGGAGTTCATGCAGTCTGTGGGGTTGTTGATCGCCTGATCTGTCAGTGTGGCATTTTTTGAGAGCTGTATACCCTGGATCAGGTGGATAAGCCGTTTCACTTTTTCCAACGAGGACTGCATATCTTTTTGCCGGGCAAGTAACGTGTTCTTAGTTTCCATACATTTCTAAAGAAAAGAAAAGTTTGCTTTAGTATAATCAATTGTGGATGCGACTGAAAATCACATTGAATTCCACTTCCATTCCCCATATAATCTTTCAATTCCATTACCCAGATTTAGAATACATTATGTTAGCTCTCATTTTAGTCCTTGGCAATAACCCCGATTATGGCAGATGGAATTCACTGGCAGTAAATGTGACGCAGTCCATTTGATTTTAAAAAGTAATAATTATACTTTGAAGGAGGCTGGCTATCAAACAAGAGCAGGGGGATTTGGGGTAAAGGTTCACAAAACATTAGAAGCAGCACAACAAGCCAATATGGGCATAAAATTATTGGAACACTGTGATTACGACAAGAAGAATAGAATGTAAAGACCAGTTAGAAAATGGTGTGCAGTTTGGGCTTGATGCAATAGAAAGAATGTTGGGGTAATACGAACAATTCAGTGTAAATCCATCAGGATGCTGTGTGGTGCTCGAAAATACAAATGCAAAAACAAACTTGAAAAAAATGGGACTGTCTTTATTGGAGAGAATACGTACTCATTTGATGCTGTAGTTATCCTTTTCCCCTGAGATAAAGGTTTAATAAAATCATTTCTGAATTTAAAGATTGAATCTCCTTATGAATATGTAATTTCATGATTCATATGTTTTAGATCATAGAATTTACAGTGCAGAAGGAGGCCATTCGGCCCATCGAGTCTGCACCGGCTCTTGGAAAGAGCACCCTACCCAAGGTCAACACCTCCACCCTATCCCCATAACCCAGTAACCCCACCCAACACCAAGGGCAATTTTGGACACTAAGGGCAAATTATCACAGTCAATCCACCTAACCGGCACATCTTTGGACTGTGGGAGGAAACCGCAGAACCCGGAGGAAACCCACGCACACACTGGGAGGATGTGCGGACTCCGCACAGACAGTGACCCAAGCCAGAATCGAACCTGGGACCCTGGAGCTGTGAAGCCATTGTGCTATCCACAATGGTACCGTGCTGCCCTTATATTTTAGGAATATAACTTTTGGTTTGGGCATTAAAATTTTGTGAATGTTAAGACAAATGAAAGCATCTGGTTTGAAAAGCTGGATTTAAAAGTAATTGCAATTCAAAGGGTGACCTATATATATTTACTAAGGTCAGAAGTGGGAAAATACTAAACAAAGGGTGACACCTCTCGAGTTTCGTGATGGAGACAGCAAGTCTGCAGCTTTCCCCCAGATCAAAGGGTTTGAAAGCAATTGGTAAAGAAGGGAAGGTCTAAAGTTGGAGGTAATTAGTATAATCTTCACCGGGAACATCCCAGGAGTGCCACATTGACATCGGTAGATTGCAGGTAGTTTTGTGGGGGTTTTGCACAGGTCCATTCGGTCCATCTTGTCCATGTCAGCCTCAGGACACCCAGATGCCCAGGATAAATCTCCGATTTCTCACAGAAAGGCAAATGAAGTGAGCCTGGAAACAGCTTTGGGACAATAAGAACATAAAAACTAGGAGCAGGAGTAGGCCATCTGGCCCCTCGAGCCTGCTCCGCCATTCAATGAAATCATGGCTGATCTTTTGTGGACTCAGCTCCACTTCCGGCCCGAACACCATAACCCTTAATCCCTTTATTCTTCAAAAAACTATCTATCTTTATCTTAAAAACGTAATGAAGGAGCCTCAACTGCTTCACTGGGCAAGGAATTCCATAGATTCACAACCCTTTGGGTGAAGAAGTTCCTCCTAAACTCAGTCCTAAATCTACTTCCCCTTATTTTGAGGCTATGTCCCCTAGTTCTGCTTTCACCCGCCAGTGGAAACAACCTGCCCGCATCTATCCTATCTATTCCCTTCATAATTTTAAATGTTTCTATAAGATTCCCCCCTCATCCTTCTAAATTCCAACGGGTAAAGTCCCAGTCTACTCAACCTCTCCTCATAATCCAACCCCTTCAGGTCTGGGATTAACCTAGTGAATCTCCTCTGCACACCCTCCAGTGCCATTATGTCCTTTCTCAAGTTCCGGCTCCAGGTCACTATTCATGTGGAGTTTGAATATTCTCCACGTATCTGCGTGGATCTCACCCTGGTGAGATACAGGGTCGGTGGATTGGCCAAGTTAAATTGCCCCTTAATTGGGAAAAATAGTTAGTAATTTTGTTTTACTCTTGTACAGTAAAATTTTTGTTTAAAATGTGAAATATTTGCCATAATTCTTAATAACTGGGAATTCCAATATATTTGCAGCAGTTACTAATAAATACTGAGATTGTGAAAATCTGAGCTCGAGGCAGACCTCCATAATCCTAAAATTCAGACTGAAATAGGAGCCAATAAAATATTGCACTCAGATTATTTAACTTAAGTCCATTAATTGAATGTAATTTTTTTTCCATCCAAAGTCTATGATTTCCATTTAGGACTGCTGCCAAAAGAAATGTGACTGTACTGTACATAGTTTTTCATATCCTGTTCTTAAAAGCTCCACAAATTAAGGGAAACTGTGCTAATACTTAAAACAATTCTTATGTGGTACTATCATCTGCTTGAAGATGGAATTTACAGAGACTACATATAGACCATGAACAGGACAGGCGCACTACAAGTACCACTCCATTTGACCTAAAGAGCTTAAAAGAAGAGATTCAATTACACATCCTCTGTTTACACTGTCAAGAATTGAAAGCCACAATTGATCTTCCAGCTGCTAGAAACCTAAAATGAATAAAATAATTCCTATTTTGGTTTCTGTAACTCTAGCCAGGTACTGTATTTACGAACTATAAGAAAAACAGTTGTAGATTCAAGTTCCATGCCAGGGGCTTGAGCAAATAATCTAGACTTGTCAGAGGTGTTGTCTTTCAGATGAGAAATTAAAATTGAGGCCTATCCTCTCAGATAAAACAAATTATCATAGAATTTACAATGCTGAAGGAGGCCATTCGGCCCATCGAGTCTGCTCCGGCCCTTGGAAAGAGCACCCTACCTAAGCCCACACCTCCACCCTATTCCCGCAACCCAGTAACCCACTTAATGGTTACCACATAGGAGGCAGCCATTTGGCCTGTCACATCCATGCACTGTCGGAGAAACTCAGCTGGTTTGATTCCTCTGCCCTTTCTTCATAGCCCTGCAAATTTCCTCTCTTCAGATAATTATCCAATTTCCCTTTGAAAGCCACGATTGAATCAGTTTTCACCACATCTCAAGCACTGGATTCCTGATACAACCACTTGCTGCATATACACTCTCCTGATACAACCACTTGCTGCATATACACTCTCCTGATACAACCACTTGCTGCATACACACTCTCCACTCCCCCCCCCCATGTTGCCATTTGTTCTTTGTCATTCATCTAAAATCATTGCCTTCTGATTCTTGACCCTCCGCCAATGGGAGCAGTTTCTCTCTATTTGCTCATTGAGATTCCTCATGATTTTGAACACCTCTACCCTACCTCCAGACTAATTCCTAGGATGGAGGGATTGTCTTACGAGGAAAGATTAATTAGATTGGGGCCTTTAATCTCTGGTGTTTAGAATAATAAAAGATGATCTCACTAAAATGTACACAATTCTCTCAGAGCTCAACAGGGTTGAAGCAGGAAGGATGCTTTCCTTGGGTGGTGGTGGTGGTGGGGGGAGGGGGGAAGAGTCTAAAACCAGGGGATAGTCTCAGAATAAGGGGAAGGCCATTTGGGACTGAGCTAGGAGGAATTTCTTCACCCAGAGAGTGGTGAACCTTTGGAATTCTCTGCCCAGAGGGATGTGGAGGACAGTCATTGAGTATGTTCAAGACTGTGATGGATTTCTACAGATTAAACACATTAAGAGGTACGGGGATAGTGCAGGAAAATGGTGTTACAAAGTAGAGGATCAGCCCTGATCTAATTGAATGGGGAGTGGACTCGAAGGGTTGAGGGAGTGCTGCATTGTCATAGGTGTCTGGTATTCCTGACCCTACTTCTTATGTCCTCCTCTTAACTTCCTCATCCCCAGCTTTTCTCATCCATCCACATAATAGAAGTCCCTTATCTCTGGAGGCATTCTTGTACATCTTTTCCCTAATGGCTACACATTCTTCCTAAGTGTGGTGCCCAAAGTGTGCAGGCCACACATGTCAGGCCCTTTAAGCTACCACACACAATCAAGCAAAAAAATGTAAAGGGCCTATGCACGTAAACAAATCAGCCAAACACTAAAAGATAAAGAGAAAAAGGATATGCTGTTCAGGATACACGAATACGCATTCAATCATTGGAACAATAATGATTAAAGATAAGTTTCTGTTGTGTGTGGACATAACTCAAAACAGTGAAACAATCCATTACCTTCTTCCAGTGTGGAGCATTAAGTGCAATAAAAATAGGACGGACTTGAGTTATTGTACCTTGGTGAACAAACTTACACTGGCTCAACTCAAATTAAGTTAAACTCTATCCCTATTTAAAGATGCAACCACCCTTTCAAAAATTGTGTTTCAGTCAGGTGAATAAAGGAATATGAAAGAAGCGATGGAACTAGTGAAAACAGGTCTCTAGAGATTATGATTTGCCTAATGCAGAATGCATGGGAAACAATTCTTCAATTCAACCCACTTATATTTCACATAAAATTAACTCATTCAATGTTATTTTTATAAAAATAACTTTATGCAAACTTTTGTAACATCGACTTGGAGAAAACAGGAAGTAGCGGCTGAGTGTATACAGTCATGCACATTCCTTATTCAAAGGCACAATATACTACATTATAGAACATTGAATACACTGCTACTCCGAATTTCAGTGAATCCCATTGACATTTATATTTATTCTGGAAAATAATCAGACATAAGCAATCAGGAAGTATCATAAACAAAAGCAAATTACTGCGGATGCTGGAATCTTAAAAAAAATGTTTTAAGAGTACCCAATTTTGTTTTTTTCCAATTAAGGGGCAATTTAGCGTGGCCAATCCACCTAGACTGCACATCTTTGGATTGTGGGGGTGAGATCCACGAAAACATGGGGGAAGAATGCGCAAACTCCACACGGACAGTGACCAGGGCCGGGATCGAACCCGGATCCTTAGCACTGTGAGGCAGCAGTGCTAACCACTGAGCCACAGTGCCGCGGATGCTGGAATCTGAAACAAAAATAGAAAATACTGGATAGAATCTCAGCAGGTATGGCAACATCTGTGGAGAGAGAATGGAGCTAACGTTTAGAGTCTGAATGACTAAAGCTCACGACAGAAATATCATGATAGCTTTCCTGAATCTAAGGATTCCACGTTGGTGGTGTGGTGTTCAGAATGGCTTCAGCTGGTTCAGCACCATTTGTGACTCCTCAAATACTGGAACAGTCAGTGCCCATATGCAGCAAGACCTGATAAATCTTCAGGCTTGGGCTGATAAGTGGCAAGTAACATTTGCACCACACAGGTACTAGACAATGACCATCTCCAACAGAGGAGAATCTAACCATCTCTGCTTGACATTCGATGATATTACCATCGCTAAACCCCCAACTATCAAAATCCTGAGGTTTACCATTGACCAGAAATTGACTGGACAAGCTATATAAATACAGTGGATACAAGAGCAGGGCAGAGGTTGGAAATTCTGTGGCGAGTAACATACCTCCCAAAGCCTGTCCATCATCCACATGGCACAAATCAGTGTGATGGAATGCTCTCCAACACCCGCTTGACATCATGCAGGACAAACAGCCTGATTGATCCACACCTCATCCACCATCAACGCACAGTGGTAGCAGTATTTAACATCCACAAGATGCACTGCAGTAACTCACCAAGGTTCATAGACATAGAATTTACAGTGCAGAAGGAGGCCATTCAGCCCATCGAGTCTGCACCGGCTCTTGGAAAGAGCACCCTACCCAAGGTCAACACCTCCACCCCATCCCCATAACCCAGTAAACCCACCCAACACTAAGGGCAATTTTGGACACTAAGGGCAATTTATCATGACCAATCCACCTAACCTGCACATCTTTGGACTGTGGGAGGAAACCGGAGCACTCGGAGGAAACCCACGCACACACAGGGAGGATGTGCAGACTCCACACAGACAGTGACCCAAGCCGGAATCGAACCAGGGACCCTGGAGCTGTGAAGCGATTGTGCTATCCACAATGCTACCGTGCTGCCCACTAACTTCAACAACACCTTCCAAACCGGAGACCTCTACCACCTAAAAGGACAAGGGCAGCAGATGCATAGGAGTACTATCACCTGAAAGTTCCCCTCCAAGTCACATACCATCCTGACTTGGAACTATATCGCTCCTTCACTGTTGCTGGGTCAAAATCCTGGAACCCCCTTCCTAACATAACAGCATTGTAGGTGTTTCTACACATATGGACTGCAGTGGCTTAAGAATGCAGCTCACCACTACCTTCTCAAGGGCAACTGGGATGGGCAATAAATTGGTCTAGCCGGCAACATCCATATCCCATGAATCAATCAATAACAAATGGCATAGATAGGACATAAATACTGATTCCACCCGAGGAATTCAACCTAGTTATTCAGATTCTCAATAAGATCAGGGAAATAATCCACATTCACAAGGAAATTGTTCAAATTTACAAGCTGGAACAAAAATACATTGTGGAATTTGGGTATCCACCCTGGCTTGAATGTATATGAAAGATTTTTTAGGACCAATTTCCTCAGATTAGTATTCGGGCTTTTCAGTGAGAAAGTCAAGATGAAAATATGAACAGGAATCCTTAAATCTCAACTGATAACAATTTAATTGCTTTTGCTGTACCAATATTAAAATTTATTTAATCTGTATTGCTGAGGGGTGTGGCATTAACAAACTTTGACGATTCTGGCAACTCTGTGACAAATTGAGTTTCAGCTTTAACACTATTTTAGGTTATTTCATCCAAACTAATGTTTGCTAGGGTTCTGGTATAAGTACTCCATTTGTACCACCATAGGACTTTACACATATACAAGAGACCAGATGGAGTTACCTAACAGATGGCACTTGACAATACAGCACTCTCCCATTACTGCACCAAAAAGTCAACCTAGATTTTGTGCTCAAATCGGGATGTGAACCCATAACCTCTGACAGCATCAAGATGCTATCATTGAGGCAAATAATTATTCTGCCTTAACCTCAACTTTCCTCATGCCATGTTGTCCCAGTTAGTGAGCTAACCTTGTGACCCTGTTGAAAAAGCACAACTGAATTTTCAGGGAAGAAAAATCATTGCACACTGTAAAAATTAAAAATTTAAAGAGGTGACATTATTTATAGGAACGGGGGTGGCACGGTAGCACAGTGGGTAGCACTGTTGCTTCAAAGCTCCAGGGTCCCAGGTTCGATTCCTGGCTTGGGTCACTGTCTGTTCAGAGTCTGCACGTTCTCCTAGTGTCTGTGTGGGTTTTCTCCGGTTTCCTCCCACAAGTCCCGAAGGACGTGCTTGTTAGGTGAATTGGACATTCTGAATTCTCCCTCAGTGTACCCGAACAGGCGCCAGTGGCGACTAGGGGCTTTCACAGTCAGTTCATGGCCATGTTAATGTAAGCCTACTTGTGACAATAAAGATTATTTTTTTTAAATTGAAAATTAGATGAACATTTGTGGTGTTGAGTGGTCCAGGCTGATTGTCTTCAGTTTGGGGTTTGAAGTCTACTACACTTTTATTGTAATTCTTCATTTTTTCCTGTGGATTTTGACCACTCTCACACACTCCCTAGTTACTGCACTGTAAGAAAGGGAGCTCCAACACAAGCATGTGAACAAACTGAAAACAACTTATAGAACCCAATCCGTCACTGAAAATTCACCCAACTAATTAGTCAGCAGTCCTGTTGTGAAATATGAAAGTGCATTCTTTCAGTTAGGAACACATGAGCAACATATGAACAAGGAGCAGGAGTAGGCTATTTAGCCCCTCGAGCCTGCCTACCCTCTCTTCCTTACCAAGAATCTATCCACCTCTGCCCTAAAAATATTAAAAGACTCTGCTTCCACCATCTTTTCATAGAGAGTTACAGAGACCCTCATCCTCAGTGAAAATTTTTGTCTCATCTCAGTTTTAAGTGGGCAAACCTTTACTTTTAAACAGTGACCCGCTAGTTGTAGATTCTCCCAAGCATCCTTTTCACATCGACTTTCTAAACCCCTCAGAATCTTTTTTGTTTCAATCAAGTAAATCTCAGCAGCAATGTAGAAAAATAGTTAGTTAATGCATGAACACTATATAAAGGGGTTACAACTACACTTGCATGAAATACTCTTTGCAATCATGCCACAAACATGTCCCACAAAGGCCCTTTGAGAAAAAGTTTTTGAAGCATTGGATTTACCCATCGAACTAAACAGACTTGTAACTATGGTTCTCAAGACCATTATCTCATCTTAAAACTTTCCTGTTTCAATGTTGTTCAACCAACAGTGAGAGAAAATAAAGTCTGAATGATTGATTCACTAGTTCCACTTCCTCCCTTCAATATATCAGATGGTTATGATAGCCCTATCATCCGACTCACCCAATTTGTTGTTACCTATATCCTTCAATTTCCAGTTGGACATGCTGACAAAATGATTTGTGGATTGAAACACTGCAGCTTTAAATTTTTATAATTGATACACATGAAGATCTGTCTTGCCACCCCCACCAAACAAAAGATAAATACTCCATCCCCATCAGTTTTTTTTAAAACATCCAGTTTCCAAATATGGGGAGGTGGTGGCGTATTGTTATTGTCACTTTACTAGTAATCCAGAGACCCAGGGTAACGCTCTGGGGAACTGAATTTAAATCCCACAATGGCAGATGGTGAAATTTGAATTGAATAGAAATCTGGAATTAAAAGTCTAATGATGACTATGAAACTGTTGTCAATTGTTGTAAAAACCCTTCTGGTTCACTAATGTCCTTTAGGGAAGGAAATCTGCCATCCTTATGTGGTCTGACCGACATGTGACTCCCGATCCACAGCAATGTGGTTGACTTTTAAAATGCCCCCTCAAGGGCAATTAGGGACAGGTAATAAATGCTAGCCCAGCCAGCTACGCCCACCTCCCATGAAAGAGTAACAAAAAACAAAAAGCTGTTATCTTTCAGAAAATGCTCTCTTGTGCTTCTTTTTATCTTTATCACCACGATTTTAACTTTCTAAGTCAGAGCAAAGTTCTCTTGTCCATGGAGCTTGTGTTACTCACCGATATGAAATTGCTCAGCTGTTTGACTTTCTGTTCCAATTGGTCTCGTTCCTGCTTTAGCTCCGCACTCCACTTCAACAATTTCTGTTTTTCCTCTTCTTTTGCTGCAGAAGAGAAAATAAAATTTGAGAACCTACAATACAAAAAGAGCAATATTCAAAAAAATTCACAATTTTAATTAATATTCAAGATCATCTAGCAGCAGAAAAATGGGGCACAATATTTGAAGAGGAACTGTATTCATCTGAATGGACATATAATCCTAGAATTTAAAAAAAGAATAAGTACCCAATTCATTTTTTCCACTTGAGGGGCAATTTAGCGTGGCCAATCCACCTACCCTGCACATCTTTGGGCTGTGAGGGCGAAACACACGCAAACACGGGCAGAACGTGCAAACTCCACACAGAATGTGACCCAGAGCCGGGATCGAACCTGGGACCTCGGTGGCATGAGGCAGCTGTGCTTACCACTGCCCTACCATGCTGCCCATAATCCTAAAATTTAACAGGATGCTGCACATTTGATGTCCCACAATGCTCTTCTATTTGTGTATTTGAGCTACTTGGTGGGCTACACAGTAACACTTATGTTCAAACTACCAAAGTAGAGAAGGGAGAAAAGGAGGGGTAAGACTACACAAAATATCATGAAGGGAATCCTGCTGAGATTTTCCCAACACATTGACTTCAAATGAAATGCAAACCATCATGGTCAGGAAACCCGAATAGTTTTATTTTTGCCATTAAAATCTGTACATATTTTGTTGTAGTGCAAGTTGCATTGCGCCTCTGAAAGCCAACATGATTTTCCTAAACAAGTGAGAACACTGTATTTGATTGTTTTAATAAAGTAACCTGTGACCCAGACTATGGTGAGATGACGATTCAGTTTTCAAGCAGTGCCCTTTACAGGACCATCTGTTTCAATGAATATCCATGCAATGATGCCCAAGGGAGAAAGGGTCAATCCAATTCATAGCTGTTTTGATATATACTCAACATTGAGCCAATATTGCTTGAAGATAAACTCAAAGAATTTCAAGCTCTTACCAGCTTTGTAGGCAATGTAAGAATGTACAATAGCTAGTGTCCCAGGCCACGGGATAGCTTCTTCCTTTTTCAGAATCTAAAAACAAAACGTTTTCAACAGTGATGGATAGAACATGCCACTTGCTTAAACTCTTTTCAGCAGATGTTAAGACTGCAAATAAAAACAATTTGTAACTGACTTGAGTGACAAGAAAAGACTTGTCTTTACGTAAAGGCTGGTCAATCCGTAAAGTACTGAAGTAAACTTAATCTTTGTAATTTTCTTTCTCTTAGTATTAAGGCTTAATAGGATACTGTTTGCATTTCAATGAAAGGAAATTAAATGTATTTAATCATTGTTTATCAACAGCACTGTCCAAATTGTGCCTGGGAATGCACATGACAAATGGATGACCATGGCAGAGAATAAACCGGTTAGTCTTTGTGCTCGGTGGTGGTATCAGATATTCTCAGTCGAGGTGTAGCAGATTGAGATGCCAACAACACGCCTTAATCGCAGCCACAAAAGGTGCAATATTTCCTTGACTGCACACCCCCTATCCATAGATCCATCTTCAGAAAGCTTGGCAATCTAGTGCCCCTAAGTTTTAAATTAAAGCTGGTTAAGGTGAGTAATAGATTTGAATCTGTCCAAACTGAATTTCACTCTGGATCTTTAACAGCTTCTTGACGGCATTCTCGATGTTCTGAAATATTGCTACATTTTAAGTCAGGAATAATAAATTGATCATTGTAAATCCCAATAACCAGAGAACAGCCAGAAATGGTAGTGTCTGGTTCATTACTGATTTTATTAACTTATTGTCCTGAATTATATCTATGTGTATACCCTGGAGTGTTGAGACACTATATGCATAATGGAAGAAAATTAAAAAAAAAGTAAATCCCACCATAAAAAAATTACAAAAACAAAACCCTACAACTAGAGCTATATTAGACTAAATTAAGTCTAAGGCACTTTCTAAGCCCACACCTGCTCCTGACATTTGGGACAAATCCACATTCCTTTGGGAATGGCTTTTAATGGCGGGTCCAGGCACTCCAGGTGATACACACGAGAACAAGTGTCACACATCAGCAGCTGTCCACTACGTCGACACACAGAGCAGAAATCCTCATGGATGTCACCCTATCAAAAAACAAAGTTACATAATCATTTACATGGCTTACGTTATAATTTTGGGTTTTAATTTTTGCGACAGTTATTATTTTAGTGGCTCCCAATATGGCAGACACAAGCCTAAATAAATACATGGCCCAGGCACTATGACATCTATAACACAAGGTTCTGAGGAGATCCAAATTTGGATCCCCATCAGAGCTGAATTTTCCACTCAAGCTTTTTTTAATCCAACCTCAACCATGGTCTCGGATGAAAGCAAACCTGGGTCGGGAAGGGCCTAACTGTACCACTCAAATGCAACACTTGGTAGATCAACCAAGGAGTGGCACTGACTGAATCTATGGAGATGCCAAAAGGCTGGACCGCAAATGAGACAGGTGGAACTCAAAATTGTGGAATTTGAAATGTTCTTTCTTAATCATTTTCCTCTTCCTTTCAGGGTTATTACAGATTTAACTGCAACTTTATACAAATTATTTGAGAATAACAGCACAGCTAATTCTGGACCTAATTAAGGTTTTATTAATTACATCAATGGATATTATATGAACTACTAATAAGATACCTTATACAACACAATGTTCTTTACTGTAACTTAAAAAATCTGAAGAACTAAATAATAAAATGAATGAATGAGTAAATGAATAAATAAATACAAATAACAATTGTGATTAGGTTGCACTGTGGACAGGCAGTTGAAACAGGTTGCATTTCCCTCCAAATAAATCAATCAGTTTTCCCATCCACTTTTTGCTTTATATGCCATTCTAAATAGATCTTTAGATCTATTGCAGGTCTGTACCAACTTTGCCAAACAGTACTTTCCAGTCCAAGCTGCCTTTACTTTTGAATCCTAATCACCTTTGAAATAAAAATCTCTCTTCAGGTTCAGTGCTTAAAGAGATCCTGACACGTTTCAAACAAATATAAATGCACTCACAGACAAAGTTGTATTTTTTGTGATGTTTTCAATGTCGTTTGTCTCATCTTGTATCTTGTTGACAGGGCCCCTTTGTAAAGTAGCCCTTGTGGCTAAATAGGGCAAACCCTAGTTAAAGATGTTTTAAAATAAAAAAAAAATTAAAATAAAGCTGTAATTGTCCATTCGTGGTTTACATCTAGATTCTTCTACGAATTGTTACTGGATTTAATTGTGGTGTTGTTCCAATAACTTGCTAGTGCACCAATTACCTTCTATTTGCAACAAATGTATTAATTGTCACACACAGCAAGCATGAATTAACATATATTTCCTGTTGTGATTTGGGAAGAATCATTCAGTTCTCAATGAATAGACACTAAGTTCAAGGGGAGATTAAATACTCCAACTAAATGTTACTTGAGTTTAAAAATTAAAGTTTGTTCCCGAAGAATGGACAAAATATCTCCTCTGACACCCAAAAACTTGCAATTATATAGCACTTTTAAATAAAAACATTCTAATAGAGATTTCATTGGCATTGATTTAAAAAACAAAACTGTGACTAGGAGAGGAGAGAGGAGGCTCATAGTTAAGATTTAAGTTGTGTAACTAGAAAAAAAAAGCTTCAAGAATGTCCCCCCATGAATGCAACATCAACATTACTGTTTTTGCTACTTCCAGACCAAACTTTGTGCAAACAATGTACTTTTTCCTGGACCATATTGAGAGATTATTAAAAATCAAATTCAAAGTACTTTACAACTAAAATTTACTTTTAGTTCTGGGCATCAAAAAATTATACAATATCAGAGAATTAATATCACAGAATTTGAAATCATTTATCGCTGACAAGAGTTTGTGTTTATATTATCTGCATCCATCAACATTTCATATTAAACTTCAAAGGGAAGATTGAATGATAAAGTCAGTCAAGAAAAGTTCATTCCTCTTGTACATTAACTCTCCCATCTTAGCGTACAATTAGATCGTAAGAAACCCCAACATTTCTACCTCTACTAGCCTGCAGATTATTCCAAATATTTACTGAAGTATTCAAAACATACTGTTAGAAATAGAGTAACAGTAATGGAGTGCAGTAGTGACAACTTATTATGGGTATGTGAGTGAAACAGAAAGATACATGTGATAAGGAGTTTTTATATATTTTAAATCATCACAATCATCAATTATTGTATTTTTTCCAAATGATTTCAAAGCACATCTTTAATCAGCTGCATGACATGGCGATTAGAAAAGCAAATATTCTTCAAGTTTGCCTTTACAAATAAGCTAAGATTGTACTACAGTGACAATGTGCTGGAGGATTAAGCCCGTGTCTTACACAACAAACTCTCATTCTCAGTGGTTAATCAATTTTCCAGGTATTGTATGGTCTATTGATTCCTTGGGCATACCTTACAGAACATAGGAACAAGAACATGGCTGATTTGTGACCTAACTACACGTTCGCACCTTTTCCCTATATCCCTTAATTACTTTGGATTTCAAAAAATTATCAATCGACACTTTCAGTGGCAGCCATGGAATAGGTAGTTGCACATTTGGCAGCTCCCGTTCGAGGCGGTCTTTTCGGTCCTATTCCCCGTTTGTTGGGTGGATATCTTGGTGGAAAACAATACAGAGGTGTTGGGAGGAAAGTAAAGCTCCACTGGTGGGGTCAGTGGATGAAACCACGGACCAGAAGTGGGTCAAGAAGGAAGGAACTGTTGGAGCAAGAGATTCTTCATGCGCCACAGGTGAAGATTGCGGAAGGAAAGGGTCGGCCCTACCAGCCCAATGGGCTACAGAGCAGCTGGTGAACTTCTTGAATGAGAAGTTTAGTCAGCAGAGGAGGGAAGCTCAGGAGGACCTGGCTAAGGTGGTAGAACTGCTAAAAATGGGGATCAATCAGGTGGAGCAGTGGCTGGAGACCCAGAGCCAGGTGATCCAGAAAGTGGAGGCGGCGGTGGGGGAGCACGAGGAGCAGCGTCACTCGTTGGCGCCCGAGATTGGGATGTTGCGAGAGACCCAGAAGCAGCTAAAGGATAAGGTGAAGGATGGGGAGAACTGCTCCTGGACACAAAATAAAAAAATTGTTGGGATGCCAGATGGTATCGAGGGAGCGGACACTGGCTCGTATGTAGCCAAAATGCTGGAGCAGCTGATGGGGGAAGGGGCCTTTGACAGGCCACTGGAGGTCTACCGAACACATAGGGCGATGAGGAAGTTGCAGGCGAACAAGCCGCCGAGGGGGATGGCGTGGAGGCTCTATCGATTCCTTGACAAGGAGAAGGTTTTGCAGTCAGCCAGACAGACGAGGAAGTGCACCAGGGAAGGCAATGAGCTCCGGTGTACCGAGACCTGGGTAAGGAACTGGCTAAGAGGAGAGCCGAGTTCAACCGAATCAAGGTTGCCCTCTTCAAGAAGGGGGTGAAGTTCAGGATGCTGTACCCATCCTGCCTCTGGGTGACTTACAACCTCCATGAGCATTATTTTGGGGCACCAGATGAAGCAATTTGAGAGACAATGAACTGGCATGAGGGGGAGGACATTGAACTCTGGAGGAAGTGTGAGGAGATATTGGTTCTTTCTGTCTCTTTGCTTTATTGTTTGCGGGTTGTTGATCAGGGGAGAACCTCTCTTCTTTGACATGTTTTTTGGGGGGTACTGTGGAGGGCAGCTTGGAGAACGTGGAGGGTGAGTGCACCTTTTTCCTATTTCATTGTTATTTGCACTGTGGTGTGCGAGCAGGGAGGGAAATCAGTGCTAGGTAGGTGGTTTGACACCTTGGTGGGGGCTGGCAGGCTAGTTTGGCGGGTTAGTTAACGAGCGCAGTGGGAATGAGCAGGTGGTTAGTGTTACAGAAGGGGATGGGAGCGTTGCTTTGTTTAAGGGGGGGGGCTGATGACAAAGGTGAGACTGCTGTGACGCAGTAAGAAAGGAGGTGGTGACGGGGCAGCAGGGTAGCATGGTGGTTAGCATAAATGCTTCACAGCTCCAGGGTCCCAGGTTCGATTCCCGGCTGGGTCACTGTCTGTGTGGAGTCTGCACGTCCTCCCCCTGTGTGCGTGGGTTTCCTCCGGGTGCTCCGGTTTCCTCCCACAGTCCAAAGATGTGCGGGTTAGGTGGATTGGCCATGCTAAATTGCCCGTAGTGTCCTAATAAAAGTAAGGTTAAGGGGGGGGGTTGTTGGGTTACGGGTATAGGGTGGATATGTGGATTTGAGTAGGGTGATCATGGCTCGGCACAACATTGAGGGCCGAAGGGCCTGTTCTGTGCTGTACTGTTCTACGTTCTATGATGGACATCCGAGGGTGGGCCTGGGGGGTCATGTGACTTGGGCCGGAAGCTGGCACAAAAAGGGATATGGTTAATCGGCAGGGGAGGGGGCTCCCCCGACCAGGCTGGTCACATGAAATGTGAGAGGGCTGAATGGGCCAGTCAAACGGTTGTGTGTTCGTGCATTTGAGGAACTTGAAGGTGGACATGGCCTTTCTGTAATAAATGCATTAGAAGTTCGGGGACAAGACTAGGCTAAGGAAAGGCTGGGTAGCACAAGTCTTCCATTCAGGATCAGATATAAAACGTGAGGGGGTGGCAGTGCTGATAGAACAAGCAGGTAGCATTTGAGGTGGGAAATATAGAGGCAGTTTCAGGAGGAAGGTCCGTGACGGTGAATGAGAAACTGGAGGGGATGCCAGTGGTCTTGGTGAATGTTTATGCCCCAAGTCGATTATGGCGGGAGGGGGACTTTAATACACTTATTGAGCTAGGTTCGGACAGGTCGAGTCCGCTGTCGGCGGTGGCGAAGGAGCTAAAGGGGTTCATTCCCGCATCAATTTGCGGGAATCAAGGATTTTCACCCGGGGGGGGGGGGGGGGGGGGCGCGGGGCGGTCCAATCCGAGGGTGGGGGGGGGGGGCTGCTTTTCAAGTTGAGGGACTGGAGGAGTAGTACGAGCTGCCCAGTGGGAATAGGTTCCGGTACTTATAGGTGAGGGATTATGTGAGGAAGCAGGTGCCATCCTTTCCCGATCTGCTGCCCTGGGGCTGCGGGATAAGGTGGTATCGAGAGCAGGAGTGGGTGAGGGTAGGGTGTTGCAGATTTAAAAGGAGTTAATGAACTGGGATGGAGCCCCAATAAGAGAAATCAAACGGAAGTGGGAGGAAGAGTTCCGGGGGGGGGGGGGGAGAGAGAATGGAGGTTGGATTGTGGGAAGCTTTGGGGAGGGTATTTGCATCTACGTTGTGTGCTAGATTTAGCCTTATTCAATTCAAGGTAGTGCATAGGTCCCATATGATGATGGCTAGGGTGAGCACGTTCTTTGAGGTCATGGAGGATAGTTGCGGGTGGTGCGTGGGGAGGCCCGCGAACCATGTCCATATGTTTCGGGCATGTCTGAGGCTGAAGGGGTTCTGGCAGGGGTTCGCAGACGTAATGTCTGACGTGTTGAAGGTGAAGGTGGCCCCGGGTCCGGAAGTGGCGATATTTGATGTGTCGGAAGATCCGGGAGTCCAGGGGACGGGAAAGGTCGATGTCTTGGCTTTTGCCTCCCTGGTAGCCCGCTGAAGCCGGGGGTGTGGGTGAGCGACCTGGCGGAGTTCCTAAGGCTGGAAAAAAATTAAGTTCGCCATAAGAGGGTCAGTGGATGGGTTTGCCCGGAGATGGAAGCCGTTTATCGATTTCAAGGAATATTAAGATATCAGCAGGGTATTTTTTTAAAAAAAAAGATCAATCTCAGATTTTAAATTAACATTTGCCCTAACATCAATTGCTGTGTGCAGAACATGATATAAAAAAAGACAACCGTTTGGCTCCTCGAGCCAGTTCTTATTCAATAAGAGTCGGATTGTGACCTCAGCTCCAATTTCCTGCCTGCTCCCCATAACCATCAACTTTCTTGTGGATCAAAAATCTGTCTAACTGCTCGCAGAGAAAGAGAATTTAAAACACTAATAATCCTGTGAGAGAAGAAATTCATCATTCCCATCTTAAATAGGAGACCCATAATTTAGAAACTGTGCCCTCTCATTCTGGATTAACGCGGGGAAACATCCTCTCAGCAGCTAGCCTCAGAATCATATATCTCACTAAGATCACCTCTCATTCTTCAAAACTCCAATGAGTAAAGGCCTGACCTGTTCAACCTTTCCTCATAAAACTAGGAAGATACTTAAGTGGGAAATTAAGAGGGGCCATGAAAAGTCCTTGGCAAGTAGGATTAAGGTAAATCCCAAAGCTTTTTATTCACATGTGAAAAGCAAGAGGGTGGCCAGGGAAAGGATTGGACAACTTAAGGACAGTGGGGGGAATCTATGTGTTGAGCCAGAGGAAATGGGCGAGGTACTAAATGCGTACTTTGTATCAGCGTTCACCAAAGAAATGGACTTTGTGGAAGATGATTCTTGGGTAGGGTGTATGGAGAGTCTGGGTCATGTTGACATCAAAAAGAGGTGGTATTGGGTGTTTTAAAAGACATTGATGTAAAAAAGTCTCCTGGGCCGGATGGGATTTACCCCAGAATACTGAGGGAAGGAAGGGAGGAAATTGCTGGGGCCATAACAGACATCTTTTTAACCTCATTATAATAATAATCTTTATCGTCACAAGTAGGCTTACATTAACACTGCAATGAAGTTACTATGAAAATCCCCTAGCCGCCATATTCTGGCGCCTGTTCAGGTACACAGAGGGAGAATTCAGAATATCCAATTCACCTAACAGCACGTCTTTTGGGACTTGTGGGAGGAAACCGGAGCACCCGGAGGAAACCCACGCAGACACGGGGAGAACGTGCAAACTCCACACAGTCGGAGTGCAGCTTGGGAATCAGGTAGGTGTTGTAACTTAGGTTCCAGCGGCCTTCATTTCCGGGAGCGGGAGAGAGAGAGGCAGTCGGAGTGCAGCTTGGGAATCAGGTAGGTGCTTAAGTGTTTTATTTTTACCTGTATTTAAGTTGGGCGGTTGGTCACACCGCAGATTAGGATTGGTGAGGGAGACAGGGAATAGGTGACCAAAAGGCAGAGAAAGAGCAGGAAGGCAGTGCAGGTGTCCCCTGCGGTCATCTCCCTCCAAAACAGGTATACCGTTTTGGATACTGTTGGGGGAGATGACTCACCAGGGGAAGGCAGTAGTAGCCAGGCTCATGGCACCGTGGCTGGCTCTGCTGCACAGAAGGGCGGGAAAAAGACTGGCAGGGCTATAGTCATAGGGGATTCAATCGTAAGGAGAATAGACAGGTGTTTCTGTGGTCGAAAACGATACTTCCAAATGGTATGCTGCCTCCCGGGTGCACAGGTCAGGGATGTCTCAGATCGGCTGCAGGACGTACTGAAGGGGGAGGGTGAACAGCCAGTTGTAGTGGTGGGTGCATATAGGCACCAACGATATAGGTAAAAAAACAGGATGAGGTCCTACAGTCAGAATTTAGGGAGTTAGGAGATAAGTTAAAAAGTAGGGCCTCAAAGGTAGTAATCTCAGGATTGCTACCAGTGCCACGAGACAGTCAGAGCAGAAATTCAAGAATAGTCAGAATGAATACGTGGCTTGAGAGATGGTGCAGGAGGGAGGGGTTCAGATTTCTGGGACATTGGAACCGGTTCTGGGGGCGGTGGGACCATTACAAACTGGATGGTCTACACCTGGGCAGGACTGGAACCAATGTCCTAGGGGGTGCTTTTGCGAACACTGTTGGGGAGGTTTTAAACTAATGTGGCAGGGGGATGGGAACCAGATTAGGAAGTTAGAGATCAGTAAAGAGCAGCAACTAAAGCCAGTAAGGTACTAGATAATAAACTCAATGTGACTAAGGGGAAGGGTAGACAGGGAAGAGATGATGAACGCAAAGGGACAGGTGGTCTGAGGTGCTTTTGTTTTAATGCGAGAAGTATAGCAGGTAAGGCAGATGAACTTCGGGCTTGGATTAGTACATGGGAATATGATGTTATTGGTATTACTGAGCCTTGGTTGAGGGAAGGGCAAGACTGGCAACTAAATATCACAGGGTATAGATGCTTCAGGAGAAATAGAGAGGGAGATAAAAGGGGTCGAGGAGTTGCATTACTGGTCAGAGATGATATCACAGCTGTGATTAAGAAGGGCACGATGGAGGATTCAAGCACTGAGGCAATATGGGTAGAGCTAAGAAATAGGAAGGATGCAGTAACATTGTTGGCACTTTGCTACAGGCCTCCCAAAAGCGAAGTAGAGGTACAAATATGTAGACAGATTATAGAAAAATGTAGGAGCAATAGGGTGGTCGTGATGGGAGATTTTAACTTCCCCAACATTGAATGGGACTCGTGTAGTTTTGGAGGTGTAGATGGAGCAGAATTTGTAAGGAGCATCCAGGAGAGTTTTTTTTAGAGCAGTATGTAAGTAGTTCAACTCGGGAAGGGGCCATACTGGACCTGGTATTGGGGAATGATCCCGGCCAGGTGGTTGAAGTTTCAGTCGGTGATTACTTTGGGAATAGCGATCACAATTCCGTAAGTTTTAGAATACTCATGGACAAAGACGAGAGTGGTCCTAAAGGGAGAGTGCTAAATTGGGGAAAGGCCAAGTATAACAAAATTCGGCAGGAGCTAGGGAATGTGGATTGGGTGCAGCTGTTTAAGGGTAAATCCACATTTGAAATGTGGGAGTCTTTTAAGGAAAAGTTGATTAGAGTGCAGGACAGAAATGTCCCTGTAAAAATTAGGGCTAGAAATGGCAAGATTAGGGAACCATGGATGACGGGTGGAATTGTGAGACTAGCTAAGATGAAAAAGGAAGCATACATAAGATCTCGGCGACTTAAAACTGATGAAGCTTTGGAGGAATATCGGGAAAGTAGGACAAATCTCAAACGCTCAATAAAGAGGGCTAAAAGGGGTCATGGAATATCTTTGGCTAACAGGGTTAACGAAAATCCCAAAGCCTTTTATTCGTATATAAGGAGCAAGAGGGTAACTAGAGAAAGGATTGGCCCACTCAAAGACAAAAGTGGGAATTTATACGTAGTCAGAGGAAATGGGTGAGATTCTTAATGAGTACTTTGCATCGGCATTCACCAAGGAGGGACATGACGGATGTTGAGGTTAGTTTAAATGGATGCTTAGGTTAGTTTAAATGGATGTTTAAATACTCTAGGTCAAGTCGGCATAAGGGAGAAGTTTTGGGTATTCTAAAAGGCATTAAGGTGGACAAGTCCCCAGGTCCGGATGGGATCTATCCCAGGTTACTGAGGGAAGCGAGGGACGAAATAGCTGGGGCCTTAAGCACGGGTGAGGTCCCGGAGGACTGGAGAATTGCTAATGTCTCTTTGTTTAAGAAGGGTAGCAGGGATAATCCAGTGAATTATAGACCTGTGAGCTTGACGTCAGTGGTAGGCAAACTGTTGGAGAAGATACTGAGGGATAGGATCTATTCACACTGGGAAGAAAATAGACTTATCTGTGATAGGCAGCATGGTTTTGTGCAGGGAAGATAATGTCTTACAAATCTAATAGAATTCTTTGAGGAAGTGACAAAGTTAATTGACGAGGGAAGGGCTGTAGATGTCATATACATGGACTTTAGTAAGGCATTTGATAAAGTTACCCACGGAAGGTTGATGGAAAAAGTGAAGTCGTATGGGGTTCAGGGTGTACTAGCTAGATGGATAAAGTACTGGCTGGGCAACAAGAGACAGAGAGTAGTGGTGGAAGGGAGTGGCTCAAAATGGAGAAAGGTGACTAGTGTGTTCCACAGGGATCCGTGCTCGCACCACTGTTGTTTGTGATATACATAAACGATCTGGACAAAGGTATAGGTGGTCTGATTAGCAAGTTTGCAGATGATACTACGATTGTTGGAGTTGCAGATAGCGAGGAGGACTGTCAGAGAATACAGCAAAATATAGATGGATTGGAGAGTTGGGCAGAGAAATGGCAGATGGAGTTCAATCCAGGCAAATGCAAGGTGATGCATTTTGGAAGATCTAATTCAAGAGCGGACTATACGGTCAATGGAATAGTCCTGGGGAAAATTGATGTACAGAGAGATCTGGGAGTTCGGGTCCATTGTACCCTGAAGGTGGCAACGCAGGTTGATAAGAGTGGTCAAGAAGGCATACAGCATGCTTGCCTTCATCGGACGGGGTATTGCGTACAAGAGTCGGCAGGTCATGTTACAATTGTATAGGACTTTGGTTAGGCCACATTTGGAATACTACGTGCAGTCCTGGTCGCCACATTACCAGAAGGATGTGGATGTTTTAGAGAGGGTGCAGAGGAGGTTCACCAGGATGTTGCCTGGTATGGAGGATGCTAGCTATGAAGAAAGGCCCTGATTGAGGACTACAAAATTATGAGAGGTATGGACAGGGTGGATAGCAACAAGCTTTTTCCAAGAGTGGGGATGTCAATTACAAGGGGTCACGATTTCAAGGTGAGAGGGGGAAAGTTTAAGGGAGATGTGCGTGGAAAGTTTTTTACGCAGAGGGTGGTGGGTGCTTGGAACGCTTTGCCAGCGGAGGTGGTAGAGGCTGGCACGATACCATCATTTAAGATGCATCTAGACAGATATATGAACGGGCGGGGAACAGAGGGAAGCAGATCCTTGGAAAATAGACGACAGGTTTAGATAAAGGATCTGGATCAGCGCAGGCTGGGAGGGCCAAAGGGCCTGTTACTGTGCTGTAATCTTCTTTGTTCTTTCTTCAGACAGTGACCCAAGCTGGAAATTGAACCTGGGACTCTGGAGCTGTGAAGCAACAGCGCTACCCACTCAGCTACCGTGCCATCCAGCGACAGGTGGGATCCCAGAGGACTGGAGAATAGCTAATGTGGTACCATTGCTTAAGAAAGGTAGCAAAGATAATCCAGGAAACTGTAGCCCAGTTGGTAGTAGGTAAATTAGTGGAGAGAATTCTCAGGGACAGGATTTATATCCATTTGGAAATAAATGGACTCATTGGCAATAGACAGCATGGTTTTGTGAAGGGGAGATTGTGCCTCGCTAACTTGATCGAACTTTTGAAATGAAATGAAATGAAACGAAATGAAAATCGCTTATTGTCACGAGTAGGCTTCAATGAAGTTACTGTGAAAAGCCCCTAGTCGCCACATTCCGGCGCCTGTTCGGGGAGGCTGTTATGGGAATCGAACCGTGCTGCTGGCCTGCCTTGGTCTGCTTTCAAAGCCAGCGATTTAGCCCAGTGTGCTAAACAGCCCCCGTGAGGAGGTGACAAAGATGATTGATAATGGGTGGGCGGTGGATGTTGTTTATATGGACTTCAGTGAAGCCCTTGACAAGGTGCCTCATGGCAGACTGGTACAAAAGGTGAAGCCACACGGGATCAGAGGTGAGGTGGCAAAGTGGATACAGAACTGGCTCGGTCACAAAAGGCAAAGGGTAGCAGTAGAAGGGTGTTTTTCTGAATGGAAGATTGTGACCAGTGGTGTTCCACAGGGATCTGTGCTGGGGCCTCTGTTGTTTGTAGTATACATAAACAATTTGGAGGAAAATGTAGCTAGTCTGATTAGTATGTTCGCGGATGACACCAAGGTTGGTGGAGTGGCAGACAGTGTTGAGGACTGTCAGAGGATACAGCAGGACATAGTTAGGTTGGAGACTTGGCAGAGAAATTGCAAATGGAGTTTTCATTTCATTCGGACTGTTTTCATTAGAACGGCGGAGGTTGAGGGGTGACCTGATAGAGGTCCACAAGATTATGAGAGGCATGGATAGAGTGGATGAGCATGTACTCTTTTCCAGGATGGAGGTGTCAGTCACCAGGGGGCATAGGTTTAAGGTCTGTGGGGCAAAGTTTAGAGGAGATGTGCGTGGCAGGTTTTTTTTTAAAACATAGAGGGTGGTGAGTGCCTGGAGTGTGTTGCCAGGGGAGATTGTGGAAGCAGATACATTAATGGTGTTCAAAAGGCATCTCGACAAATAGATGGATAGGATGAGTATAGAGGGATATGGCACTAGGAAGTGCTGAGGGTTTTGGCCAAGGGTAGTATCATGACCGGTACAGGCTTGGAGGGCTGAAGGGCCTATTCCTGTGCTGTATTGTTCTTTGTTCTTTTGTACCATCCCAGGAATCAACCTAGTGCATCTTCTCTGACCTGCCTAATTCAAGTATATCCCCAAGTAGAAAAGGAGACTGAAACTGTGTGAATACCCTGGGCAGGATTCTCCTTTCTCGGTCGCTGAAATCACGCTCGGCGATTGGCTGGAGAGTCCCCGTTTGCACCAAAATCGCTTTTGCAATGCTCCGCCCTCTCCAAAACAGCATATTCGCAGAGTACGTCGCACGCTGTATGGAAGGCCTCAGGATGTCGTCTGATGCTCTGCCCCCAATGGGCCGACTTCCCGATGGCGTGGGTCACTCATGCTACGTATTTTCGTGAACCTGGCGCGGTTGCTGCGGACTAGGTCCAGCGGCATCAGTCGGGTGGGAGCTATTCCGCACGCAGGGATGCTTTGGCGGAGGCTGGGGGCACTGGTGGGGGGTGGTACGGGGTGGCGAGCCTGGTCAAAGGGGGGCAGTTTTTGGCAGTCCGGGTCCACGCGCAGCCGGCGCCATGTTGCATGGCGCGGCCACTGCAGGCTGCCGTTCTGCGGGGCCACGGACCCAGCAATTCTCCGCCCGTATCCGCAGCTAAAGCTGGGGGCTTTATGCTGCATGCCTGATAACGCACCCACCAGACAGAGGATCGGTACAGCTTTTGTGCCGTTTTTTCAGGCGTAATACGCCACTGTTCCCACGCCTGTGTCAGCACTTAAGTCTTCAAATCGGAGAATCCAGCCTCCTAGGTCTGGTCTCACCAGCCCCATGTACCATTGTAGCAAGACCTCGCTATTTTTATCCTGCATCCCCTTGCTTTGCCTGCATATTAACTTTGAGAGATTCATGTTGTTATGGGCCAGGGTTTAGAGAACCCCAAAGTGTATCATGGAGTTCACCTGACCCACAACTTTTAACAGATTGTGGTATGGGGAGCACACAGTCCACTCTACAGGTGTGGTAGAGCAGAAATCGAAAAGTATTTTTTAAAGCAAAACAATGTTTATTCTATGAACTAAAATTAACCTTTTTAAAACATAGTGAACATCTTAGCAACCATCACTTCAAATACAACCCCCAACGAATACAACACTAAGTAACCCTTAATAACTTCCCAAACAACATCCAGAAGACAAAAGAAACACCTTTTAACAGAAGCACATTAGGTTTATATTCACTACTGAGAACATTTATAATTCTGAATTCACCAAATGATCAAGAGATAGTTTTTGTCATGGCAGAGAGAACAGCAATGCACTCGCTTTGTCTGGCTTCAGCTCCAACAATGAAAACGAAACTAGAACACACCCTGCAGCAAACAACCTAAAACAAAAGTAAAAAGCTGACTGTCAGCCCAGTGCCACCCACACTCTGACATCACTGATAAACATTTCTTAAAGGTACATCTCTTAAATGCCCATTCCTTAAAGGTACTCTCACATGACAATATCAGGACCCCTAGATCTCTGTACCGCAGCATTCTGTAAACTCTCTCCATTTAAATAATATTCTGCTTTTCTATTCTTCCTATCAAAGTAGATAACCTCATTTTCACACATTATGATCCAGCTGCCAAATTTTTGCCTCACTTAACCTATCCATATTCATCTGGAGTACTGAATTTTTGCCTTAGGTTCATGAAAAAATGCAAGACGGGCCCTTACGGTTTCCCAAATGCATGCCTGCCTCAGATCTCAGTTTGTGCCTTATTTTTGTATCTTGAGAGGCAAGGACAGGTTCCAGGTTCGGTTTCCAAGACATGATTGGGAGCAGGCTCTTCCCATTCTCTGTCCAATAAAGAGCAGTTAATGTCAATGTCCAAGACCTGCCAGTGTAAAACCCCGAGAGACCACTGGGGATGAACAGTGACCATTGCATTGCAAATAATATTGAGTTAGATGCTGGATGAAACATTGTTGTCCTGTGTGAACTGGCCTATTGACTGCAAGCCCTTTGTGAAACTAATAGCTACTGCTGGTTCCACTGTTTTAAGCCACTTTTGCCACTATCCTTTGAGTACCCTGCTGCACCAGTTTTTCGCTGCTCTCCCCTGAAAGTCACTGATTTCATGGAACAGCTCACACAGCTCTGCAAGTCACCACAGTATCTCAGTTCACCTTCTGCACTCCTCACTCCAAATCTTTATTCGTAATAATCTTTGTTGTGGGTGGCACAGTGGTTAACACTGCTGCCGAATGGCACCGAGGACCCAGGTTCGATCCCAGCCCCGGGTCACTGTCCGTTTGGAGTTTGCACATTCCCCCCGTGCCTGCATAGGTCTCGCCCCATAACCCAAAGATGTGCAGGGTAGGTGGATTGGCCAATCTAAATTGTCCCTCAATTGGCAAAAACATGAATTGAGCACTTTAAATTTATTTCCAAAAAGTAATAATCTTTATTAGCATCACAAGTAGGCTTACATTAACACTGCAATGAAGTAACTATGAAAATCCCCTAGTCGGCACACTCCAGCACCTGTTAGGGTACACAGAGGGAGAATTCAGAATGTCCAATTCGCCCAACAAGCTGTTTTTTGGGACTTGTAGGAGGAAACTGGAGTGCCTGGAGGAAACCCACGCAGATACGATGAGAACGTGCAGACTCCGCACAGACAATGACTCAAGCCGGGAATCGAACCCAGGTACTTGGCGTTGTGAATGTACCTAATTTCAAAGAATGCAGCACATTGACGACTCTCAGGATTACACCCAGAAGCATCGCAAAGGAGGCCTAGAATGCTGTTGGAACCACTCAGACCCTTACTGCAACTGTGACCTGGGACATGGTTTGTCACCCTACCACTTATATTGCAATGCTTAAGCCACCTAGCCTGCGCTGTTCAAACCTTTTCCTCTCATGCTACATTCCCCATACCAGCATTACATAACATGAAGCACATGTCAAGGAAGGCCATGACAACCCACATGCTGATGCATGTGCCTCCTCTTTCCTTATACCAAGATAGGCAACACCCAGGCAGCCAATAGACCCGGGAAGAAGCATTGCCCAAGCTGCGGTGTTCATGGAATTGCTCAGGTGGCAAACAAAGGCAGATGGTGGGCTTTGGGGTGTCATATTGGCCGCTAATAGTGATGGGTGACCCCAAGCTATGAATGCGTTCAGCCTGGGAGACATCAACCACTAGCAGATGTAGTTTAGGTTCTGGAGCTGTGGTTCCACCTTCCTGACAAGAATTAGACCGCGGTCATGAGAAGGTGGTCCATGTGTCTGAGGATGCATTGTCACCATCTTCCAAGGCAACAGACACCAGCCCAGAGACTCTCACTTATGTTAATGCATCATTGTGCAGGAAGAGGTGTTAGAGGCAGAGATGTTTGTGCATGGTTTTCACCAGAGGGAGGGCAGGCAGTTACAGGAATACTCCTCACAGGGTAGTGAGGCAGAGCCTCCGAAGTCTCCTTTTGGACCGAATATTTGGACATGCAGTGGCAGATAAGTGGCCATCTGGCTGAACTCCCCGAAACATTGAGTAAGCTGTGCACTACGGGTGAAGGAGTACGTGGTGGACATGAGCTTGGCTATTTCCCGGGTTAGGAAGCACATGATCAACAGCCAGATTGTCATCAACTCACGGTGAGGCCATGCGACAGCGTGTGCAGCACACGCAAAATCTCCTGCATAATGTCAATAACTCTGTAGCAGTAGTGAGAGAGGACCCAAAGGCGTTGAACAAGACCATCCTTTGGCTGGCAGATTGGTGGCTAGGAGATTAATGCAGTTGCGCCCCAGCACCATAACCTGTCAGCGATCTGGACAGCACACCAAGCACTGAGTAGTCAATGCATTTTGAGGGAATCGTTCTAACCTCCGATTCCTCAGCCAAACGCGCCATCTGCTAGCTGGGTCCAAGCGAGAGCAGCTGCTGCCCCACCATTAACATTCTGGTGGTCACCATTGACCAGAAACATAACTAGACTAGCCATACAGGTATTGTGGCTACAAGAGCAGGTCAGAGGCTAGGAATTCCGTGGCCAGCAACTCACTTTTTAATTCCCCAAGTCTGACCACCATACATAAATCGGGAGTGCGATAGAATACTCCCTGATGAGTGCAGCTCCAAGATGCTGCAACTTGGTATGCATAACATTATGGACTGCAGTAATTCAAGAAGGCAAGTCCCCGCCACCTTCATTCTTGAGTGCAATTAAGGATGGGTAACAAATGCTTGCCTTGCATCCCATGACAAATAATATATAAAAGGGGCTTCACTTTCAGCAGTTTCTTACGTAGGACTTTATTGAATGCCTTCTGAAAACCTATACAAATAACATTCATAAATATTCCCCTGATGACAACTTTAAGCACTTCTTCAAAAGATTCATTCAAGATGGTCAGGCAGGAGCTAACCTTTGCAAAGCCATGTTGGTTGATTGTCCTGGTATATCCAAGGGCCGACTAATTCATCGGGTATGGCAAATGACGAACTAATTCATTCGGTAATTAAAGTTTTTCAGTGAAGGCAATCAAGCAGCCAGAAGGTAAACAGCTGAAAGCTAGTGAATGAATTTCAATATGAGCTCAAAATATAGAAATCTTAAGACCTCATTTGGGGTAAAATCTTGCACTCAATGATGAGAGAGATGTTAGTGAAATATTTATTTAGTTATAGTTTGCCATCAGTATCAAGCACATCTAAGTTAGGACATAATTTTCTTTTGTTCTGCTGTAACAAATCTGCCTTTGTCTTGTCCTAAGGAAAGTATTGAAGCAAAGTTGAAAATGCATTTAACGCTATTTTTACTTTATTCTGATGAACATTGTGGAAAGTGGATTAAGCCATACAAACTCATGTTGGACCCTTAGATTTGTCAGGGAGAAGAGTTTCAATCTTTCAGACTGGGCTGGTCAATCTTCAAAGTGAAAATTTGAGTCTCCTCAATTTCTGCAGTTGAAATTCAAATTCAATCAACTTTCTACATCTGTCAAAAGATGCATGATGGAAAGCAGAATGTTTATCTCACAATCCTGTATGTATTTAGCATTTTCCTATAACCTACTTCAAATCATTAATTCCTAAATATCGGATGATAAAGCAGTAGAATGCTCCATACTTGTGTTAACACATGCAAGTAATGGCAGGCGGGGGGGGGGGGGGGGGGGTGGTGGTGTGTGTGTGTGTGGGGGGTTGGGCCTCCCTAATGTATTGTATTATTACTGGACGGTGATTGCTTCAAAGGTGAGGATTTGGGTGGGTGGGGGGGGGGGTCCCCCCCAGTGGGTCAGAATGGAGGAGAGTCTATGCAGGGGCTCGGGGCTGGCAACAGTGCCACTCCCCATGGCCCTGGGTAAATGTTCTGGGAGTCCGGTGGTGGTGGAAGATTTGGAGGCAGTTGAGGCAGCACTTTAAGTTGTGGGTGGGGTCAAGAGAGATGGCGATTAGGGGGAATTATAGGTTTTGAGTTAGGCTATTACAGGAACTGTTACTGGGTGGTCGTTCTGCCATTGTTTATCTTGCATTTTCATGAATTGGATGCCATCAAACTTTGGGAGGTGGGGGGTGACTATGGGGGTTGAGTATATTGTGTTTACTGTGTATGGGATGACCGATGATTCTCTTGTTTTTCTTTTGTTGTATTTGGAATGTAGGGGTGATGTTTGGGTCTGTATGTTGAAGGGGATGCTGGTTGGGGGGATTGATCTTGTATTTGTGATTGTTGGTTATCTTGTGTTTGTTCTGTATTTGATGAAAATGTGGAAGAGGAGGAGAATAAAAAAAAACACATTCAAGTAACCCCCCCAAAATATTAAGAAAACAGACGAGGATGTTAACTGCAAACTGCAATAATTGGTGCACCTTTTACAACACAGAATACCCTTATATAGCTAATGTTGGGGTTCTGCACCCTGTAAACCACTCAAGCTAGTATATATAAAAGAAGAATCACAGAAATTAAAAATAAGTCGAATAAACTTTAAAAAAATATTAATTTACAATACCCAATTCATTTTTTCCAATTAAGGGGCAATTTAGCATGGCCAATCCACCTAGCCTGCACATCTTTGGGTTGTGGGGGCGTAACCCACGCAAACACAGGGAGAACGTGCAAACTCCACACAGACAGTGACTCAGGGCCGGGATCGAACCTGGGACCTTGGCGCCGTGAGGCAGCAGGGCTAACCCACTGCGCCACCGTGATGCCCAAGTCGAATAAACTGGATTAGAAACTGCTCAAACATCGCTCCAATGGTTCCATGTGAGTTCTTGGTTAAATTATAGCTTTGCAACACACTCAATGTAAAATATTGCTCCTACCATGCCTTGTCTGCCAATATAAAAAGGAGTCAATAGCAATCACAGGAAACTCCAGTTCAAACTTCCCTATCCTGCTGACTGCAGGTGAAAATAAGGAAGCATAATTTTCAAGTCGCAAGCCAGTTCAGATATTGGCAAAAGATTCAAGCAAGTTGCTCAATTTCTGGTTGTGTGTAGAAATGGGCGTGAAATAAAGGACAGAAAAATATCCAGATGGGTAATAGCTCAAAAACATAAGCTATATAATTTGTTTGCATTCTGTTTGAGTAAATTAGTGGTACAACAAATTAGTCACGAAGATCTATGTATCAAAACATCCACTTTAGCGGAGTTGAAGTGTTTTCTGTCACCTTGCAACCAAGTGCACTGAATCACATTTAGCAAAGGAATCATTAAAAAAAAATTTAAATATAGACTCCCCAATTCATTTTTAGGGGCAATTTAGCGAGGCCAATCTACCTACTCTGCACATCTTTGGATTGTGGGGGCGTAACCCACGCAAACACAGGGAAAATGCGCAAACTCCACACGGACAGTGACCCAGAGCCGGGATCGAACCTGGGACCTCGGCGCCGTGAGGCAGCAATACTATCTACTGCACCACCGTGCTGCCCTAGAAAAGGAATCATGTAGACTTTAAGGGACACTGAAGACTGGGGCCTCAGTTAAACTGAACATGTCGTAATATGAATTTTAAAAAGTATATATAAACGTGGTTTAAAGAGATCCCCTCTCCCCCCAAATCTCTAACATGGTGTGGAGCTGCTCAGCTTGACACCTTGTACAGGAGTGATGACTTTCAACACAGAGGCAAAGACTGAAATGTTAAACATATAGTCATCGTGCAATTTGTATTGCATTATACAGATGGAGGCTTTGTTTAGCAACTGCATGCATGTCAGAGCACTGTGAGTGAGCAAGCAAGGGGAAGGAAGGAGGAGGAAGAAAGGCTCAATATAGTCAAAATGTCTACGTTATTCCTCTTTTGTTACCTACTATCTATGCTACAAGAAATGTAAATAAATTGGCATTATACCTCAAAATGTGCTGACTTATTAACCCTATGAAATTTGGTAACTTACATCTATAGAGCTGGGGTTGGATGCAGACTGTGCTGGAGCACCAAAACTGAGCAAATTCTCTGCTTTTTCGAAATCTGGGGAGGCAGGATGACTTGGAGGGGAGGAAGGTGCCATTACCCCTATACCCAGCACACTAGTGTACTTAGGAGGGCGACCTACATTTAAGAAAAAAAAAGAACACCAAATATATACACACATACCTTCAACCACTGATCCTCATTGGCTGCCATTGAGGAAAGAGGAGGAGGAGCATAGACAAGTGTTAATAAACAGTCACAAATTAAAGGTCAAAACAAGGAACAAACAATAATACTTAACAGTCATGTAATAAAAAGGGGAAAAAGGGAAAAAATGAAGTTAACACATTTGTCAGCAGCAATATGTATGTACAGAAATGATACTCCTAATCAAAAACTATAAACAACAATATTGGAAATGTTATTATACTATGAATTATAAAAAATAACGGGCATTATTTTGGTTAGATTTCCAAAACCACGACTTGAGGGTTAAGTATCTAACAAGTAATGAAGAAGTTGTAACAAATCAGTGCGTGGCATAACTGTTTTAAAGAAACGTGCCGACCCAGTTGTTTGGCACACAGTTTGGCATGAGTTACTAAAGTCGCAATTTTAACAGAAAAAAAAGCTGCATTTCTTTAATTGAAAATAAAATGTTGTATAATTATTTAAATTGTTTTTGTGAAAGTAGTCCTAAATATTTATTACAAAAATATCCAAAACAATCCTGTTCAAAAAAACTCATGCATATATTCATCGAAATGCATATATATTTTTTAACATGCAACATAATGCACAGTGAAGAATATGTCAATATTCACATAATCTTAATTAGGGTAGCATGAGCTAAACATTCTTTTGCAAAGTCATCACTGATAAAACCATCGCTACTTCTAAGAATCTGAATTTGAAATCATCATCAAAGGCCAACAACCCTTGCGCTTGTGATGATCCAAAACAATATTCAAATGACAAAATAACAGCAAAGTTATTCTGGAGCCAACTTGGAATCAAAGAGGAATGTACTTCATAGAATCATAAAATTTGCTGCACAAGAGTCTATCTGAAAGAGCGATCCATTTAGCCAATTCTCCAAAGCTTTAGTTATACAACAATTATTCACCTCTTTTAAAAACCATTAAAGGTTCCATTTCCACCACTACTGCTATAGGGCAAGCATTCTGCAGTCTAATAACCTCATGTAAAATAATGTCTAAATCTCTCGCTTCATTCTTTGATTATTTTCAATTTATGTTCTCTAAAGCTTACCGACTAATGGAAATTTACCTAATCAAAACTCAATATCTATATGGTGTTCATTCATCCAACAGGTTTAACCAAGTCTTCCCACTGAATGGCCTCACCAAATCTCCCAAATTTAATTTAAGTCTAATATAAAAGCAGCGTGAAACAGTATTGCAACCTATTATCCCAAAATACTTTTATTTTTAAATGATCTGCTAGTCAGGTGTCTTTCGTGAACTGGAGGTTGAATCGAAGTAATATTTGATTTGAAAGAAGGCTGATGCATTTACTGCTTTTCCTTACTTAAGAACTTCACCCCATTGGCTTGACGCAATAAAATAGAATGACTGTACTGCGGCCTACACAATTGCTACATTAACATCTAGTTCATCTTTTAATGGGCTTTGATTAAAACAATTACCAATAAATTTCTACCAGCACAAGTTTCAGGAGCCTGAATCCCACAAGTCTAAAACTGAAGTTCAACAATGTGCAGATTGCACTTTCTTATTAACAAAATTCCACAAATTCTAAGTTGTTGCAATGAATATTATCCAACATAAAGAAAGGTAAAATATCAATAAATAAAATAGCTCTTTGATGATTTCTCTAAACTACTGGGACTAAATATGCTAGTTAGAGGTGAAGATGTGCTATTCTGTTCAGCAAGGCCAGAGAACAGGGATATTCAAATACTACTGATCCTTTATTGCATAAAAAATGTAAGAACACTATTAGTGTTTTTTCTAGTCTTGCATATTTAAAAAAAAAAGTTCTTATTGAAGGTTTTTTAAAACATATTATACACTATACAAGCAGTAAGGTTAACTGTGCCGATTACAATGTACATATCAATTTCCTTAGTGTCGGACGCCCCTCGTTAATCCTCCACCCCATTCACTGTTGTTTCAATGTCCTTTCCCGGGTCCTTCATTGCACAATGGATAGTTGTTCATTATTTACAAGTGGGCGGTGCCCCCCCCCCCTGTTGTTGGGCCTTCCCCCTTTCCTTCCCCCCAGCCCCCTCTCGGACCTATTTTCTGCCTTCCCTAGGGATTTCCTATTCCTGTGTTCTTGTTCTCGGCTTTCTGAGCACTGTGCCGGTTGTTTTCTGGCCTCCCCCACCGCCCCCTCCTCCTCCACCCCCCCTCCATTTCATGTCTTCTCCTGTGCATCTCTTCCTCTCACCCCCTTTCCAAATCCCCCCTCGTTCTATTGCCTGTTGCCTTCAAACAGGCCCTGGAACAAATTGATGAATGGCCTCCGTGTTTTGTGGAAGCCCTTCTCTGACCCTTGGATGGCAAACTTGATCTTCTCCAGATCCTGGGGTATCCTACTGTCCCCTCGTGGAGAAAGTGCTTTACCTTGAGGTTTCTAAGTTTCTGACCTGTCGGTAGTTCCAGGTCCTCCGTCAATTCGCTCAGTGTCGCTAATCTGTCCCCCATGTAAAAGTCCCTGACTGTTCGCGTCCCCCTGCCCTGTCTCCATTTTTTTTGAAAGTGATGTAGAGCACGGCTGGTGGGAACTTATGGTTTCCACTGATGGGACCATGGGGGATATTTCGATCATCCGAAATGTTGCCTCGTCTGTTTCAATGTCCTTAGTGTAGCTACCACCACTGGGCAGGATGTGTGTTTCGTCAGGGGGGATGGGAGCACTGCCGCGGCGAGGGCCCGGAGGGTTGTTCCCTTGCAGGAAGATTCCTCCATCCGCTCCCATTCTGTGGTGGGTTCGCGTGTCCATCCTCACTCTCTCTGCTGTTGCTGTCCAGTGGTAAGTTACAGTGTTATAAGTTTGGTAGTGCCAGGCCTCACTTGATTTCCCTCCTTTGCAGTGTTGATTTGGGGATTCTTACCCCTCCACACAAACGCCATAATCATTTTGTCTATGTTGTGGAAGAAGGCCTTGGGCATGAAGATCGTTAACGATCTGAACAGGAAGAGAACCTCGGCAGTACGTTCAATTTGATCGTCTGCGCCCTCCCCGCCATGGAGAGGTGGAGCGTGTCCCATCTCTGTAGGTCTTTTTTAACTTCCTCCGCCAGGCTGGACAGATTCCACTTATAGATCTGTGTCCATTCCCAGGCTATTTGGATCCCCAGGTAGCGGAATTTGTTTTGGGCTACTTTAAATGGGAGTCCTCCAGCCCTGTACCTCCCCCGTTTGGGTTCACCGAGAATACCTCGCTCTTGTTAGGTTTATAACCCAAGAAGGTTCAACCTCTTTCAGCAACTACAAGGTTGCTCTCACGCCTTCCCGCGGTTCCGAGACATAGAGGACCTGGTCACCTGCATAAAGTGAGACGCTGTGCTCTCTGCTTCCCCTTTGGGTACCCTTCCAGCTTTTCGAGTCTCGCAGAGCGATCGCCAGGGATTCATTTGCTAGGCCGAACAGGAGCGGGGACAGTGGGCATCCCAAGTGCCTCTGTGCAGCTGGAAGTATTCAGACCTGGTGATGTTGGTTCAAACATTTGCCTTGGGGTGTTGTGTAGGATTTTCACCCAGGAGGCAAATCCTACTCCTCGTCCAAACAGCTCCAGTACCTCGAGGAGGTATTTCCACTCGACTCCGGGGGCGGGGGTGCTCATTATTTGATCAGCCGCCTGATGTTCGCAGTAAGCGGCCTACCCTTGACAAAGTCCATCTGGCCCCCTGCAACCACCTCTGGTACGCAGTTTCCAGCCACTTGGACAGAACCTTTGCCAGTATCTTTGCATCTACATTCAGCAATGAAATGGGACTCTATGAGCCGCATTCCGTCGTGTCTTTGTCTTTTGTGGGTATCAGTGATATCATGGTCTGTGTTAGCGTAGGAGGCAGGGTGCCCCCTCGCCAGCGGGTCTGTGAACATGTCCCTTAAATGTGGGGCCAGGGCCGGCACAAATCTTTTATAAAGCCCCCCCCGCGAACCCATTGGGTCCCAGCGCCTTCCCCACCTGCATGGAGCTGATGCTCTCCATGATTTCTCCTAGATCTACTGGTGCTTCCAGTCCCCCCCCCCCCCCCAACCTGTTCTCCCTCTGGACAACTAGCATGTCCAGTCGGTTGAGGAACTGTTTCTTCTCCGCATGCCCGTCGGGAGGTTCGGAGGTTGCAGCCCTCGGTAGAATGTCTTGAATGCCTGGTTGACCTATTTTGGTTCCGCTACTGCCTCTGCTGCCTTTTATCTGCGCTATTTCCCTCATGGCTGCCTGCTTTTTCAGCTGGTGAGCCTATAGGCGGCCAGCCTTATCTCCGTGCTCGTAGAAGGTCCCCTGTGTATGGCGGTGTACTGCTTTCCCAGTGGATAGCAGGTTAAAGTCCATTTGTAACTTTTTCTTCTCTGCCAGGAGCTCTAAGGTCAGGGCCTCGGAGTACTTTCTGTCGACCTCCAGGATGGAGTCGATCAGCTGTTGCCTGGCCACCCTCCCTTCCCCATCTCTGCGAGCCTTGTAAGCTATAGTTTCCCCCCAGATCACTGCCTTTAGTGCCTCTCAGAGCGTGGAAGGTGAGACTTCCACGTTCCGGTTGTTAGCCATGTAGTCGCCTATGGCCTGTGATGTTTCCTGGTAGAAGGCCTTGTCGGCCAAGAGGTCCGTGGCCAACATCTATGTGGGGAGTTGGGCACGGCCCATCTCCAACCTCACATCCATGTAATGTGGAGCGTGGTCGGAGATGACTATCGCGGAGTATTCCCCTCCTACTATTCTTGGAAGCACCGATTTCCCCACTGAAAAGTCGTTGATCCGGTCTATACCTTGTGGACCGGTGAGAAGAACGAGAATTCCCTCTTGCCCGTGTGCAGGAATCTCCATGGGTCCACAGCCCACATCTGTTCCATGAATGTTCCCAGTTCCCTAGCCACGCCTGTCATTTTACCCGTTCTGGGGTTTGATCGGTCGGTCAGTGGGCCTGCACGCAGTTAAAGTCACCCCGCCATAATCAGATGGTGTGCCGATGTCGGGGATTTCTGCCATGTCTTCTTTATAAAGAAAATCTGTGTCGTCTCAGTTGGGCACATACACATTTACCAGTAGTACTGGTGCCCCGCCTAGGACACCACTGACCATGACATACCGTTCCCCCTTGGTTCGTAACCATCCTGGTCTCCGTAAAACTCGTTCTCTTCATACTCAGGGAGTCCGGTAGTAGTAGCGACATTGAAAATCTGGAGGCAGTTGCGCCAGCATTTTAGGCTGGGGGCGGGGTAAAGGGAAATGCCAATTCGCGGGAATCACAGGTTTGAGTCAGGGAAGTGGGATGCGTGTATTTGGAGATGGGAGGAGAAGGGAGTTAGGGCACTAAAGGACTTGTTTCTGGGGGGCCGGTTTGCAGGACTGAAGGAGCTGGAGGTGAAATATGGGTTGGGGTAGGGGGAAATGTTTAGGTATATGCAGGTCTGTAATTTCGCAAAGAAGGGGATACAGAGCTTCCCGGTGGCGCCGGCCCCACACTGCTGGAGGAGATGCAGACGACAGGGGGAATGGAGAAAGGGGTGGCGTCGGAAATTTATGGGGTGATTCTGGGAGAAGAGGAGGCACTACTGGAGGGGATTAAGACAAAGTGGGAGGAGGAGTTGGGAGACAGCATGGAGGAGGGGTTGTGGTGCAAGGTGCTCCGCAGGGAGAATGCCTCAATTTTGTGAGCGAGGTTGGGACTGATACAACTGAAGGTGGTGTATAGGGCGCACCTCACAAAGGGGAGGATGTTTGTGAACGTTGTGTAAACCACGAACCCCACAAACCACGTTCATATGTTTTGGTCCTATCCAAAGCTGGAAAGGTATTGGGAGGGAGGTTTTCAGGGTAATTTCGAAGGTAGTATATGGTGAGGCTTGAGCCAGGTCCTCTGGAGGTCATATTCGGGGTATTGGATCGGCCGGGGTTGGAAGTGGGTATGGAGGCAGATGTTGTCGCCTTCACCTCGCTGATCATCCCGAAGGCGGATCCTGTTGGGGTGGAGGTCAGGCTCTCCACTTTGTGCCCTGGCATTGCGGGGGGATCTGTTGGAATTTTTAAACACTCAAGAGGGTGAAGTTCGAGTTGAGGGGAAGGATGGAAGGGTTCTACAATTCATGGGCTTTGTTCATCATGCACTTTCAAAAATTGGATGACATCGAACATTAGGGAGGGTTTGGACTGTGTATGTTGTTGATGACTATGTACAGGTGGATGGTGGATTCTTGATACCTGTTCTTTGACGTTTGCATTTAAAATGTTAGGGGCTGTTTGGGGGTTGGTGGGAGGAAGGGAGTGTTGACCAGGGGTTTGATATTGTATTTGTTATTGATGTTTGTTTGTTGGTGGGTTTAAATTTGGATGAAAATGTGAAAAGGAGAATAAAAATATTTAAAAGAAACCTTGTCCTCTTGCTGATCAGTATGGCTACTCTCTTAGCCGTCATCCTGTAGCATGAATGGTATGTCTGTCCCACCCAACCCTTTCTTATCAGCAGTCTGTCCTTCTCCGTCAGGTTTCTCCCCTGCAGGAAGATTATGTTGGCCTTCAGACTTCTGAAGTTGGCGAAGACTCTGGATCTTTTCATCGAGCTATTAATTCCCCTTACATTCCAGGTGACTATCCTGATGAGGGGCTTTTGACCCCCTGATCCTTAGAGATCAACCATACTTACCTGGTGGACATGCCCCTGCCCTCCGGGTTTTCCGTTTGTTAGGGGGCCGTCCAAAACGGCCATGGTCACCGTTCATACCAGGAGGTCAAGCCCCTCCGCTCTGGGGTCCCCCTTGGTCCAGGGGCACCCAACATGAGCGCCAACTGTGTCTACGCCACATGGGTGTGCCCCTGTACAGTCTCCCTTTGTTTAGGGACCCTCCAAAGTGGCTGCTTGCGCCGCCATCTTGATTCCTCGGCCTGCTCCCTGCCTGCCCAAGCCAATGCGATTGCCAAGTCTTTTTCTCTGTTCTGTTCCCCATGTGTTCTGTGCTCCCCACCCCGTTCCACCCTGCATCACCCCTCCCTGCCACTGTGCCTCCCCTCCCACCAGGCGCTCCCTCTCCGCAGAGGTGCGCCCCACGGCCCCCCTTACTGCCCTGCATGCACGTTTTCCCGTGCTAGCCCTCCTTGATAGTACAGAGGCTCCCCTCCCAGGGCTGGTCTCGCCCTTTGTGCCCTCTGACTACCTGTTTTTCTTCTCGCCCCCTCACCTGCTTTACCCGCCCTTGCTCTGTCCTGTACCCCGGTCTTTCCTTTCAGAGCGAGGCAGTACAGTCCCGCGCAAACACATAGCTAATCTCCTGGACCCGGTCTTTCTGTTTAGAACGAGGCAGTACAGTCCCGTGCCTTCATCGCTGCCATGCCTGTTCTCTGTCCATGCCGTTACTCCGTACAAAGTCGTTTGCTTCTATTAAAGTAATATTCTTTACTTTGGTACGTGACCCAGAGTCTGGCTGGGAAAGCATGTCGAATCGCACCCCACTCTTGCTGACTTTGCCTTGGTAAACTCAGCCCCATTCTTTGCCAGGTCTGCCCCAATGTGCTGATATTCACGGATTCTTTGTCATTCCCATGTGCTTGCCTTCGTTTGCCTGGCCCACCGCGGGATCCTTTCCCTATCCTGGTATCGGTGCAGCTTCGCTATGATCGCTCTTGGCTGCTCCCCCGCCTTGGACTTCAGTCTGAGTGACCCGAGTGCCCTGTCGAGTTCTGGGGGTTGGAGAAACTGTCCCTTCCGACTAGGTTGCCCAGCATTTGGGCAATATAGTCTGTCGGGTCTCTGCCCTCGATGCCTTCCGCCACAATTCATATATTCTGCTGCTGGGACCTGTTCTCTTGGTCCTCAAACTTTCCTATCAAACTCCCCTGGACCGCCACCAACATTTTCACCTCTGCCTCCAGAGCAACGATCTTGTCGCTCTGGTCTGTCGAGCTCTCTTGAGGTCCTCGATTGTCCTTTCCTGCACCTCCACTTTCTTTCCCAACCCATCGATTGTGTGTTGGAGGGAGGCAATCGCCTCATTAACCAACACCTTCACTGCAACCTCGATCACAGTTTTAATCGCCTCCTTCATGGCGGCCAACTCCTTTCTTATAAAGGTCCTCCAACTGTTCCCTGGTGGGGAGGGGGAGGCTGGTGCTGGTGTTCGGGTCACCGGTCTCCCCGTGCTCTTGGGCGGCCGGGGCCTCCTCCTCGCCACGTGGGTCCAACGGTTCGTCGGACCACTGATCGTGGCCCTTTCCACCACTTCTACCCTCTCGTTGACCCCTTGAGCTTCCATTCACTGGCATCTTCTCCTCCCGTTGCATCTTCTTTTCCGTTAGGGATATTTTCTGTTGGGGTTTTCAGGCCAACTTCTTCTAAAAGTGACTTTTTTGGTTCTGGTTGGGAGAACCACCTGATGTGCGTCCGCTCAGCACATCACTGTGACCGAAAGTCAGGAAAATGGAGGACTGACCTCCTACGAGCTGCAAGAGCAAGTTACCACCTCTGTCCTCCTGGCATCCGTCCCACCTGCCACTCTTCAATTCCTAAACCCTCCCATCAAATTCACTAGCTGACACCTCGCACTCTCCCAACATCCGACTTCCAAGCTTGTTCCTCAGAACACCTGACACTTATCATCACAACCCTTCTATGTCCAGTTGCAGTGCCCACACATTATCCGCTATAGACCACCTGACCCATCAAGCATGTGGCTCACAACGTCCTCTTTGTCTCCACAGGAGAAAATAGCCCATAATAGGAACAAAAGGGGGAAGATTGGGGGGGGGGGGCAGAATTCCAGAGGTCTGAGTCTTCACCCTATATAACAAAAGGACCCTGGAACTCACGGTGTTGCCCAAGCAGAGCAGCGATGACAGCGTGGTTGACGAATGGCAGAGAAGTGAGGATCCAGTACCCTTTTATCCAGATGACCAGTCTCAAGTGAGTTGTTAATGTCCCAGACAATTATACTTCCCTTTCACTGAACCCATGTCCTTTGTCGTACACCATCTGATGAGGCCGGGCCATCCGGAGTTGCTGCTCCCCCCCCCACCCCCGTTGCCCAAGAGGCCATCTCAGAGGAGAGCTCCAAGGAGAATACCAACAATGCAGCCCAGCTATCACCCGCACCTTCCACTATTGCAGAGACACACACCTCGGTGGGCAAGATTAGCAGACATGCTTCTGGGTCACTATCTGGTGAACACCTCAGAGCTGCTGTTACACATTAGGTGGAGGCAGGACTATCCAAGGGGGACAGCAGTCAGAGATCTGCTGGATCCAAGGACTCAGCTCCAGCCAGATGCCGAGCCCCTGGACATGGTTTTTCCTGAGTTGCTATAAATGATAAGCCAGTGTTGAGAGATTCAGGAGGGGGTGTCAGCAATAATCCTATGACTGCAAAGCAGATTGAAGGAGTCCCAAAGACTTCAGGCGCAGGAGATGGTGCCGGCATTCCGTGGTGCCCAGACCAATGCTGCTAGGGTGGCGGCCACAGTGCAAAACCTGGAACACAATGTTCGAGCCATGGGTGGTGGTGTCCAAGGCATGGCTGAGTCTCTGCTGACATTGGCTGAGGACCTTGATATCACGTCTCAGATACAGGTGGACATTGCCGAGGCACTGCCAGAGTTTGGCCCAGTTAAAGAGGACCAGGGGCTGGTCTAGCACAGTGGGCTAAACAGCTGGCTTGTAATGCAGAACAATGCCAGCAGCGCGGGTTCAATTCCCATACTGACCTCCCTGAACAGGCGCCGGAACGTGGCGACTGGGGGCTTTTCACAGTAACTTCATTGAAGCCGACTTGTGACAATAAATGATTATTAGTTTGGGCAGCACGGTAGCACATATGGCTAGCACTGGGGCTTCACAGCGCCAGAGTCCCGGGTTCAATTCCCCGCTGGGTCACTGTCTGTGTGGAGTCTGCACGTTCTCCCCGTGTCTGCATGTGTTTCCTCCTGCTGCTCTGGTTTCCTCCCACAGTCCAAAGACGTGCAGGTTAGGTGAATTGGCAATGCTAAATTGCCCTTAGTGTCCCAAACGTTTAGGAGGGGTTAGTGGGTTATGGGGATAGGGTGGAAGTGAGGGCTTAAGTGGGTCGGTGCAGACTCGATGGACCAAATGGCTTCCTTCTGCACGGTATGTTCTATGTACTATGCACTATCACCAAGGGCTTTGACAACATGGTGCAGACAATGGGGACCTCCAGGAATGGCAGTGCCAGATATTGATTTCTGCAACTACTCCAGCTGTCCCTCTGTCCCATGGGGTTACCCAGGACCAAATGGGCACCCTCATGGACAAGGAAGCACTGGAGCCCATCCCAGGGCCTTCCACTCAGGAGACTTAGGCAGTCTCCAGTTCTCCTAAATCCCATCTCCAGGTGGCACAGAAACACATGTAAATCGGCCGGGGCACTCCAGCCCCAGCCCTCCAGAGGATGACCGCCAAGGGCATCGAAGCAGGCTGCTTCCACCTCTGATGTGCATCCTGGGGACACCTCAACACAGCACTAGACCACAGACATTCAAGAGGTTTGAGGAGCTCTGAGCGGGCACTGCTGAGATCACTATTCGTAGCTAGGGGAAATAGATAAATTGTCACATTAAAATGTTCACCATTAAAACATTTCACACCTCCCGAGGTTTTTGTTTGTATTTCAGTGCCTGCCTATTTTTATACCGAAGGGTTTTTAAAAAGAGGGTGAACATGGTGATCTCTGGGTTCGTATGGGTGGGCAAAATCCTACAGGTAAAGAAGGTACTGCTGGAGCAGGTGGGGGGTGCTGGCCCTACCGAATTTTAGGAACTACTATTGAGCGGCAAACATAGCAATGATCAGGAAGTGGGGGAGGGTAGGTGGGGAGCAGTTGGAGGCTGCATCATGTAGGGGCACAGGTAACGGACCTCTTCCATTCACGCTGGCTCGGTACCCCACAAGCCCGGTGATTTTGAGGGTGTGGAGACGGCAGCGGAAGCATGTGGGAGTGTCGGTATGGGCTCTCATTTGTGTCAATCACCGGTTTGTGCCGGGGTTGACTAGACCGGTTGTTTCGAAGGTGGCAGCGAACTGGGGTTGAGCGGTTAGGGAAACTGTTTATTGACGGCAGCTTTCTGTGCTCGGAGGACGAGTTTGAGCTGCCAGATGAGAATGGGTTCTGCTACCTGCAGGTGAGGGATTTTGCACGGAGGCAGGTTTCGACCTTTCGACACCTACTGCCCCAGCGGTTACAGGACAAGGTAATGTCGATAATGGGAGTGGGGGAGGGGAAAGTCTCGGAAATTTATAAAAAGCTCATGGAATGGGAGGGAACCCCAATAGGGGAGGTAAAGTGAAAATGGGAGGAAGAGTTGGGCAAGGAGTTAGAGGCGGGACTGTGGGAGGATGCCTTGAGGAGAGTTAACACGTCCTCATCATGTGCCAGGCTTGGCCTAATACAATTCAAGGTGGTCCCGAGGGCGTGTATGACTGTGGCCCGTATGAGCAGGTTCTTTGAAGGGGCGGATGATAGATGTGGGCGGTGTGCGGGAGGGCCCCCAAATCATGTCCACATGTTTTGGATATGTCCAAAGCTTAGGGGATTCTGGCAAGGATTTGCCGATGACATGTCCACGGTATTAAAAGTACGGGTGGTTCGGAGTCCAGAAGTGCCGATGTTTGGTGTGTCGAAAGACCCGGGAGTCCAGGGGGAGAGGCTGATGTGTTGGCCTTTGCCTCCCTGGTAAACCAGACAGATCTTATTGGCGTGGAGGGACCCGGAGCTCCTGAAATCGGGGGTATGGGTTAGTGATATGGCCGGGTTTCTCAGGCTTGAGAAGATCAAGTTCGCCCTGAGAGGATCGATATTAGGGTTCGCTTGGAGGTGGAAGCCATTTATCGACTTCTTTGGGGAAAATTAAGCTGGCAGCAGATACAAAAGGGAGGGAGGGAGGGGGGGCGGGTTGGTCGAGGCAGAAACAGTTAGTGGGGCGGGGGGACTGGGGAACTGTGTGGTAAGCCACATTGGCTGGGTGTGGTTGTTGGTTGGGTGGGGGTTATTTACTCTGTTGTTTTTCCTCTTGAAAATTGCTGTTAAAAACTTATAAATGCCTTAATAAAAATATTTTAAAAAAACATTTCACACCTGAAACATGTACAGCCCCTCTTGCTTTAATCTTGACAACAAGCCAGCCCACACCCCTATCCATGCTCCCTTGTCCATCACCATCCCTCACAGTGGAACTAAATCAAAAGCCCCCCAAGCAGACTCCGTTATGAGGATGGTTGTGAATGCACTGTCGGCAGAAAGACTTAAGAATTAAGTCAGGGACTTAATCAGAACCCAAGGAGCACCAGAGCATTCCTCACAGTGCGTGGTTAGAATCCTCCTATCTTGAATAGAGACCTGCTGACAGTGCCAACACAGGTCCATTACCCTTGTGTGATGTAACACAAGACTTGGAGAACGGGCAAGAGGGCGGCCAGTTAAGCGGCAAGAAGGCAGCCGGGGAAGTGCACGAGAGTGGTGTGATTAGAGGGTGGGGGAAGTAAGAGAAGAAATGAGCTGATGGACACACAGCCTTGTGCCATATGAATCTGGAGACGAGGGCCTCCCTGATCTTCTGGCATATTGGACCCTTGCCGCTGCCTGTCTTCTATTCTCCGAGTTCTCCTCAGGCTCTTCCTCCAGGCACTCCTGGTCCTCGTCCAGCATGTTGGCCTGCTGCTGTGTCAAGTTTTGGCAGGCACAGCAGACCACCACAAAGATGGAGGCTGTATTGCAGAGCATTACGAGAGTGGTTAAGGCAGCAGAACTGCATTTTTAGTGGCTCACTGCACTGTTCAATGACAGAACGGGTGGAAGCGTGGCCCTCATTGTAATGGGTCTCTGCCTCGGTCTCAGGCCTCCGCACATGACCTCAGTGGGTATCCCTTATCCCCCACGAGCCAACCAATTATCCTGGGGTGGTCCACAAAGAACCAGGGATATCAGGGGCTGGTTTAGCACAGGGCGAAAGAGCTGGCTTTTAAAGCAGACCAAGGCAGGCCTGCAGTACAGTTCAATTCCCGTACCAGCCTCCCCGAACAGGCGCCGGAACGTGGCGACTAAGGGCTTTTCACAGTAACTTCATTTGAAGCCTACTTGTGACAATAAGCGATTTTAATTTCATTTCATTTTTTCATTTCAGAGTGCCCCAGGATGTAGCTGTGATGCACAACTCTGAGGCGGTGATCACACAGTACTTGTACATTCACGGAGTGGAGCTCTCTTCCTGTTAATATAGGGCACTCTCTGAAGTCCCGGTACTTGCAGGGTGACACGTGTGTTATCGATGGCCTCCTGGGCCTGGGACATCCCGGCAACAGCAACGAATCCTGCAGCCCAGGCATCATAGTGGGCCTGGCCCAAGTCAAAGGTGATGTATTCGGATCCCAAACGTACCGAGCAACCGTCACCTTTCGGGTGCACCTGTAAGCTGACGATTATGAGATGCTGCACAGATCCCCACTCGAGCTCTACAGTGAGCCAATGGCGTAAACATTAAGGGCTGGAGTGACCTTCATGGCCACCAGGAGTGGGTGTCCTCCTCCTCCTCCATGGGTGCCATGTCTGCGAGGGCGTGGTACAGGTGTCACTCTGTCTCCCTGCTGAGACGCAGTTTTCTGCTGCACATCTAGTTGCTCTGCAGAAGGTGTTGATGAGCTGCCCTCTTGAACCGCTGTCGTCCCGGAGGTGTAGGTACAAACACAGTGCTGTTAGGGATTTCCAGGATTTTGACCCAGCAACAGTGAAGGGATGGTGATATATTTTGAAGTTGGGTGGTGAATGACTTGGAGGAGAACCTCCAGGTGGTGGGATCCCCAGGTATCTGCAGCTCTTGTCCTTCTAGATGGTAATGGTCATTGGTTGGAAAGTGCTGCCTCAGGAACTTTAGCGAGTTACTTCAGTGCATCTTGTTGATTTAAAAAAAAGTTAGTGTATCCAATCATTTTTTTTTCCCAATTAAGGGACAATTTAGTGTGGCCAATACTAAATGTTATTGAATGTCAAGGGGTGATGGTTAGATCTCCTCTTGCAGGAGATAGTTTTTGTCTGCCACTTGTGCGAGTCTAGAGTGCTGTCCGTCAGGTCGTTATAAGACCATCGACTCCCCTACAACCTGGCACGTCATTGGTCTCCCCTTTTGGCCCCTTTCTCAGCCTGAAGGGCGGCTGGGTCTTGAGACTGTGGCAGCCCCCGACAGATGTGGTGCTGGCTCCAGCCTTAATTGGATTTGATGCCTTCGGCGATGACTGCTCGCCTCGGCTGTGACAAGCAGGACAACTGCAACTTCCGGGGGATCAATGGCAACATTCATTTTTGTATCTGGAAGGATTTGGATAAGGAGACCGACAATCAGTTAAGTATTCCATTCGGGACCCTCAAAATTCCCCTAGCCTCCCCCATCCTTACCATGACTGCCCCGCTTTCTCTCAGTGTCAATCAGCGAGCCAATTGTGCTGGCAACCTTCGCCCCGCACACTCACTCTTGGTCAGATCACGGGCCCGTAGACCCCTGCCAGCAACATTAGAGAGGCCTTGCTTAGCTGTTATCTGCTCATCCATACAGTTATCCTTTGGCTGCAAGAGGGTCCACAGTGTTCTTTAATGTTTTTTTTAAATAAACAATTTTATTGAGGTATTTTTGGCATATAAAACAATGACATTGTAAAGTACTGTAAAAAAAGGAAAGCAAATAACGCATCGTACAAACCACAACTCCATTCTCGCAAGGACCTGCCTAAACCACCCCCGACTCTACTCTACCATAGCTCCCCCCTCCCCCCTGCTGACGATTAATTCTCTGCGAAGAAGTCAATGAATGGCTGCCACCTCCGGGTGAACCCCAATGGTGAACCTCTGAAGGCGAACTTAACTTTCTCTAGACCGAGAAAGCTCGCCATGTCCGATAGCCATACTTCGGTCTTCGGGGGCCTTGCGTCCCTCCATGCCAACAGTATTCGTCGCTGGTCGACCGGGGAAGCAAAGGCCAAGCCGTCGGCCTCCTTCTCTTCCTGGACTCCCGGGTCCTCCAACACCCCAAATATTGCCACCTCAGGACTCATTACCACCCCAGTTTTCAAAACCCGGGACATGATGTCCGTGAATCCCTGCCAGTATCCCCTGAGTTTAGGGCACAACCAGAACATGTGAACGTGATTAGCCGGCCCACCGGTGCATCTGGCACACTTGTCCTCCAGCCCGACAAATTTACTCATCCGGGCCACCGTCACGTGGGCCCAGTGCACGACCTTGAACTGGATCAGACTGAGCCTGACGCATATTGGGGTCGTGTTTACTCTGCTCAGAGCTTCTGCCCAAATACCGTCCTCCATCCCCCCGCCCCCCCAAGCTTCTCTTCCCACTTAAGCTTCAGGTCCTCAGTCTGTGTATCCACTGCTCCCATTAGTTCTTTGTAAATATCTGACTCTACCCTCACCTATCTCTCTCCTCGATACTATCCTGTCCTGTCTCCCCTTTGGCGGGAGGCGTGGGAAAGACGGCACCAGCCTGCGCACGAAATCCCGCACCTGTAAGTATCTAAAGTCATTCCCTCCCGCCATCCCAAACTTCTCCTCCAATGCCCTCATGCTCGGGAAGCTCCCTTCAAAAAACAGATCACCCACTCTCACAATCTCCGCCCTCCGCCACAGTCGATACCCACCGTCCATGTTCCGCAGGGCAAATCGGTGATTGCCGCAGATTGGGGTCCACACCGATGCTCTCACTTCCCCTATATGCCTCCTCCACTGGCCCCAGATCAGAAGAGCCGCCACCACTATAGGGCTAGTGGAGTACCGCGCCGGCAGGAGTGGCAGAGGTGCCGTAACCAGGACTGCCAAACTGGTGCCCCTGCACGAAGCAGCCTCCATCCGCTCCCAAACCGACCCCGCACCCACCATCCATTTCCTTATCATCGCTATGTTGGCTGCCCAGTAGTAGTTGCTGAGGTTCGGCAACGCCAGCTCCCCTTCCCCTCTGTTCCTTTTGAGCATCACCTTCCTCATCCACGGGGATTTGCCCACCCAGACAAATCCCAGGATAATTTTATTCAGCCTCTTAAAGAAGGACCTCGGGATGAAAATGGGGAGACACTGAAATATGAACATGAATCTCGGGATAATCGTTATCTTAACAGTCTGCGCCCCCTCCCCCCGCTAGTGACAGCGAGAGCGCATTCCAGCTCTGAACCTCCTCCCTCACTCGTTCCACCAATCGGGACAGGTTGAGCTTATGCAACTTGCCCCAGTCCCGTGCCACCTGTATCCCCAAGTATCTGAAGCTTTCTCCTACCAGCCTGAATGGCAACCCCTTCAGCCTACTCTCCTGCTCCCTCGCCTAAATTACAAACTCTTAGCCATGTTCAATTTCTATCCTGAAAATCGGCCACATTCCCTCAGGGTTTCCATGATACTGTCCATCCCCACCATTGGGTCCGATACGTATAACAGCAGGTCATCCGCGTATAACGAGACTTTATGTCCCCCCCCCCCCCCCCCCCCCCCCCCCCCCCAGACCAGCCGTTTCCAGTCCCTTGAAGCTCTCAGAGCAATTGCCAGGGGCTCTATGGCCAGCGCGAACAGCAGTGGGGAGACAGGGCAGCCCTGTATTGTCCCGCGGTGCAGTCTGAAGTAATCTTATTTCGTCCTGTTCGCCCTTACACTAGCCTCTGGGGCCTGATATAACAGCCGAACCCAGTCAACGAATCCCTCCCTGAACCCAAACCGTCCCAGCACCTCCCACAGATAGTCACACTCGACCCGGTCAAAAGCCTTTTCTGCATCCATAGCTACCACTATCTCTGCCTCCCTGCTCTCCGGGGGCATCATAATCACATTAAGCAGCCTTCTTAGATTGGCCTTTACGAACCTGGTTTGGTCCTCCGTAATTACATCCGGTACAGAGTCCTCAATTCTAGTTGCCATGATCTTGGCCAGTAACTTAGCATCTACGTTGATCAAAGAGATCGGCCTGTAAGACCCACAAGCCTCCGGGTCTTTATCCCGTTTCAGAATAAGGGAAATAGTGGCCTGCATCATCGTCGGGGATAGAACCCCCCCGTCTCTTGCCTCGTTAAAAACCCTGACCAGCACCAGCCCCATTATCTCGGCAAAATTTTTATAAAACTCCACCGGATACCTATCCGGTCCCGGGGCTTTACCCGACTGCATGACCTTCAGGCCCCCCAAAACCTCTTCGATCCTGACCAGGGCCCCCAGTCCATCTACCAACCCCCTACCCACTCTTGGGAAGGTCAGTCCATCCAGGGATGGCCTCATCCCCTCCGGTCCCCTGAGCGTTCTGAAGTGTACAGCTTTCTATAAAAGTCCCTAAACACCTTGTTTAGCCCTGTCGGGTCCCCCACCAATTTCCCTCCCCATCCGCTATCCTTCCTACCTCCCTAGCTGCTTCTCTCTTCCTTAGTTGTTGCGCGAGCATTCTGCTGGCCTTTTCTCCATGCTCACATATCGCGCCTTTTGCCTTTCTAAGCTGCTCTATGGCCTTGCCTGTAGTCAGCACCCCGAACTCGGCCTGCAGCCTCTGTCGTTTCCTGAGTAACTCTGGCCTTGGGGACCCCCCGTAGCTCCTGTCCGTCCATAAAATTTCCTTAACCAGTCGGTCCGTTTCTGCCCTATCTGTCCTGTCCCTATGAGCCCGGATTGAGATCAGCTCCCCTCTCACCACTGCCTTCAGTGCCTCCCAGAGCATGCTGCTGAGACTTCTCCGGTATCATTTACCTGCAGGTAATTCTGCATGCATCTCCTGAATCTCTCACACACCGCCTCGTCCGCTAGCAATCCAACATCCAGCTGAAAGCTATCCTTACAAATCTGTAGATCTACCCAGTGCGGAGCATGGTCCGATATGGCAATTGCCGAATATTCTGCACCCTCCATCTCGGCCAGCAAGTCCCTACACATGACAAAGAAATCAATTTGGGAATACGCCTTGTGTATGTGGGAGTACTACGAAAACTCCCTCGCCGACAGCCGGCTAAATCCCCACGGATCAGCTCCCCCCATTTGCTCCATGGACCCTCTCAGTTCCTTTGCCATCGCTGGCAACCTGCCCGTTTTGAACACGACCGATCCAGGCTCGGGTCCAGGACTGTGTTAAAGGCCCCACCCATAATCAGTTTGCGCGAGTCCAAGTCAGGGATCTTCCCTAGCAACCTCCTGATAAAATCCACATCGTCCCAATTAGGGGCATGCACACTGACCAAGACTACTCTCACCCCTTCGAGCTTACCCCATACCATAATAAATCTGCTGCCCCCATCCACAACTGTACTCTCCGCCTCAAACTGAACCCTTTTATTAATCAGGATCGCAACCCCCCTAGTCTTAGTGTCGAGCCCCAAATGAAAGACCTGACTAACCCAGCCCTTCCTTAGCCTAACCTGGTCTGCCACATTCAGGTGCATCTCCTGCACCACGACTACGTCCGCCTTCAGAACCCGCAAATACGCGAACACATGTGCCTTCTTCACTGACCCGTTTAGCCCTCTAACATTCCAGGTGATCAGCCTGGTTGGGAGGCACTCCCCCCCCCCCCCCCCCTTCGGTGATCAGCCATCCCTTTTCCTTGGCCATCCCCCCAACCATGTGTCGCGCATCCTCTGGCCCGCCTCCCACCCATGACCTCCTCACTGTTGCCATGTCCAATTTCCATCCTTGTCAGCAGATCAACTCCCCCTCCCCTCTCCAATGCTTCCACATCCTTCCTATAATGAGGTGACCAGAACTGCACACAATACTCCAAATGTGGTCTCACCAGGGTCATGTATAGTTACAGCATAACCCCGCGGCTCTTAAACTCAAGCCCCCTGTTAATAAACGCCAACACACTATAAGCCTTCTTCACGGCTCTATCCACTTGAGTGGCAACCTTCAGAGATCTGTGGACATGAACCCCAAGATCTCTATGTTCCTCCACATTCCTCTGGAATGCTTTCATAAGACAAGCTGCAGCATGGCTCTGTCCTAGGAGAGTTTGGTAGGATAGGCAAGCTGTGTAATGTTCTTTGATTATGACGTTGAATCTTGATGTGGTCGTGTAGACTTGCGGTAGACTTTGCTTTACAGCAAAACTATTTATTACCAATACTACTTTGAAGGATTATTATAATGTCTAAGATCCATACAGTTGGAAATAATGGTCTAACACTAACTTACACAAAGAGACTACAGAACTACCCTAATATGCAACGGCTATCAGCTCCTTACTAACACCTTCTCCTGGAACACATGGTGTGTCTGGGTCATGTGTCTCCATACTCACACTAGGTGGTGGTCGGATGCTGGAACTACAACAGTTATACATATATTATTATTTACATAAAGATCATAATACAGATAACAATCTACTTATCAGAGGCTGCAGCTATGGTTGGCTCTGTTATGCATCTCCACAGTATTTAAAGATGGCTTGAATGTCTCACATAGACAAGCTCTGACCTGGCCCTATTCATCCCCCTGAACAACCCCAGCACCTTTGATGCCCCCCTCCACCCCCAGTCCCCCACAGCACTGGGGCATCGGCTACCATGCTGTTGAGCTCCATGGAGAGGGCTACTCACCTCCTCGCTTCCCCTCCGTATCCATTTTGCCAGGTCCCCGTTTTTGTAGAGGGGTACTAAACGACACCCACGTGACAACTCGATGGGAGGGGTGGGTGACTTCCGGAGAGGTCACTGCATTTGACTTTAATCTCATTAATGAGATTAAAATGAATGCAAATTAGTTTCAATCAGGATCTCTCCCTTTCTGGGCGAGATCCTGATCATGCCATCTGGAACAGCCGGAAGAACGGAAAACTGTCTGGCACGTGGCACAAATCCAGTTTTTGGCCTCTCCTGCTATTCACCCGGTATAACGGGGTCTGCACCAGCCGCAAGATGGCTGGAAAATAGAATTATGAGTTATAAAAATGTATTTGTGGGGAAAAACACATTTTGGAGAAGATGTTATAACTTGACAAATCAAGTGTGCATGCATTTACTTATCCCACTAGGTTACATTTTCACCGGTACACTGTGTACGGACAGAGAAATGCAACCCTTATTTCTGGATTTTGATCTTGTTTAACAGCAGGATCGGCAGTTCAAAGAGCACAGTCCAATAATGCAAGTAAATAGAGTCTTATATGAAGAATATCTATTCCCCACGTCAAAACTATCAATAACATTTTAAAAATTAGATTTAACTGTACAGCTTTCAAGAGTACAGGCAGATAAATGGCCATTGTGGAAAACCCATTATGTTCTTAATTTGTACTTCACATAAATCTTCAGTCAGTGAAAATGTGAATTGTTATGGTATAGATACCAACTTTTGAGCCATTTTCAACATTGATTATTTACTGTGTCCCAAACTGGAATTCTATTTTTCAGCACTGAAAGCTAGAAACATTGAAAAAAACATCCATTTCCCAATAATTAACAGGTCTTACAATTAAAACGTAATTAAGATATAAAGCACACTATGCATGACTGCACGCATCACTCTAAACAAAAATACTTCGTTGAAAATATAGCACCAGGTCATATATTTTAGCGGCAGCATATTATTCCTGAACATCCATTCTGCAAGAGTACCAAACATCAGGACCATCTGAAATGGCATGGAGTTTAGCAATCACGTACAACTAGAAAACTCTCACCCTGGCATTTCTTAAAACCAATCCAGAATGCAAGTGGGAAAGCCACTTCCAACTTCTATAAATGTAATCACAACTTAGTGCACAATTGTAAGGGTTCAGTAAATAGAATGCTCTGGATTCAGAAATGTGGTCCATGAGATATTGCTGATATCAATTGGGAAATGGTAGCACAGTTCACAAACCTTGTATAAAAGCATTCCTGAACTGGTCACTGAGAAGTACACAAAGGGGTTGTAGCTAGGGCTTAAAATTAAAAAGGTGCTGGGGGAAGAGGGGTCAGGTGAAAACATTAGTAAGAAAAATCAAGACAGTGTAACAATTTGAGGAAAGGTAAGAGGAGTATGACAGCAAGGGACAAAAGGTAATAGTGCAGTGAATAAGGTCAAATCAGGGTAAAATTTACTTCATCTGAATGCAAGAAGCATTCACAATAAGAAAAATGAATTAATGGCAAAAACAAGAGATAAATGAGCAACTGTGGAGACATGGTTAATATTCCAAGGTACTTGAAATTTTAAAAATGGAAAAATGGGTGATAATAAGGGGGAACGTTACAGCAGAAGATAGAAAAATTCATGGTTCAGAACAGTGAGAATTAGAATCTATTTATTGTGAAGTCAGACATGAAAAATGTGATTAAACATCTGTCATTTCCGGCACTTCCGGTTGCGGCTATGCGGAGCTAAGCCGAATGTTCGGCAGCTCCCGCTTTAAAAGGGCTTGTGGGCTCTTTTATGGGCCCCAAACGGCGCTGATTCGACGATTCCCGGTAGATAAAGGGGTCTGGAGCAAAACCCCCCGGGATTTATGGTTCGGACTCGAAGTGGGGCGAGGAGAAAAACGGCAGCAGCTCCCCTGGAAAAGCGGGGGAAGGTGGACAAAATGGCGGCTGGTGGAGCCCCTGAGGAGTGGAGGCAGTGGGCTGAGGAGCAACAGGCGGCCCTTCTGCGCTATTTCACGGAGCTGAAAGGGGAGTTGTTGGAATCCCTGAAGGTGACGACTAGTAAGCTGCTGGAGACCAGACAACCCAGGGTGCAGCGATACTCGAGTTGCAGCAGCAGGCCTCTGAGCGCGAGGAGGAGGTTTCGGCCCTCGTGGGGAAGGTGGAGATACACGAGGCACTTCATAAAAAGTGGCAAGATCGGTTTGAGGAGATGGAGCTTCGGTCACGGAGGAAGAACCTGAGGATCCTGGGCCTCGAGGAGGGGTTGGAGGGGTCGGACCTGCCGGCCTATGTGGCCGTGATGTTGAACTCGCTGGTGGGGGCAGGATCCTTCCATCTGCCCCTGGAGCTGGAGGGGGCCCATAGAGTGCTGGCCAGGCGGCCTAAGGCGAATGAACCCCCGCGGGCGGTGCTGGTGCGGTTCCATCGGTTCAGCAACCGGGAGTGTGTTCTCCGATGGGCCAAGAAGGTGAGGAGCAGTAAGTGGGAGAATT